>NW_028270141.1:130681234-131011512 GCF_037043375.1 Chiloscyllium plagiosum | reverse complement strand
CAGAAGCAAAAACAACTTATGGTCTACTGAGTCAGGGTGCACTCTGGGATTTGACTTATCTACTATGAACATCAACTGCGATAATGTTTCTGAAAGAGTTAATGGTGATGCATCGGTTGATAATGTAGCATCTTCAGGTTGTGAATGAGACAGTCTAACATGAGGTTTCTTTGGAGACAGACAAATCATCTCTGAAAGTTATTATTATGTATAACTAGTTCATATTATCTGAACCTATTGCACTCATGCAATGAACTTGGTCTTGTTAGCGCTTTATCCTCTATCATTGATAATTAGACAGGCACCTAGAGTCAGCCTAAACACCAGAAGGAGGGCCCTTGTGTTATAGTGGTAGTGTCTCTACTGCTGGGTTCAAGTCCCACCTGCCCTGGAGCTATGGAGATAACATCCATAAACAGGTTGATTAAAAAATATTTTTGTACAAGCTGATTGGAATGGGTCTTGAAGCAGAATGGTAATGTCCCTGGATGTAAGTTTGCTTGCTGAGCTGGAAGGTTCATTTCCAGACGTTTCATCACCCTACTAGGTAACATCTTCAGTGGGCTTCAGGGCGAAGCACTGAGGATGATTCCTGCTTTCTACATATATCACCAACCCAAAGAAACCCAAACATATAAATAGAAAGCAGGAATCATCAGCAAAGATTTGCCCAGAAGCCCACTGAAGATGTTACCTAGTAGGTTGATGAAACATCTGAAAATGAACCTTCCAGCTCAGCGAGCAAACCTACATCCAGAACCGCAACCTGAGCTACACATCTTCTTAAAACTCGCGGTAATGTCCCTCCCTCTCGACCAGGATGCCTGGGTTCAAGTCTTGTCTGCTGCAGAGGAGCGTGAACAAGTTAATTAGAAAATGTCAAGAGAGAAGGACAGGAAAGCTGAAAAAAAATCCCAGCCACAAGTCACTGAGTGATTGGAACCCGCACCCCAATATGACAGATAGAAACGCCTACACTTCAAAGGTCAATTCGTTGGATAAGGAGCTCTGCAATCATCAAATAGGTGCTATAAAAATGAAAGTTCATTCCCTCTGAAGTTAGGAATAAATGCAGAACAGTCAATCTGCATTACTGAATTCCAGTTTGCAAAACAGAACCCCAATTCCAGTGGCAATGTGCCTGATGCTGCTGTATGGTAATGGCTAGAGGTAAATCCTTTATTTGAGATCAACTGTTTCTTTCCAAGCACTTCCAACCACAACAGCAAAACAGACAGCTTGGTTATTAACAGGACATTGGCATGGGGTAGTTCAGTCATAGTAAGTCAAACTTTCCTTTCAACAATGCTGCTTTAAAGTCGACCTTTGTGTTTTTATTCCTTCGCAAAAGGGAAAAACACCATCAAAAGCCAATTGGCATCACTTCACAGAGGCCTTTTGATGGTTATGAAATTATGACATGAAGTAATAATTGTTACCACCACAACACCAAGCCCCCTCCTGCTGAACAGGCTCAGCAACAGTGAAGACAAACAGTTCATCAAAGGTCGAAATTGGAGGGAAACAGGCCTTAGTGCAACTGCTAACATGACAGAACAGCACCTTTCCGCAGTTTCTCATCATGAGCTCATCTAACCCAGGAGAGGTAATCTTTGATCTCGTCCATATTCCTACTAAGCTGTTGGTGCATTCCTCAACCAGCCTCATGCCAACTGCCATGGTCGATAGTTCTCTGTCCTGCTCCTTTCAGCTCCCAACCGTGGCTTCATTAACACTACTCTTGACCTCTCTGCACTCAGGAGAGGCTTGACTCAAAAGGAAGACAGGCTGGGAGCCCTGCGCAGGGGTCCACACCTGCTGTCCAAGGGTTTTGGTCATTCAGGATGGCACAGTGGCTCAATGGTCCACACTGCTGCCTCACAGCATCCAGGATCTGGGTTCAATTCCACCTTCAGGTGGCTGTCTGTGTGGACTTTGCACATTCTCCCCTGTCTCTGTGGGTTTCCTCCCACAGTCCAAAGATAGGTGGCTTGGCAATGCTAGATTCAGGGTTATGGGATGGGGTGGTTCTGGGTTGGATGCTCTTCAGAGGGACAGAATGGACCGAATGGCCTGGTCCCACACTTTACAGATTCTAGGACTGGAACAAGGAGAAATTCCTTCACTGAGAGGGTTGTGGAGCCTCAGTTACGGTTTAAATCAGAAGCAGACAATTAGTCTCAATCAGATTGAACGGTGTGGGCTTGATAGGTCATATGGTCTACGCCTACTCACTTGTTTTTTGTTAATGCTCTTACGTTGGACACTGTTGCTCCACCTCCAAATTTTATTTTTAATCCTTGAACAAGATCAAATCCAGACCGATTTCCATCACCCTCTTTTATCAAGGTTCTTCCCCTCCCCATTGAAACAGCCCAATACGACAATGGCCTTGGTGAAATATCCCTCCTCGACCTGTCCGTAGACCTCAGCACAGTCGACCATCCCATCCTCTTCCAAGGATACTCTTTGTCTCACAGCTGGAGGGACTGAGCATGTCTAGCAAATCTCTGTCTGCATTGGCTTATCTTCCCACTCACATCCCCGCACCCCCACCCCCCACCACCCCAACAAGGCAATTTATTTTGTAGTGCACTGCTCCCCAATGAACTCTCCTGGGTTCCTTCCCTTTCATTATCTGCATTTGCTCCATCAGCAACATCAGCTGAAGGATTGATGTAAGGTGCTTTGTCTATACTGACAGGACCCAACAGTTCTGATTAATTAGATTAGATTCCCTATAGTATGGAAACAGTCCATTTGGCCCAACAAGTCCACACAAACCCTCCGAAGAGTAACCCACCCAGACCCAATCCCCCGACCCTATATTTACCACTGACTAATGCACCTAACACTATTGGCAACTTAGCATGGCCAATTCACCTAACCTGCATAATTTTAGATTGTAGGAAGAAATCTGAACATCCGGAGGAAACCAACACAGATATGGGAAGATTGTGCAAATCCACACAGCCTGAGGCTGGAATCGAACCCGAATCCCTGGCGCTGTGAGGCAGCAGTGCTAACCACTGAGCCACCGTGCGATCGTTCCCCACCACAAGCTCTGCAAACGCTGTTACATTGCTTGTCTACATCCAGTTCAGTATGAGCTTCAATGTCCTCAAGTTAAGCTGAAAGAAGACCAAAGCCATAGTCTTCAGATCTGACCACAAGCACCAACTCCTCAGCACTCAGCATCAGACTGGGTATCCTGCAGTGAGTAACTCCCCAGAGTAACTCGCCTCATGACGCCCCAAAGCCTGTCCACCATCTTCAAGGTATAACTCAGGAGTGTGATGGAATACTCCCTATTTGGCTGGATGGGTGCAGCTCTAAACACACTCGAGACGTTCAATACCATCCTGGGTGAAGCAGCCTGCTTGATTGGTACCCAATCAACCTTCAATGTTCACCCTCTTCACCACCAATGCAAAGAGGCAGCAGTGGGTACCATCTACAAGGTGCACTGTTCTAACTCAATGTTCATTCAAAGAAGTGACCCATGACCCATACCAGCGTGGAGGACAAGGGCAGAAGATACATGGGAACACCATGACTTGCAAGTTTCCCTCCAACCCACACACTATCCTGTCTTGGAAATGTATTGCCATTCCTTCATTGTCACCGTTCCCAAATCCTGGAATTCCCTCCTCCCTCACAATACTGTGGATGTCCCTGCACCCCAGGAGCTGCAGCAGTTCAGTTCGGTATCAGCTTCATCTTCTCCAGGGGAATAAGGTCCATCAATAATGCCAGCAATGCCCACATCACATGAAGGAATGAATATAAAGTTCTATCCCTTGAGTTCCCACTCACATCCCACCCCCCTCTCCCACCACCCATCCTCTTCCCTAGCCACTAAGGCAAAACCAGATTGACAATGTCTTTGCCTCAGAATTCCACCTCAACTTGCAAATGAGGTGCAGGCCACTCCGGTCTTTGTGCCAGATCTATCATTCAGTAAGATCATGTTGATCTGATTACTCCACATTCCCATCCATCCTCGATAGGCTTTCACCCCGACTACCCTGTTCACCCCAAGAATCTATCTGCCTCCATCTTAAAAATATTCAAGGACTCTACTTCCACCTTTTGAGGAAGATATTTCCAAAAATTCACAATTTTTAATGAGAAAAACATTCTCCTTATCCCTGGATAACCTCTTAACTTTAAACAGTGACCTAGTTCTAGATTGCCCCACACGGGAAAAGATCCTTTCCACATCTATCCTGTTAAGACCGCTAAGGATCGTATGTGTTTCAATGAAGTCCCATCTCACTCTTCCAAATTCTAGCGGATAGAAGCCTATCCTGTCCAGTTTTTCCTCACAAGACAACACATCATTCCAGATAGCAGTCTGGAAAAGCTTCACGGGAATGATGTAGTATACAGTATTCCAAATGGGGTCTCGTCTATGCCCTGCATAACTGAAGAATCACACCCCTACTTTAGTTTTCAATTCCCCTCACAATGAAACATTCTATCAGCTTTCCTGATGACTTGCTGTAACTGCATGCTAATGTTTTGTAATTCATGCACTTGGTCACCCAGATCCACTGCAGTCACTTAACCTTTCTATATCTTTGTGTGGCCTCTTTATGTGCTCCTCACCTTTGCAACATCACCTGTGTCCAGGCTCACTTGTGCCCAATTACTACTGAACCCTGCATGCACACTTTGAACAACCTCCAGGTCTGACTATTCCAATCCTGTGCAGTTGAGAGTCTCACCTTGCATAGAACATAGAACATAGAACAATACAGCACAGAACAGGCCCTTCGGCCCACGATGTTGTGCCGAACTTCTAACCTAGATTAAGTACCCATCCATGTACCTATCCAAATGCCGCTTAAAGGTCGCCAATGATTCCGACTCCACCACTCCCACGGGCAGCGCATTCCATGCATCCTCTATAAACTTCAGCTCATCCAAAACCCTATGACCGTATTGACCAACGCTGAGTTTCCTCACTCAACCTCCCTGTGTCTACCTTAATGCCCAGTAAAGGATCAAAGATAAACTTCCCATCCTTCCATTCAAATCCCATGTTCCTCTAATGCTGTTCACTCACACGACCTTCTGAGAACAACTTCACATTCCTCACTTAATGTGCTATATTTCAGCAGGTGCAAGGGTACGTGGTGTCTCTGATTGTGTTTTCCGGGTCCTTAAGTGGGAGGGGGAGCAGCCCGAAGTCGTGGTCCACATTGGCACCAATGACATAGGTAGGAGGAGCGCTGAGGATGTTAGGCAGGCTTTCAGGGAGCTAGGTTGGAAGCTCAAAGTTAGAACGAACAAAGTTGTTGTCTCTGGTTTGTTACCCGTGCCACATGATAGAGAGTCGAGGAATAGGGAGAGAGAACAGTTAAATGTGTGGCTACAGGGATGGTGCAGGAGGGAGGGATTCCGATATTTGGATAACTGGGGTTCTTTCTGGGGAAGGTGGGACCTCTATAAACAGGATGGTCTGCACCTGAACCTGAGGGGCACCAGTATCCTTGGTGGGAGGTTTGCTAGTGCTCTTGGGGGGGGGGGTTTAAACTAACTCTGCAGGGGCATGGGAACCCAGACTGTAGCTTTAGGGTGCAGGACCTGGAGTGTAGGGAGGTTAGGAACATGGCATCAATTTCAAAGGAGGGTGCCTGTAAACAGGAAAGTGGCTTGAAGTGTGTATAAGTATACGAAATAAGTATACGAAGTGTGCAAGAAGTATACAAAATAAGGTAGGTGAACTTGCAGCGTGGGTTGGTACCTGGGACTTCGATGTTGTGGCTATTACGGAGACATGGGTAGAACAGGGACAGGATTGGCTGTTGCAGGTCCTAGGGTTTAAATGTTTTAGTAGGGTCAGAGGTGGGGGTAAAAGAGGGGGAGGTGTGGCATTGCTTGTCAAAGATAGTATTACAGCTGTGGAAAGGACGATGGATGAAGACTCGCCATCTGAGGTAGTTTGGGCTGAGGTTAGGAATAGGAAAGGCGAGCTCACCCTGTTAGGAGTTTTTTACAGGCCTCCTAATAGTCCTAGAAATGTAGAAGAAAGGATTGCGAGGATGATTCAAGAGAAGAGTGAAAGTAATAGGGTGGTTGTTATGGGGGACTTTAACTTTCCTGATATTGATTGGGAAAGCTATAGCTCAAGTTCGTTAGATGGGTCAGTGTTTGTCCAATGTGTGCAGGAGGGTTTCCTGACACAATATGTAGATAGGCCAACAAGAGGTGAGGCCATACTGGATTTGGTTCTGGTTAATGACCCAGGCCAAGTGTTAGAATTAGAGGTAGGTGAGCACTTTGGGGACAGTGACCACAATTCGGTGACTTTTACTCTAGTGATGGAGAGGGATAAGTGTGCACTACAGGGCAAGAGTTATAGCTGGGGACAGGGAAATTATGATGCTGTGAGGCATGACTTAGTATGCGTGGCTTGGAAAAGTAAGCTTCAAGGCAAGGGCGTAGTTGATATGTGGAGCTTGTTCAAGGAGCAACTATTGAGTGTCCTTGATAAGTATGTACCCGTCAGGCAGGGAGGAAAAGGTCGTGTGAGGGAGCCGTGGTTTAATAAGGAATTGGAATCCCTTGTTAAATGGAAGAGGGCGGCCTATGTAAAGATGAGGCGTGAAGGTTCAATTGGGGCGATTGAGAGTTATAAGGTAGCTAGGAAGGACCTGAAGAGAGAGCTAAGAGCAGCAAGGAGGGGACATGAAAGGTCCTTAGTTGGTAGGATTAGGGAAAACCCTAAGGCTTTCTATAGGTATGTCAGGAATAAAAGAATGACTAGGGTAGGAATAGGTCCAGTCAAGGATAGTAGTGGGAAGTTGCGTGTGGAGGCTGAAGAGATTGGGGAGACACTGAGGGAATACATTTCGTCAGTATTCAATCAGGAACAGGACATTGTTGTCAATGTGAATACTGAGTCACAATTAAGTAGAATGGATGGCTTTGAGGTATGTAGAGAAGAGGTGTTGGAAATTCTGGAAAGGGTGAAAATAGATAAGTCCCCTGGGCCTGATGGCATTTATCCTAGGATTCTCTGGGAAGCAAGGGAGGAGATTGCAGAGCCATTGGCCTTGATTTTTATGTCCTCGTTGTCTACAGGAGTAGTGCCAGAAGATTGGAGGCTAGCAAATGTGGTTCCCTTGTTCAAGAAGGGGAGTAGGGATAACCCTAGTAACTATAGGCCGGTGAGTCTCACTTCTGTTGTGGGCAAAATCTTAGAGAGAATTGTAAGGGATAGGATTTATGAACATCTGGATAGGAATAATGTGATCAAGGATAGTCAGCATGGTTTTGTGAAGGGCAGGTCGTGCCTCACAAACCTTATTGAATTCTTTGAGGTGACTAAGAAGGTGGACGAGGGTAAAGCGGTAGATGTGGTGTGTATGGATTTTAGTAAGGCATTTGATAAGGTTCCCCATGGTAGACTACTGCACAAAATATGGAGGTATGGCATTGAGGGTGAGTTGGAGGTTTGGATTAGGAGTTGGCTGGCTGGAAGAAGACAGAAGGTAGTAGTTGATGGCAAAGGTTCATCTTGGAGTGCCGTCACTAGCGGTGTTCCGAAGGATCTGTTTTGGGACCATTGCTGTTTGTCATTTTTATAAATGACCTGGAGGAGGGGTTAGAAGGTTGGGTGAGCAAGTTTGCGGATGATACAAAAGTCGGAGGAGTTGTAGACAGTGAGGAAGGATGTGGCAGGTTACAGCGGGATATAGATAAGCTGCAGAACTGGTCAGAAAGGTGGCAAATTGAGTTCAATGTAGCTAAGTGTGAGGTGATTCACTTTGGTAAGAGTAACAAAAAGATGGGGTACTGGGCTAATGGTCGGATACTTGGTAGTGTGGATGAGCAGAGGGATCTTGGTGATCTTGGAGTCCAGTGGTGGACTCTCCCTTTTTATGGGCATTTAAGCGGGTATTGGATAGGCATATGGAGGATAGTGGGCTAGTGTAGGTTAGGTGGGCTTGGATCGGCGCAGCATCGAGGGCCGAAGGGCCTGTACTGCGCTGTATTCTTCTATGTTCTATGTTCTAGACCATGACCTCAGCTGGCTTGCCTCTAAGCTTTCAAATCCATTTTCTTTTGTGGCTGGGTCATTTGGTACATTCAAGGCTGAAATAACAGATCATTATTCAGCAAGAAAATCAAGGGTCATAGGGAAAAGAAAGGGAAGTGGAGTTCAGGTTTATCGAATCCCTGCAGTGTGGAAACAGGCCATTTAGCCCAACCAGTCTACACTGACTCTCCAAAGAGCATCCCATCCAGACCCTATCACTGTGTTTCCCATGGACAATCCATCTAACCTGCGCACCTTTGGACTGTGGGAAGAAACCAGGGCACCCAGAGGAACCATACGCAGACACGGAAAGAATACACAAACTCCACACACACAGTCACACAAGGGCGAAATCAAACCCGGGTTCTGGCGCTGTGAGGGAGCAGCATTAACCTCTGAGCCACCATGATTATCAGATTGTTCATTATTTCACTGAATAGCTGAATAGACTCGATGGACTGAAATGGCCTACTTCTGTCTGATAGGCGAAAGTGAGGACAGTAGATGCTGGAGATTAGAGTGAAGATTAGAGTGGTACTGGAAATGCACAGTAGGTCAGGAGAGATAAAAATCTCTCCACCCTCGAGGCTTCCAGACTCATTCCTGATGAAGGGCTTCTGCCCAGAACGTTGACTTTCCTGCTCCTCGGATGCTGCCTGACCGACTGTGCTTTTCCAGCACCACTCGAATCTCTACTTTTGTCTTATGGTCTTCCAAGCCTCACTGTCACTCTCTCTTTTAGACCTGCCATAAAATCTACTTCTTTTAAGAACCATTCAGTCACTACCCCCTGATATTTCCTTCTTTAACTCTATAAAGTCTGCTTTCAAAAAAAATCAAAGCTGCAATATCTGAGGACTTGCCATATGTAAAAGAATGAAAATTGGCGCAATTATTTTTTTAGCAAAGAAATTCACTAAACTTTCATGAGTGGGTGAACATTTTATAAAATATTCACTTGCAATGCATCCCTGCTATACAATTCGAGGGTCATGCTCCACTTCACCTTTCAAACACAGCATCTAGAACCATAGTATAGTGCAGTACAATACGTGGTACAGTATCAGAGATTCCACCTCTTGGATCAGACTGTGCTCACATATTTTGGCAGTCAGATAAATTTTGTGTACACTTCCTGATCTCCAAACTTCCACTCTGGAGCTGGGCAATGGACTTAGGAAAGAGACTTCACAGCAATATCAGGGTGTGATATTGAACTGAAGGCCCTTTCTGTTGTGTCTCATGGCAATTTTCAGGGAAAAGCGAGGCTGTCTCTCTCTCTCTCTCTCTAACTGAGACAACATCAGCCAACATCACTGAAACAAGCAATCCTATTGTCTGTCTGATTTCATGTGCGTGTGGATCCGAGCTCTCTCGGTACAGTGTGCACTGAATTCCTTTGGTTCGTGCAGCCGCTTTAAGATCAGTTTTGGATTTTTCTGACCCAACACGAAAAATGGAGAAAGAAACGATGCCAAAACATTGAAAGTATTCAAGAGGCAGCTAGATATTGGGATGAATTGGATCAAAGGTTATTGGGAGAAAGCAGGATTAGGCTGTTGAGTTGAACAATCAGCCATGATCATGATGAATGGTGGAGCAGGCTTGAAGGGCCACATGGTCTCCTCGTGCTCCTATCTTCTATGTTTCTATGTTAAATCCCAAAGAAAGCAGATGCTGTCATTTATCTTGAAAGTGGAGTTGCAGGTAGATAGGACAGTGAAGAAGGCATTTAGTGTGCTCTCCTTTATTGGTCAGTGCAGACAGTATCGGAGTTGGGAAGTCATGTTCTGGTTGCACTGGACATCGGTTCGGCCACTTTTGGAATACCGTGTGCAATTCTGGTCTCCCTCCTATAGGAAGCATGTTGTGAAGTGTGAAAGGGTTAAGAAAAGATTTCCAAGAATGTTGCTAGTGTTGGAGGGTTTGAGCTGGAAGAAGAGGCTGACTAGGCTGAGGCTATTTTCCCTGGAGTGTCGGACACTGAGGGGTGACCTTATAGAGGTTTATAAAATCATGAGGGACATGGATAGGATAAATAGACAAGATCTTTTCCCTGGAGTGGGGATTCTAAAACTAGAGGGCATAGGTTTAGGGTGAGAGGGGAAAGATATAAAAGGGACCTAAGGGGCAACTTTTTCACACAGAGGGTGGTGCATGTATGGAATGAGCTGCCAGAGGAAGTGGTGGTGGCTGATACAATCACTGCATTTAAAAGGCACCTGGATGGGTATATGAATAGGAAGGGTTTGGAGGGATATGGGCCAAGTGCTGGCAAATGGGATTAGATTAGGTTGGAATAGCTGGTCAGCATGGACGAGTTGGACCAAAGGGTCTGTTTCCATGCTATACATCTCTATGACTCGATAATTCTCGTTAATGATGACGCTGAAGTGCTGGTAAGCATCCTGAGGATGTGAAAAATGCTATATAAATGCAGGTTCTTTCCTTCACTTTTGCCCTGCCTTCCACTCAGCAACAAACACAGGCTCGATTTGAGGATAGGATTTCATGCTTCCCGTTGCGTGGTTTCACAGTAACCAGCTAGATCTCAGTCAAAAGCATTCTCAGCCTGCTGTATTGCCGCTTCACCTTCAGGCCCACAATGCCTTGCTGATTAATTTCTGGCAGCAGCTTTGCAATCTGGTTGCCATTAGCTGAGGTCATTGCTCTATCTCTCTGTGCATTGAGCCCAACTGTGAGGAATTCCTTTCAGCCATGTAACTACTTCAAGAACAATTCAGCAATTTTCAGATTCTTCGACCAGGCAACCAATAGTTGACTGCACCTCACCAGATGACTAAAAAAAAATATACAGACACACAAGCTTTCTATTTATAATGCAGTCTGGTGTGGGAACTGTGCTGGTTCTGATAGCTGATTTATATATAGCTCTGCGCATGTGATGTCATTTTGACCTCTCGCCTCTGAGAGCTGAGTTTCCAGGCAGCTCAGAGAGATGGAATGAAAGCCTTCATTGTCCCATACAGTAATAGTTCAGGCAGCTCCAAAGGAGTGTCTGAGTCTGCATGGAGCCACATCTGAAGTCTACCCCCAAAGTAGGGGGGGTGGGGGTGCAAGTGAACATTATTCTCTGCTACAAGGCTGGGGAGTGAGGATGTCCTCTTAGTGCTCAGATTGCTGTTACATTAGGAAGAGGAGTAAGGCATTCAGCCTCTTCCTGACCCTACCAGTCACGTGGTCAATCTGCACCTTAACTCTATTCAACTCCTTGGACATGGATGTCTCTTGGTTAGGCCTGGCATTTATTGCCCGTCCCCAGTTGCCCTTGAGAAGGTGGTGGTGAGCTGTCCACTTGAACCACTGCTTGGTTCCACCTTGCCTCTTATTCTCACCCAACAAGAATCTCTTGCCTAGTTTTGACTGATTCCTAGGCTCAGTAGGGGGGATTCCAAATCTTCAAGTTCAGCCCCCATGTCACCACTGGAGAAAGGGGGCGAACTCTTAAACACCAAGTGAGGGAAACTCAATCTCAGCCAGGGAACCATTTGAAGTCATCGCTGAGTTCAAATAAACACCATTATTGCCGTTGAGAGTGTGGTGCTAGAAACGCACAGCAGGTCAGGCTGCATCCAAGGAGCAGAAGAATCGATGTTTTAGGCATTAGCCCTTCATCAGGAATGAAAACAAACTTCATCAAATATTTAGATTTCACAAAGTGTTCTAAAGGAGGAAGGGAAGGGATAAGATGAAGACATTCAGTAAGACAATTCCACATTTTATGGCCAACAGTAATGAAGTGAAGGAAATCGGGGATAGGAAGGAGATAAGACTTATAGAATTTGTGCATTGTCTTCCTGATCACTGGCTTAGCTCACACTGGGTTCAAGGCAAACTAACTGTCACAGTTTGGAGATGCCAGTGTTGGACTGCGGTGTACAAAGTTAAAAATCACACAACACCAGGTTATAGTCCAACAGGTTTAATTGGAAGCACACTAGCTTTCGGAGCGCCGCTCCTTCATCAGATGGTAGGGCTGCCACTTCCACCTAATGAAGGAGCGATGCTCCGAAAGCTAGTGTGCTTCCAATTAAACCTGTTGGACTATAACTGTCACAGCTAATACTGTATACTGAAGCTGGTAAAAACAATGACTGCAGATGCTGGAAACCAGATTCTGGATCAGTGGTGCTGGAAGAGCACAGCAGTTCAGGCAGCATCCGACGAGCACGCTGACCAGGTTCAATCTTCCATTGTGCTGAAGGTTGCTATAAAATTGACTAGTGTGTGCTGAGAGTGTGTCATGATTGGTGTTATGAAGATGTGGGTGCACTTTAAGAGAGTTAAAATCAGCAGAACTAGCACTGAGTGTTCTCAATGAAGCAACAATGTATGTTACACTTAGTCAAACAACTTTCCTGTTGCCTGGAGACAAAAACAATGCAAATTTGGCCAATCGTTTTAAATTATACCCAGAAAAAACCACAATTTCCAATCTAGTTTGAATTGAGTTCATTCTTAAAAGCCAATGACACAATCCGATGCTCTGGGCTATATGAGCCGGGGCGGGGTGGGGGGGGAGAGGGAATTGAACAGTTGAGAGGAGAACTACCAAATCTTAGCATGTAACAGATTGCTTGAAAGAAAATTCTCTCTTAAAAGTTCCATCAGTACCTGCGATGCAGACATTCCTAACAAGGAGAAAAGAAGACACAGGAAGATCCAAAGACAAGAACCTACAGCTGCCTGGTTTTGAGATAAGAAATGTTGTTTTGTAAATCTTAATTGGGAGTTTTATCAGACTAGTATTATAGAAGGGAAGGTAAAAGATAGGTTAGAGAAAGCAATTGTAAATAGTAGTTAGGTAACTATTCTCTGTTATATTTTAATAATTAAAGTTGTTAAGTTTTGTTTTACATAGTTCTAGGCCACTCGAACCTTTACAGATAACTGCATGGGATAAGTCTTTTCTGTGTTGCTGGTTTTAAATGAGGCAGGAGAGTTTACCCCGTGTCGTAACACCGACTTTAGTATTCTTGGATTAAGCACAGATCTGGTCTTTGATGGAACAGAGATCCCCATCCCCAACATACAGAACAGGAGCGGCCTCCCACCTACCGCCCTAGCCCAGCAATGAGAAGGTCTTGGATTCAAATCCCACCCTCGCAAGCTGTGAAATTAAATCCACGAACTCTTGGGGTGGTTAAACCCCAGCCTCATCATCGATCTAGGTACAAAACGTGAAGAGTTCCTTCTTTTTTTTTTGCTGGTTTTCTTTCTGAATGTTGGGGGAGTTCGGTGGGGGAGATGTGGGATGATGGGAAGGGTTTTGTTTCAGACTCACCAACCTCGAAAGAAAACAGGCAGGTTAGAAGGCTCACCTTGTTTCTCTGGGACTTCACCTCACTTGTTTCAGATGTTTCTCCCTTCACATACCCCCTTCTCCCCACTTTCTAAGGCCCCTATATGCCAACTCATGCATCCTTACCCACTGCCTACTCCCAATATCTTTCTAATCCATGTCACATCCATAGCCACTCATTCAGTATCCACTGTACTTTTCAAAAATTAAAAGTATAAGCTATCACTGCTCTTGTGTATACACATTTGGTAATGAAAACATTCTCCCATTCATGAAATCCAACTGTTCAATCTGTTGTAAAATAAGCAAAACTCTATTTAGTGGAACAGGTCGTCATATATCTTCCTAACCTAAATCTGATAACCTGTCAATCAAAATGATCCAGTTCGTTTTTTTTAAGTGACAGCATAAACGTCTTTTCAATTTTATACAGCCTGGGATTTGATTTTAAAAAATCAGTTATGACATATAACTGCCGTTAACAACCCTTCAAGAGCATTTACATTTATTCCATCAATTAGCAATTCTCTTACTATGAGTTAAAGCCTTTGAAACTGCAAAAAAAAGGAGTCTGCTTAAATTCATTACAACTTTCAAATAGCCTTCCCTGAGTTCGGGATTCCTGCCTATGGGTTTCAGAGCTGAAAATGTGTTGCTGGAAAAGCGCAGCAGGTCAGGCAGCATGCAAGGAACAGGAGAATCGACGTTTCGGGCATAAGCCCTTCTTCAGCAACACATTTTCAGCTCTGATCTCCAGCATCTGCAGTCCTCACTTTCTCCTCCTATGTGTTTCATACCCTACCTCCATTCCCCAATGGCCAAAATAGGAACAAAATTGTCTATTTCTGGGTGCCACATGCTAATTTTAACGACCTCCACAAAAGTCCAACCCCTGTGCCTCCACTGGCTTCACTGCTGCCTCTGAATCCAAATGGTGCAAGTTCAAGTTGCAACTTGGGGAGGCAATGTCCTTGTGATATTATTACTAAACTAATAATCCAGAGAACCAGGGCACGTGTTCTGGGGACCTGGGTCATGGCAGGTGGTGGAAACTGAATTCAATAAAGAAAAAAAGTGTCTAATGATCATGAAACCATTGTGGATTGTCATAAAAAACCCATCTGGTTCACCAATGTCATTCAGGGAAAGAAATCTGCCACCCTTACCTGGTCTGGCCTACATGTGACTCCAGATCCACAGCAATGTTGACTCATAATTGCCCTTTGGGGCAATTAGGGATGAACAATAAATTCTGACCCAGCCAGTGATACCCTTACCCCATGCATGAATTTTTAAAAAATACTCTAGGGGCCTGAGCGAAAAAGTCAAGGCTGGCACTGCAGAGCCAGTATTGAGGGAGTGCTACACTGTCAGAGAGGCCGGCTTTCTGAGAAAAACCATAAACCAAGCTCTCATTTTTGCTCTCACATCAATGTAAAGGATCCCAGATGAATAGAAGCAGGAGAGGTCTCCCCACTATCACAGTCAATGTTCGTCTCTCAACCAAAATCAATCAAGCTAGCCACTGGGAAATTTATCTCATTTCTCTTTTGGCACCTTTCCATGTGTACCTTGGCTGCTGTGTTTTCTGACATCACACTTCAGATATCGTTGGTACTCTGTGAAGTGGTTGAGGCTATTCCTGAGGTCACGATATGCTCTGTGTAAGTGATGCTCTTTTTAACTAACCTTCATCTGGGTGGTTGGAGCAAATGTGGACAAACTGGATTTTCATTGGATGAATAAACATTGTCGGGATCTTCCTGACTTGTCGGAAACTCTGTCGTAGAAAACATTGTGGTCACATCACAAAGGCTGAATCATGCATTTCTGCTAATCACAGCAGTGGTGGTTTAATTAGGGTGGCCAGTGAGAGAAGAAATCCCTTTTTATGTGGACATTTCCTTGTGGTCCATAAAAATTATCATAAACAATAACAACAATGAGATTTGGTCATGAGAAGACATAGAAAAAAAGACACCTAAAACCCCATTTGAACAAAGTTATCATAAACCTTTGTCACTTCAACTTAGTTTCAGGATAATATTTGTTGGTGGGATCTGGGTGTCGATGTTAAGGTCAGCACTTAGAGACCATCCCTAACTGTGTTCTTGGAAACATGGTGCCAAGCCACTTTCTTGACCTGCTGCTGTGCCTATCATGATATTGATGAACAGCAAGCAACACTCAGTCTCTTAGAGTCATAGAGTTATTCAGCACGAACCAGTCCATGCCGAACATAATCCCAAACTAACCTAGTCCAACCTGCCTTTTTCTGGCCCATGTCCCTCCAAACCTTTCTTATTCATGGACCCATCCAAATGTCTTTTAAATACAGTAATTATATCCGCATCCACCACTTTCTCAGGAAGCTCATTTCACACGTGAAGCATCTTTTGTGTAAAAGATTTGTCCCTTGTGTCTTTTATAAATCTCTCTCCGTTCACCTTAAAAATGTGCCCCCTAGTCTTGAAATCCCCCTTTCTAGGGAAAAGACACCAACTATTAACCCAATCTATACCCTACATGATTTTATAAACCTATAGAAGTTTGCCTCTTAACCTCCTATGCTCCAGTGAAAAAACTCCCAGCCCATCCAGCCTTTCTATATAACTCAAACCTTCCATTCCCAGCAACATCCTGGTAAATCTCTCTGATCCCTCTCCAGCTTAATACCATCCTTCCTATTAGCCTGAGATCTGTTTGCCTACAGAAGCTTGCAGATGGCATATCTATGTTGGCCAGCTCAACTCTATCCAGTGGTTGACCATTCCTCAGCCATGACTGACTGGATTGCACTCCTGCTCTGCATCTAGAAGTTGTCAATCAGAGCCCCTCACTCAAGAGACTGGAAAGAAAGCTCTAAGCTGCTTTTCCAATGGAATGCTGAGCGAATGCTGAGATGTGGTGACATATTAAACCAAGGCCCTGTCTCCCATGGGTGTACAGTGCCCCGTGGCGCTATATTCGAAAAGACAGGGGATTCTCCTGGAGTCTTTGTTAATATTTATCTCTCAAACAACACTGCGCTGTTAGAATCATTGAATAGAATTGTAGAAACCCGACAGTGCAGATAGAGGTCATTCAGCCCACTGAGTCTGTGCGATCTTCCAGAGATCATCTCGCTCAGTCCCACACTCTCAACCCCATCCCCATCACCGTGCATGGGTTTTTTTTTTAAGATCATAAATCGGTTAACAGAAATCGCTGGAGAAACTCAGCAAGTCTGGTGGCATCTGCAGAGTCAGAAAGTTAATGTTTCGGGCCCAGTGGCCAGTTTTGAGACCAGTTCTGAAGAAGGGTCACAGGACTCAATACGTTAACTCTGCCTTCTCTCTCCACAGATGCTGCCAAATCTGTCAGGTTTCTCCAGCAATTTCCTGATTTTGTTACAGCAGACTATGGACCTTCTTGCTGCACTGTTGGCTACTCCTTCTCTCCCAGGACACAGCACTGACCCACTCTGCTCCAGAATGACCGGGTCTGGGTGGCATAGCACCCCCCCCCCCCCCTCCCCCACCTCCGCTGGTCAGCTAGGAAAGAAATAGTGAGCAAAACCTCCTCTTCTCCACCCCATCCACCAACACTTCCATGTCTCCCCTGGGCCATGTATTTAATGGCAGTGACTGAGTGCCACATTGTAAGGGGCAGTTTCTGGCATTGCAGTATCTGATAGGGTGTGCAGTGGGGCCTCTCAATATGCCACCAACCCATTGACCACAAGAAGGCCACAGTGGGGACAAGCAGTTCTGCCTCTCCGGCTGCACACTTCCCCAGGCAACGTTAAGATCCCCAGAACATCTCTATTAGGGTGAGGTGCTGTGGATCACTCTCAGTCACAGCAGACCCTCCAAAAGCCTGAATCTCATTCAGCAAAACAGAAAAGGGGGAAATCCTGCCCCTTTCAGCTTCACTGGTGTCCTTAACTGAACCATTCTTGCCAGGAAAACACTCAGACTTTGGTTCCACTTGAATCCTTTCGGCTTCTCTCATGTCCTTAATTGAACCATGGTGTGATGCAGCCTGCAGTAAAACACTGAGCTTTTCTGAGCTCTGTCCTTTTCATGAGGCCTAACAGACCAGGGAGGTCCCAAGTGCTTTGATCACGTTGTGCTGGGAATGGGACTAAACATCAGCCTGGGAATCACTTCTCGAAGCTGAAAATGTGTTGCTGGAAAAGCGCAGCAGGTCAGGCAGCATCCAAGGACCAGGAGAATCGACGTTTCGGGCATGAGCCCTTCTTCACTTCTCGAAAGTGTGTATGTGTGGACGCTTGCCGAGGGTAGGGTGGGGTTGAACCCTGGGAAGCCAGCCCACTGACATCCACTGACCAGGATCCTGTCTCAACTTAACAATCACTCAGTCACTGGTCACTTATGGCCTGTATTTACATTTTTTTTTGTTTTGGAGAGGGGAGGTGTGGAGCACAGTTAAGAGAGATACAACAGCCAAGATGCTCTTCTTCCAGTTTCACGAACCCGCGGTGGACAAAATAGTTGCTGTCAGACAACACCCGCAACTTACACTGCAGAGTTACTCACTGCATATATGAAGTGATTAAGCGCGTCCCGAGGACGTGAAGTGGTGCTTTACAAATGGACCAACTTTCGGAGGAAGGGTCACTCGATCCGAAACGATAACTCTGATTCTCTTCACAGGTGCTGCCAGACCTGCTGAGTGTTTCCAGAAACTTCTGCTTTTGTAACGTTCCATGTTTGTTCCTCAAACACTCCACTTCAAGACTCCATGTGGGTTACTCGAAACCTGGCTGAGCTAACTGGTAATTACCTGTCCACATTTTTCTCCGATATTTTTAATGAGGCACCAATCAGGATTAGTGGCTTCCAGTCTGCAGTGAAACCCTCACATTTTACAGTTAAAAGCAGTCAAAAGGAAACAGCCTCAATAAACTAAGGTAGGTCGTAAACCTGGTACCTCTGGCTAGGCCAACATTTATTGCCCATCCCAGAGAGTAGTCAGGAGTCAACCACATTGCTGGGGGTCTGGAGTCACATGTTGGCCAGACCAGGTAAGGACGGCAGATCTCCTTTGCAGTGTGAATCAGGTTTTTGCCCAGAATTTACCAAGGGTACACAGTCACCATTTGGCTAGCTTTCAATTCCGTTTGCAGCCGCAGTGCTGATACGGGAAGCACACTTTCCATTTTCTATCTGGACAATCAAGCACTTTCTGGAATCACCTATACATGTACTGACGGAACAGGTAGTAAATATACATCAATAGGAGCAGCTATCAATTGATCAAGCCATAGAATCCCTACAGGTGGAAACAGGCCCTTCGACCCAACAAGTCCACACTGACCCATTCACCAACCATTTTATCCAATATTTCCCCCTGATTAATGCACCTAACCTATATACCCCTGAATACTATGGGCCATTTAGTATGGCCAATTCACCTAATCTGCACATCTTTGGACTGTGTGAGGAAACCACAACACCTGGAGGAAACCTATGCAGACACAGAGAGAATGTGCAAACTCCACAGACAGCCCATAAGACCTAGAAGTGGAAGTAACATTGAGTCAACTCTGCCATTCAATCATAGCTGATGGGCATTTCAACGCCACTTACCTGCAACTCTTCCCGTAGCCAGCTGAGGTTGGGATCAAACCTAGGTCCCTGGCACTGTGAGGCAGTCAGTGCTAACTACTGAGCCACCATGCCACCCCAATAATCCTACTCATTAGAGACAGCCACCACACCTCAGGTGAGAGGACAGGTTGGGAAGGAGAGTCAATCATGGTAACCTCAGGCAGTGTGGGAATTGAATCCACACTATTCAGCATCATACTGCTTTGTAAGCCAAACACCCAGCCAACTGAGCTAAACATGCCCCCACATGCATAACTTGCACGGATGTTGCCATTTTGTCTATTCCTTTCTCGCAAAGTTTTTTATGGATTCTAAACCCTGAATACTGACATATACTTGTCTTTATTAAATGCCTGGGTCTTGTGAGTGATTTCATGAAAAATAAAAGATCGGAACATCTTTAAATAAGCCACGATGGGGGAATTCCCTCTTGGCCCTTTGTGTAACAAATCTGTTCTTGATAAACAGCTTGATGACTGTGTCATCCTCAGACTGTTTAGAGAAAATCTTCTTCCGTTTGTGGCAATCCTGATTTTTCCAATGTTGCTCTTCGAAACCCAAATGCCCTTCATTCATAGTCAACAAACTTAATCCTGTTGCAGTTCAGATGAAGAATGGGGGAGGATGTGGTATAACTTGGTGTTGTGTGAACAGGCTAATAAAGGAAGTACTTGAAACAGGACAATCTAGCAAGGGGAAGTAATCGCTGTGGGACTGCTCTGGCAATCACAGGAAGCCATGATGAAAAGTAGCCAACAGATCAAAGTGAACACAGTGTCGGGCCACTGCTTCTCATACATTGCGTGGAGAAGTAAGCTTGGGAAATCATGTGGGTTACAGCAAGTAGAAGGAGTGACACAGTGTTTAGCACTGCTGTTTCACAGTACCAGGGACAAAGGGTTCAATTCCATCCTTGGTGACTGTCTATGTGGAGTTTGTATGTTCTCCATGTGTCTGCGTGGGGTTCCTTCAGGGGCTCTAGTTTCCTCCCATAGTTCAAAGATGTGCAGATTAGGTGGATTGGCCATGTGAAGTTGTACCATTGTCCCAGGAGATGTGGGTTAGCCATGGGCAATGCAGGGTTACAGGGATTGGGTGGGGTACTCTTCGGAGTATTAGTGTGGCCTACTCTGCTCTGAGGTCACCGCGGATGACGTGCTTGGGAAGTGTGGTTGCTAAGATCAATCTCCAGGAGAGTGGGGCAAGGAACACAGCAGACAAACATGTGGCGGCATTTAAAAAAACAACTGCAGTCTTACTCATCTGTCTTGGTCAGTTTTTTTTATCTATTAGCTGTGAAGATATTGAAAGTGGGGGACAAAGAATAATCCTTGCTCCCCAGGGGTTGGATTTCTAGTGGGTGAAGAAGCTGCCTATACTGACTGTGAGAGTAGAATGTAGGGTTTCTATGATCCTGGAGACAGAATTGCTCCATCGCTATCTCTAAGCCCAGCCTACTTGTGGCTAATGGCCGGGAGCTTGATTGCTGGCCAGGTCCCTATAAATCTCTGCTCTTCACACATCCGGCCTTGGCAGCCCATCCCTTCAAATGAAAAGGAAGGAGCAACTTGCATTTTCTACGGCACGTTTTAGCACCTGGAAACATCACAAAGTGCTTTAGTTGGCCCCCAAAGCCTTCTGTGGTCAAGAATTCCTCAGGACTGAGATACGCTCAAGTTTCTTTCTTCACAAGTTTCTTTCTTCACAGCAGACCACCTGTGAAATTCCTGACCGCAGAAGGCCACCGACGGCAAATTGCCAAATATAATCAAGGTGGCACGGTGGCTCAGTGGTTAGCAGGCCTGAAGGGCTGAATGGCCTCATCCTGCTCTGAGGTCACTGCTGATGACGTGATTGGGAAGAATGGCTGCTGATGATTAATCTCCAGGAGACTGGGGCAAGGAACGCGGAAGACAAACCCCTGGCGGCATTTAAAGAAACA
This sequence comes from Chiloscyllium plagiosum, assembly GCF_037043375.1. Lineage (NCBI taxonomy): Eukaryota > Metazoa > Chordata > Chondrichthyes > Orectolobiformes > Hemiscylliidae > Chiloscyllium > Chiloscyllium plagiosum. The sequence continues at coordinate 130,990,582 of NW_028270141.1, read as the reverse complement.
ATTGCAGTTTTACTCATCTGTCTTTGTCAGTTTTGTATCTCTATTAGTCCTGAAGATTGTGGAGGTGGGGGACAATGGACAATCCTTGCTCCCCAGGGGTTGGATTTCTAGTAGGTGAGGAAGTTGCTCTTTTTTAGCTGCCTGTACTGACTGTAAGTATGGAACTCCCATGTCATTTAGAAATGTCACTCCTGATCATATTACACAACACGATCACACAGCACATCATTCCAGTGTACACACTATACAGCCCTGCATTATTTGGAAGATATCATTCCTATATGTATTATATACCACAAAATGTGTCACACAACAGGTGATATTGCTATTTACTACAAATACACTCAAAATCTTGCATTTAATATGCACTTCCATGGTCATACATTGTCCAACTCACTGTAGACGATGAGATAATAGCATGGTTCCTATCTGGTGGTGCTTGAATCTGGAATAACTGGAACTACAGAGTGTAGATAGGGCTAGGGGTGAGGGAGAGGTGGTGTAGGTCCCAATTCCATTAACAAATGGAATTGGGACCTACACCATGACACCCATGACACCTACCATGACACCCATTTGGAAATCGTTGAGTCGGTTGGAACTTCACTGGAGTTCAGAAGACTGAGAGGTGATTATGGATGTAGGTTTTTGGCTGAGCTGGACAAACAGACAGAGAACTAGTCACTGGGATACATGAACATCAACTAGCCACAAAATGCCATGACCCACACTCACTAGTATCCTTACATACCCCATGGATAGCAAGGTTAGGTCTCATGGAATAAAGGGAGAACTAGCCATTTGGATACAGAACTGGCCTTAAAGGTAGAAGACAGAGGGTGGTGGTGGAGGATTGTTTTTCAGACTGGAGGCCTGTGACCAGTGGAGTGCCACAAGGATTGATGCTGAGTCCTCTACTTTTTGATATTTACATAAATGATTTGAATACAAGCATAAGAGGTACAGTTAGTAAGTTTGCAGATGGCACCAAAATTGGTGGTGTAGTGGACAGTGAAGAGGGTTATCTCAGATTACAATAGGATCTGGACCAGATGGGCCAATGGGCTGATAAGTGGCAGATAGAGTTTAATTCAGATAAATACGAGGTGCTGCATTTTGGGAAAGCAAATCTTAGCAGGACTTATACACTTAATGGTAAGGTCCTAGAGAGTGTTGCTAAACAAAGAGACCTTGGAGTGCAGGTTCATAGCTCCTTGAAAGTGGAGTCGCAAGTAGATAGGATAGTGAAGAAGGTGTTTGGTATGCTTTCCTTTATTGGTCAGAGTATTGAGTACAGGAGTTGGGAGGTCATGTTGCGGCTGTACAGGATATTGGTTAGGGTACTGTTGGAATATTGCGTGCAATTCTGGTCTCCTTCCTATCAGAAAGATGTTGTGAAACTTGAAAGGGTTCAGAAGAGATTTACAAGGATGTTGCCAGGGTTGGAGGATTTGAGCTACCGGGAGAGGCTGAACAGGCTGGGGCTGTTTTCCCTAGAGCATCGGAGGCTGAGGGGTGACCTTATAGAGTTTTACAAAATTATGAGGGGCATGGATAGGATAAATAGACAAAGTCTTTTCCCTGGGGTCAGGGAGTCCAGAACTAGAGGGCATAGGTTTAGGGTGAGAGGGGAAAGATATAAAAGAGACCTAAGGGGCAATGTTTTCACGCAGAGGGTGGTACGGGTATGGAATGAGCTGCCAGAGGAAGTGGTGGAGGCTGGTACAATTGCAACATTTAAGAGGCATTTGGATGGGTATATGAATAGGAAGGGTTTGGAGGGATATGGGCTGGATGCTGGCAGATGGGACTAGATTGGGTTGGGATATCTGGTCGGCATGGACGGGTTGGACCGAAGGGTCTGTTTCCATGCTGTACATCTCTATGACTCTATATAGGTGAGGAAGGACACCACTCCGACTGGGACAACACGCCCATCCTAGGACAGAGACATGCACAAGAATTCCTAGAAGCATGGCATTCTAACCGGAACTGTATCAACAATCACATTGACTTGGAGAAAAAGAACCGGAAATGACATCACCATATGAAATGATGTCGCCACAAGAAATGACATCGCCAGTCCTAGGAAACTCAAACAGATAAATAGAAAGTGGGCTACTACCACCAGTGCTTCACTCGGAGGCTCACTGAAGATGTTACCTAGAATGGTGACGAAATGTCTGAAAACAAACCTTCCAGCTCAGCGAGCAAACCTACATCCAGAACCTCAATCTGAGCTACAAATCATCTCAAAACCCGCTATTGAGAGGTGATCTTAATGAAATCCATAAGATTCTGAAGGGCATTTGACAGGGCAGGTGTGGAAAGGATGTTTTCCCTCGTGAAAGAATCTAGTACTAGTGGCCACAGTTTATAACTAAGGGCTGTCCCTTATTTAAGACAGAGACGAGGAGGAAATTCTTCTCTCAGTGCGTCATTACTCTTTGGAATTCCCTTCCCAGAGAGTATCTTGCGTATATTCAAGATTGAGTCACATCAATCAACAAGGGAGTCAAAGTCTGTGGGGGACAATAACAAAACATCACAGATGCTGGAAATTTGAAACATTCACACAGAATGCTGGAGAAACCCATCAGGTCTGGCAGCACCTGAAGAAGAGCCAATTCTGGACTCGAAAAGTTAGCTCAGTTTCTTTATCTGCAACGTCTGGGGGTGTGGGAAGGAGAGTGGCAAGGGGCAAGGCTAGTGGGGATGGGCTGCTGATAAGGTCATCCAGGACTTAAGGCCACTATCTGATCAGCAATTATATACAATTGAATGGTGGACTTCAAGGAGCAAACTGGCCTATTCCTGCTCCTGTTCCTTTAGCTCTAGTATTGTCATGGTGATACATTCGGTGCTGGGGAGAAACTGAAACAGCTTCCAAAAGACAGCTTCACTGGACGTACAGAAAGTAAAAGTGCACAGTGAAGAGAGCCCATAGTTACTGAAGTTCTTTGAACACAAAATAATAGATCCAGCCAAATCTGCCTAGAACAAATATACACACAAAACATATATGTGTGAGCAAGTGTATATCTGCTTTATATATACACTGAATTAATATAATCATCCAGGTTTTGGAACAGGAAATGAGGAGATCAATGATTCCTCAGATTGGTCAGGAAATGTACCCTACAAACGGGGGTACATTAAGCAGTTTAATGGTCAGGACCGATAAACGTGGCACTGAAGGTTTCCTATGGCACACACACACACAAACACACACACACAGAGTGTCTTACACACAAGGGCCTGCCACAGTGGGGTCTTTGAGGATAACGAAAAAAAAGCAGAGGAAGAATCCCGGCACATCTGTTCCAGTCAGAGTTTCCATGTGAGAGGGTTAACAGAGGATGTAATTTACTGCCACACACAAAGTTTGTTCGCTGGTCTTTAATGTCTTAACTGCACTGAGTTCCAACTGAATAACAAACGGAAGCTCAGCTAAGGCATGGAAGAAATGAATTATTCCAACTGCATGAGTGAAGGGCTTTCCATTTAGATGCATTTCACACAAAGCAGGGAGAGTTATTTAAACTCACTGTTTATAGGTTAAGTCTGTAAACCACTCAGTAATTTTGACAACTGCTGCAACAATATACTTCGGCCCTTCTCTTCTGGTTTAATGTTTGCCTCTCATGGTTATGAACAAGATATGCTTAAATAAAGTGCTAGAGGCATCAGTTGCGCTCCATTGGGTAGCACTTTCACCCTAAGCCAAAAGGATGTCAACGCGATTTCAACTCGAGAGACTTGAGAGCATAAAGCAGCCTGACAGTCCAGTGAGGTATGTGTGATGTTTCAGAGGCATTGTTAAACCAACGAAATTGACGATGTGCCCTTGAAATAACAACATTCACGTCCCTGCACTGCCTCTCAATTTCTCCCAGATTCTGCAGCCTCATTCTTACAGGTAGTAAATTGTTCTTAGAGGGACTACAGCAGTGCAAGAAGGCAGCTCACCTTATCAAGGACAATTAGGGGTGGGCAATAAATGCTGGCCCAGCCAGTGAGGGTCAAGCCACAAAGCTGCCAACTTATTTGTTTTCCTTGTCGTTTTTTCTTAATTTTCCATTTTGTCCTTTTGTATTTCCTAATCTGATCTTTCTTTCCGCATTTATTTTGTTTTCATTTATTTCTTACTAGTATTTGACTCGAATTCACCTGATTTCATTTCATTTGCTCCTTAGTTTCTTTCTCAGTCTTTAAAATTTTTTATTAATTCATGGAATGTGGTATCACTGGCTGGGCCAGTGTTTATTGCCCATTCTGAGTTGCGCTTAAGAAGGTGGGAATGAGCTGCCTTCTTGAACTGCTGCAGTCCATGTGCTGTGGGTTGACCCACAGTGCCATTAGGGAGGGAATTCCAGGATTGTGACCCAGCAACAGTGAAGGAAGAGCAATATATTTCCAAGTCAAGGTGACATATGTATTGGAGGGGAACGTCCAGGTGGTGGTGTTACCATATTTTTGCTGCCCTCGCCCTTCGAGATGGTGACTGTTGTTGATTTAAAAGGCGCTGTTCAAGGAACATGGCTGAGTTGTTTCAGTGAATCTTGCCAGTTGGTTGTTGAGTGGCTGTGGGACGAATCAAATGGGCAGCTTTGTCCTGGATGGTGTCAAGCTTCTTGAGTGTTGTTGGAGCTGCACCATCCGGGCAAGTGGAAAATGTTCCATCATGCTCTTGATTGTGTCCTATAGATAGTGGACAGGCTTCAGGAGGAGGTGAGTAACTCACTGCAATATTCTAGCCTCTGACCCCTGTATTTATTTGGCTAGTCCAGTTCAGTTTATGATCAATGGCAACTGTGGGGGGTTTTAATGATGGTAATGCCATTGAATGTCAAGGGGTGATGGTTAGATGTTCTTTTTTAGAAGTTTGTGTGGTGCGAACATGACTTGCCACCTGTCAGCACAAACCTGGACATTGCTCAGCTGGTGGACACATACACCACACAGCGCTCATCAAGCTTGTAACTTACAAGGAAACCCATTCTCAAACTGAATGTACACATGACAAGACATTGCATGGAAGCAAATTCTAGGCCATTGCTGATGGTTGTCGGCTGAACTTCAAGTTCAAGTATTTTCTCTCAGAATCTGATGTGGACCTGGATTGAAGCCTGAATGTTCCTGTGGAGCCTTCTTGGGTTGATTAATTAGGATTGGGAGGTGGCTCAGCAAAGGTGAGTGGAACCAGCAAATACAAGGAAGAGTGACTGGGAGAGACTGAATTTTTAAGTACGGTCAAATGGATCACAACGGCATACTCATGCTGTTTCGTTCAGGCAGTTGCAAACTGCTCCTTTGTACAAGGGTTGCAAACATGGTCCAATCTTGAATCTGTTTGCGAAATGATTCGTGCACAACTCGGAACATGATGTAGGACAATATACGTACAAGGAAACCTTGGCATGTTGGATATTTAAAATTACACCCCTGTGTGGGATCGCGTCCATAAGTTCTTCTTTATTCATTTAGATTAGATTACTTACAGTGTGGAAACAGGCCCTTCAGCCCAAAAAGTCCACACCGACCCGCCAAAGCGTAACCCACCCAGACCCATTCCTCTACATTTACCCCTGCCCCTAACACTATGGGCAATTTAGCATGGCCAATTCACCTGACCTGCACATCTTTGGACTGTGGGAGGAAACCAGAGCACCCAGAAGAAACCCACGGAGACACAGGGAGAATGTACAAACTCCACACGGTCAGTCGCCTGAGGCGGGAATTGAACCCGGGTCTCTGGCGCTGTGAGGCAGCAGTGCTAACCACTGTGCCACCGTGCCACCCACATTTTTGTTTACTGCCAGCGTTTACTGCCCGTCCCTAGTTGCTGTTGAGAAGATGGTGATGAGCTGCCTTCTTGAACTGCTGCAGTCCACCTGCTGTGGGTTCACCCACAGTGCCGTTCGGAAGGGAATTTCATCATTTTGACTAGTGACAGTGAAGGAATGGTGATATATTTCCAGGTCAGGATGGTGAGTGCCTTGGAGGGGAATGCAAAGGTGGTGGTGGTGTTCCCATGTATCTGCTGCCCTTGTCCTTCTAGATGGAAGTGGGTTTGGAAGGTGCTGACTGAAGATCTTTGGTGAATTTCTGCAGTGCATCTTCTATTTAGTACACACTGCTGCTACTGAGCATAGATGGTGGAGGGAGTGGATGTTTGTGGATGTGGTGTCAATCAAGCGGGCTGCTTTGTGAGAGTTGCACCCATCCAGGCAAGTGGGGAGTATACTCCATCACACTCCTGATCTGTGCCTTGTAGATTAGATTCCCTACAGTGTGGAAACAGGCCTTTCGGCCCAACAAGTGCATACCGACCCTCTGAAGAGTAACCCACCCAGACCCATTCCCCTACCCTATATTTACCCCTAACTGATGCAGCCAGCACTATGGACAATTTAGCATGGCCAATTCACCTAACCTGCACATCTTTGGACTGTGGGAGGAAACCAGAGCACCTGGAGGAAACCCATGTATCCACGGGGAGAACGTGCAAGCTCCACACAGACAGTCGCCCGAGGCTGGAATCGAACCCAGGTCCTTGGTGCTGTGAGGCAGCAGTGCTAACTACTGAGCCACCATGCCGATGGCGGACAGGCTTTGGGGAGGTGAGTTACTCGCAGCAGTATTCCTAACCTCTGCCCTGTTCTTGTAACCACTGCATTTCTGCAGCAAGTCCAATTGAGTTTCTACGCATTCGAGCGTTATGAATGAGTGTTGGCAAGTTTGACGCTTGTAAATTGGGGACCCTATGTTCCTGATTACCCAAGAAACCCAGTTTTGCATTTCACAGTTCCTGTAATTTAAAGTCATCTGCTGAATCTGGAGAACAAAAAATGCTGATGTCTGAGCATTGCATTTTGACCTCAATATGTGGCAGGAGTGTCACCTTTTGACAGATAGAGGCTACATAGACCCAATTTGACTCATATTTTCCAACAAAGCAAGCTGGCCCAACAGAATTTCGTCATGCAGAACTTAGGCAGGATCCAAATCAAACTAAACTGAACCAGAAAACACTGGTGGGTTCTTGCGAAAAGCACACGCCACCCACTTTCTTGGAGTCAGAACATTTTCAGAAAAATGTGTATGGCACTGCATTTTATGAGTTGTGTCAATCCAACTTATGCTGACCTTACTCCAATTATTACTGTTAATCAGCTCTGCTGACTGCAGTGACCATCCTGCAGAATATCTTGCAATACTCAATAGGCAGACCGATTGCTTCGTGTCCGGCGATGTGACGTGCCCAAAGAGGAAGGAAAAACAAACTTAAGCAACATTCATACACTTGTTGTGCCATCTACCTCTTGTGGAACCAGCCAGTGCTTAAAAAAGAAAAGAGAGATCGCTTCCCAGCCAGGAAACATTGTGCAAACACAGAACAAAATCAAAAATATGGCAACCACAGATTCTGCGAGCTTTTTATTTTTAGATTAAAACGGGCTGGTTTGTCAGCCCATTAAAAAAAATCTGCAGAGCACAGTGGGTGGTGAACCAACAAACTGCATTCACTTAATGCATATTTACCTAAACATATGGTAGCATTTTATTTAATTCTTTTCGGGACAACAATGGCCATTTAGTCTTTGCTAGCTACTTTATTTTTCTGGCTCAGGGATATCCACTCTTTGTTTCCTTCAGGTCTGATATAAAACTTCATACAAGTTCCTGCTAATATTTAAAAAGGTCTGTCAGAATGTTTTTAAGAAAGACACACTGGGAGGCAAGAAAGTAGTCAATCCTTCAGACTACCCCAATGAAGATTCTCCAGACAAATCCCAGATCTGATAATGATGGTAAAGGTTCATATTGTTCAATTGAAATCCATAATCTTATTAAAAAACAACAATATGTACAAGTAAGGCTCCTGCAGTACTTTCGGAGGACAAGATAAAGTCATCACTGATTGTCACCAGATTTCTGTTCAAGAGGTTATGTTCCTGTCAGAGTCACTTTATCAGGCTCCTGTTAAAGAGAGAGTCTGTCTGCCAGGCTCCTACTAAAGAGAGTCTCCCCTTCAGGCTCCTGTTAAAGAAGAGTCTCTCCATCAGGCTCCTGTTAAAGAGGGAGTCTCTCCGTCAGGCTCCTGTTAAAAAGAGTCTCTCCATTAGGCTCCTGTTAAAGCGAGAGTTTCTCATCAGGATCCTGTTAAAGGGAATGGCTGTCCGTCAGGATCCTATTAAAATGTGTCTCACCGTTGGGACCACTGTTAGACTAGAAAGCCATAAATCAAGGAGCAGAGGTCGACCATTCAGGCTCTTGAGACTGCTCAACCATTCAATTAGATCGTGACTTATCTGAGAATTCTCAAATCCGACTCAAGGCAGGGTCTTGCCGTGAGGAGGTAAAACAAAGAGGGCTGACCCACTCCTGCCGTCCTAGTTCCAACTGTAGACAGAAGACACTAAGGTGGAAATGAAAATAAATGTATATGCACTCTTTGAGCTGTCACAGTCAGTCACACTTTACCCTGCTGCACACGGCGGTGCTTTTCTGAAAGAAACATGTGCACCTAAACCTGAATTGTGACATTCATCTCATTTTTGTTCGTCATCACACAATGACATCCTTCTCAGATTAGTCTTACTTGACAACAACAACAATCGTGTAATTCAAGAGCCATGTTGAGATGCGTTTTCAATATGAAGAGAGCAAGCAGGGTTACAGAGGGAATGGCGCTAAGTGGTTTGCTCAAACAGGGAGATAGTGCAGACAAGATGGACTGAATGGCCTCCTTCTATGCTGGGACAATCCTGCGATTGTGAGCAATGTTCAGAAGACTGGCAACAGGAACAGGAAATAAGTGAACTCTACAGATGGGGTGAAAGTTGTTGAACAGAAGTTAAGAAGGAATTCTTCCCTGAGCACGTGTCAGGAAGCAGATTAAACAGGACGCTTGATTTTATTGACTGGTCAGCTGCTCATACCTTATCTTTCGCCTCGACTAACATATCCTCCATCTCTGAAAAGCTGAAGCTCGCGACAGTAATGAAGTCGCTCATAACGGGAACAAACTTGTCTTCACCGTCCCGTGTCCGACGCTTTTGGTATTCCAGTTCCTGGGAGGAGGTAGAGGGGAACAGAACAGTCAGTTAGCAATAGCAAGATCCTTTCTGGGATGCCTCTTTCCAACAAAAAAACCTCACAATCAGAACTCTTCCCCTTCCACTGAAATAGCCATCTCACCAACAGCACTGCTGTCCAATAATTATTAAGGATGGGGTCCTTAATCATTATTGGCATCCTCTTAAGGCAGATACCATGCCCTCATTCCACCCAGTCTGCTCCTTAGTGATGAATGGATTTGTTCACTAGAATCTATGCCTGGACATTCCCACTTTACCGTTCTCATTTCCTCAATTAAATCAGGATGAGTATTAAGGCCCTGGCATTGAGTTCTAATTCGAATCTGCTGCCTATCAGTCTTTATCAAGCCAAGTGATCAGTACACCAAGTCTGCACACACAGCCTTTCCATTCCGCACACATCCTGTGTGCATCTGGCCCATCTGCTTTGAGCTGGGAGATCTGGAATCTAAACAGTTCATTGTTGGGGGGTGGTGGGTCATATGTAGATTGCAGCAGGTACCACCCTGGGGCAGTGTGCTAATCTGCAGCGAGAGGAAGCAAAACTGTGGCTTCAGGCCGGACTGGGAATCATTGGAGAGAACTGTGCTGACAGTGTCAGAAGCCGAACACTGTTGTCCAGAGAAACTGGAGGTTGGATCAGGCTAATCCTTTTGGCATCAACTAAGCACAACGTGTACCTGAGCTTAAATATCTATGAAGGAATTTTTTAATAATGCACAAAGAAAGCTCGCACAAGGTTAATTTCAATTTTAACCTGTGGTCAAGGGTAGTTATAAATGTTCCATAAGCATGTTTGACTTTCAGTAAACGGGAAGGAAAAGTTTTGGCGAGTATTAATTCACTCGAATGGTTGGCTGAGAGTCTCAATGGTAGTCTAACTGGTGCCTAAACCTTCAGCTGATTTGAAATCAAAGACTCCTCTAGCACAAAGGACACTTTCTGGACTGTTCATATTTGTACCAACTCCATGAAGGGGCTATCCAAACCCTGATCTTTCCCTGTAGCCACAAAAGTATTCCTTTTCCAAAAAGGTTATTCAAGTTCATTGCTTTGTGAAAGCTACTGTGTCTACCTGCCTTTCAGACGGTGTGTTCTGTACCATTGCAATTTAATGTGGATGCCCTAGGTTGAACCTATGTTGCAGCTTTTCCAATAGTAAGCCAGCCCCAGTGACTTTTGAAAGGAGGAAGTGTGGACAATGAGTGGAGAAACAGAGGAGACTAAAGAACTGCCAAGTATCCATTGTCAATGTACAAGTCAGGAGGATATCGGAAGGCCCTTAACTTGCCAGGATGCAGACAGCTCCAACAACACTCACAAAACGTGACCGCGTCCAAGACAAAGCAACCCATTTGACTGGTGCAACATCCACTAGCTTCCACTGCCTTCACCGCTGACATACAATGGGAGCAGTGTATACCACCTACAAGTGCACTGCATGGACTCAGCAAAGTTCCTTCACGAGCACCTTCCAAACCTGGGACCTCCACCCTCCCCAAGGACAAGGGCAGTAGATATACGGGGACACCACTCCCTGCAGGTTCCCATCCATGCCACCTACTATCCAGCCAAGGAACTACGTCGCCTTTCCTTCACTGTTGCTGGGTCATAATCCTGGAAATACCTTGCTAACTGCCCTTTGGGTGTAACTGCATCACACAGACTACATCAGTCCAAATACACAGCTCAACACTGCCTTTTTAAGAGTAATTATTGATGGGAACTACGTGCTGGCCTAGCCAGTGAAGCCCACATAGACTGGGAACTTCCATTTCCCAATCTATCTTCACAGTCCTGTAAAATTTACTTCCCCCAGTCAAACCTACAAATTGCTTTTGAAATCATGCATTATCACCTCAACCTCCTAGGCAGCAGGTTTCAGGTCATTGTTAACTCCTGTGTGAAAACATTCCTCCTCACACTCTTGTGCATCTATTGTTCAAAAACTTAAATCTGTGTCCCTGACCCTTCCACATCAGCTATTGGGAACAGTGCTTTTTCTGTCTGCCTTATCTAAACACAGTTAAAAATCACACATCACTGGGTTATCTTCTAACAGGATTATTTGGAAGTACTAGCTTTTGGAGCATTGCTCCTGATGAAGGAGCAGCGCTCTGAAAGCTAGTGCCTCCAAATAAACCTGTTGGACAATAACCTTTTGTTGTGTGATTTTTACCTTTGTTCACCCCAATCCAACACCGGCACCTCCAAATCTTATTCAAACATGTTTTGGTTATGTTGGTGCTTCCTTTGGAACCAAGAATTACACACCAGGTCGGCAAATGGTAAATCTGAAAAAGAACACTTTACTGACGATGCTCACATCTTCACAACGGTTGTTGACTGGGCCCAAGATTAATTCCTCTGGGTCACTTGACCAGGGTCTTTTAAAGGGGCAGCACGCCAAACTACATGTATAAGTTATAACCTTATATTCCAGCTTCTGTCCGAAATGTTGATTCTCCTGCCCCTTGATTGCTGCCTGACCTGCTGTGCTTTTCCAGCGCCACACGTTTTGACTGTGATCTCCAGCATCTGCGGTCCCCACTTTCTCATGATCTTACAGACCCCTCTGCCAAATCTCCCCGCAATCACCTTTGGCTCCAAGGAGAACAACTCCAACCTCATCCTGTTGCTAAAATCCCTGATCCCTGGAACTATTCTGGCAAATCTCTGCCCATACTTGCTCGGGAATTCTCGTGGTCTTTCCCGAAGTGTCATGATCAGCTCTGGAAGCAAGGTCGTGGCCTAATGGGAGGAGGGATAGACAGTGAACCTCTGGGCCATTGTTGCAGCTGATGGTGCCGACAACAGGTCAACAAAATCCGCTTCAGTTTTAATACCTTTGAGAATCTCACAGCTGGGAGATGCACACAGAGGGCTCAGGTAATGCAGTTGAGGTCAAAGATTGAGACTGGGCTTAAATGTCCACTGTCCACTTCTGTGACGGGTTTTGACCAGACAGGGAGGTCTGCAGCAGGGAGCTATGGAGCAAGTGGATTGTTGATGTCAGCAGTGTTGTTTGGGACCTCAGGCATTTGATGAATTGGTGTCCTTTGAAATGCCTTCAATAAAAATTAGGGTGAAGGTTTAATTCTGATACCTGAAGGTCATTTAAGCTGCTGCCCCTGCCCAACTCCTTGATGCCCTCTGGATACGAGCTGGGAGACTCATCAGTGATGAGAGTGGCTGGGATACAGTTCCACATTCTTCTCCCTCATTCTGATAAACTCCCTCTTCACAAACACTGATCGGGCATCAGGCACATCAACAGGACATGTTCCATAACGCTGACTACAGACGCAGAAACAGATGCTGATAGTATTCTGGTCTTAGGCACGTGCCAAGCAAATAGGACTTGAACCGCACATGAATTCTATCACCCCTCCCTCCTATATTTCATAAAATATGCAAGCTTTTGTTGCTGAGATTTTGTTTTCCCCCGTTTAGAAGTTCCTTCACAGCCCATCCCCAGAATGAAAATGGGCTAAGGCTTCTCATTGATAGTTAACAGGTTCAAAGGACACTGCATTCTGGGATTCAATCCAGGGCCCTCAGAGTGGAAGTTAAATGCTGCACGTTAATGAGTTGCTGCGTTGTTGAAGAGGAATGTCAGTCATAAAGCACAGATGAAGTTCGTTACAATAACAGGGATGACGAGACATTTCCAACAAGCTCCGCACAGGTTTGCAAACAGCGTTATGTGCGTTAGGTTCAGGAGGAAAGGTAGGTAAGAAGGCAGAGAGGAAAGGGAAGGGGCAAAGAGAGAGGGTGAAGCAAAAGGATAGAGATTTAAGTGGCCCTCCTGCAGTCAGTGAAGGAAGGCAGCAAAGTCGAGGGAAGCAGGTCAGGAACTTCAAACAGGAGAATGGCTGACCAGGCATGGGAGCACTGGTCTGGGAGGAGGTCACTCGGAGAGGGGAGCACTCATTGTTGTTGGGCAGCCAAAGCGCGAGGCAATGGACTCCAGGAGGATGACTGAGACAGAAGCAGGCGATCGCTGGGAAGCCAGTGATACACAAAAATTACATGCTGGTCGCACTGCACCTCCATTTTAAAACATTTCGGACCAGAACATGTCAATCACCACAGAACATAGACCAGCACAGCACAGGATCAGGCCCTTCAGCCCATCATGTCTGTGGTGACCATGTGTCATTCGAAACTAGTCCCATCTGCCTGTACATGGTCTGGATCCCTCGATTCCCTGCCTGGTCATGTGTATGTTTGAATGCCTCGTAAACGTTGCTATTGTAGCTGCTTTCCCACCTCTCCTGACAGCACATTCCAGACATGCGTCACCCTCTGTGCACGAAACTTACATCACACATCCCTCTTACACCTTCCCCTCTCATTTTAAACCTATGGCCCCTAATGTTTCACATATCCAGAGAAGGACTCTGACTATCCACCCTCTCCAGGCCTCTCATAATTTTACACACTTCTGTCATGTTGTGCCTTAGCCTTCGATGCTCTCACAAGAATAATCAAAGTTTCTCTAACTTCTCCTTACAGTTAATACCCTCCAAACTAAGCCACAACCTGGGAAACCTCTTTTGAACCCTTTCCAAAGCCTCCACATCCTTCCTGTAGTGTGGCGAGCAGAACTACACACAACACTCCAAATGTGGCCTATGTAAGATTTTACACAGCTGCAGCATGACTTGCCAACTTTGACACTCCATGTCTCAACCAATGAAGACAAGCGTGTCGTTCACCTTCTTCAATGTCTTGTCCTTTTGTGTTGCCACTTTTACAGAGCTCAGTATATCATTGCTCCGAAGGGTCCTGCCATTTACTGTGTATTTTCCACTTGCATTTGACCTCCCAAATGCACCATCTCTTAATGTTTGACCTGATTAGACTTCACCACCCAACTTTCCAATTGATCTATGTCCTGCAGTATCTTTGACAACCTTCCTCACTATCCACAACTCCACCAGTTTTCATGTCATCTGCAAACTTACAAAGCAGACCTCCTATATTTTCATCCACATCATTGATATACATATGATATATACACTATAAACAGAGGTGCTAGCATTGATCATTGTGGAACACATTGGTCAAAGACCTCTAGTCGTAAAAAAACTACCCTCCACAAATACCCACTGTCTTCCATGGCCAAGCAAATTTTGTATGCAACTAAATAACTCACCATGGAGGCAAAAGTGAAGACTGCAGATGCTGGAAATCAGAGTCGAGGTTAGAGTAGTACTGGAAAAGCACCAGGTCAGACAGCATCTGAGGAGCAGGAAAATTGACGTTTCGGTCCATTCCTGAAGGGATCTTACCCGAAACATCGATTTTCCTGCTCCTTGGATGCTGCCTGACCCGCTGTGTTTTTCCAGCACCACTCACCATGGATCCCATATGACTTAATTTTCTGGACCAGCCAACCATGAAGGATTTTGTCACATGTTTTAGTAAAGTTTATGTAGACAACATCCACTGCCCTACTCTCATCGATCATCTTTGTCGCTTTCTCAAAAACCTCAAATAAATTTATGAGGCAAGACCTCCCCTGTATAAAGCCGTGCTGTCAATCCCTAATACGTCCATTCTTCTCCAACTGAATCCCTCAGAAACTTCTCCAATAATTTCCCAACCAATAATGGAAGGCACACCTGCCTATAATTTCCTGGATTATTCCCGTTGCTCTTCTTAAGCAAAGGAACAACACTGGCTCTTCTCTAGTCTTCTGGGACCCCTCCTGTGGCTAAAGAGTTCCACAAAATTCTCCAAAGAGGATACAAAGATCCCAGCAATCTCCTCCCTTGCCTCCATCAGTATCCTGGGATAGATCACTTCAGGCCCTGATGACTTTTCTACCTTAATTTTTCAAGATGACCAACATCTCCTCCTTCTTAATATCAACATGCCCAAAATACCCTTCTCTACAAGACACTGGTTAGGCCACTTTTGGAATACGGCTTGCTCTTCAGGTCTCCCTGCTGTAGGAAGAATGTTGTGAAACTTAAAAGAGCTCAGAAAATACCTACAAGGATGTTGGCAGGGTTGGAGGGTTTAAGCTCTGGGAAGAGGCTGAATAGGGTGGGGCTCCCTGGAGTATTGGAGGTTGAGGGGTGATCTTATAGACGTTTATAAAATCATGAGGGGCATGGATAAGTCCTTTCCCTGGGGTAGGGGAGTCCAAAACTAAAAGGCATAGGTTTAAGGTGAGAGGGAAAATATTTAAAAGGGACCTAAGGGGCAACCTTTCTACAAAGAGGGTGGTGCGTGTATGGAACGAGCTGCCAGAGGAAGCAGTGGAGGCTGGTACAATTACAATATTTAAAAGGCATTTGGATGCATACATGAATATGAAGGGTTTAGAGGGATATGGGCCAAAGGCTAGCAAATGGGACTAGATTAAGTTTGGATATCTGGTCGGCATGAACGAGTTGGACCGAAGGGTATGTATCCATGTACATCTCCATGACTTTATAGACCTTTATACCTCTAAAAGGTGTTGGCAGGTATTCAGCCATGACTTTGTTAAACAGCAGAATGGGCCAAATGGCCATCTTTCACATTACGTTCTTCAATAGTCAGCAGGTGAAAGTCAACTCGGTCCAATTTCTGGCCCCCCATGAGCCTGCAGTTTAACTTCTACAGTCTTTTATGGGATATGAGCATCAGAAGCAAGATCACTCTGGAATAAGCATTAAACTGGGATGGTTTATTGGGCCGTTTCAGAGGTGCATTAAGGTCAAGCCACATTCCTATGAAATTGGAGTCACGCGCAGGCTAGAGAAGACAGGGATGGCCGATTTCCTCCCTGAGGTGACATATGTGAACCAGATTAGTTTTCACAAAAGTGGATGATACAGTCCCCAGCTTTAATAATTGAACTCAAAATTCAACAAGGGCATCCAAGGAAAATGAAACATAAAGGAACCTGAGAAGGCAAGCTCGCATCCCCTCTGCCTCGCGTGTGGGTACATGAAGGGCGTATCCTCAATGGACAGGGTCTCAGCTCCTGCATTTATAACTGTACCACTGAGAGACTGCTCCTGAACTTCTGCAATGTTCTCCCTGTCTCTGAAACATCAGGGAGAGATCAGAGGAATTCCTGGAGAAACAGCAGCTTATCAATGGATGAGCCGGCAGCTCTCCTCTGACCTTACACTGGGGGAATTCTGCAGATATTCAGGAATACTGCTCTCATGCCTGGGTAGGTGATACTTACAGCCTCCAAAGCCTTCAGACCGTTCTTAATATTGTTTATTTCTTTCTCCAGTTCGGCCAGGCTGTGTTGAAAGAAACACATTGTTTTCCTTAATTAATCTTGGGAGAAAGGAATGCAGAATTCTCTATTTCACATCGCAAACATTCCCAAATATCTTACGAAACCTCAACATTCCTCGGCATATTTTAAGGCTTGGTTTTTTTTCCCACAGAAGAGGTTTAGCTTAGAGAGTTATGAAGTCAACCAGCTGAGGCCGCCATCTTTATTCCAAGCTGTCTTAATGAGGTTTTCCTATCTCCACCCCGGTCCAAGTTGACTCAGGAGTTGCTGGGTCACCAAACAGAATTTGATGAGGCCCTTGGGAAATTGTGCACCTACCTTAGGATGGAGATTGGAGCGCTTCTCCCAATGCAACACCCAGTCAGAAGGCTGCACCTGAAACAGTGCAACACTCCCGATCCTGAGCCAGTGTCCCATCCCTGGTGTTGTGCTCAGTTCACTGAGGTGGGATTTAACTCATAATCATTTGATCCGGAGGAGACAATGGTAGCAACTGAGCTAACCCACCCTTGGATTCTTCCCGTGCATCGCAACTTTCTAGAATTCAGAACTGTGAGCAAAGGATGATGGACACGACCCTCAAATCAACACTCCTGCATTTCCATTCCCATTCCCAACTTTATGAACGCCAAGTTAGTTTAATTGGGAAATTCTATGCTTAGGCCTTTTTTTGTGGAAGTGGCTGGACAAAACTCTGGAAATTCACAACAAATCCACTCACATCTAAGAAAGAATAAAACAGGTACGTTGCTCACTTTGGGTGAAAAATGCAAGGGAGTCAAAATCTAAACAGCTCCCGGTCATCCGGCCTTCCAGAGGTTAGCAGAATGTAGAATAGGCAGGAGGATCAACAATCATCATGTAATACAACTGCCCAAAGTCAAACTACAGTCACAATGTTTCAGCTGGAGAGGCTGTAAGGAATTTATTTAATTGCCAATTCTGAGGGGTTGGGCAGCTCAAAACCAAATGTTTACAGCTTTTACAACAAGAATTGATATTTGTATTATGTCCTGAACATAATAACACAGTGCAGAGGTTTTATACACAGCAGGCAGAGGCAGATGGGTTTTTATTTTATGAAGTTTGGCCATTTGGATTTTGTGCAGCTGGTCTTTGGAGAACCCTGTAGTGTTAGTCTGACGCCTCCTTTGATATCACACATTTCCAGGTCATGCGGTGGCAAGAACAATTGTAAGGCTTCCTCTCTTCTTTCACAACCCCCAACCTTGATCCCAATCTCAGAAGAATCACCCCTTCAATTGGTGTGATATTTCCATGTCTCCCTGCAGCCAGCATTATGTCCTGACTAAGCAAAATTGACAATTTAATGGTGAGTTGAATTATGGGCCCATTAATTCTGTGAAGTTGCACTTAATTGAATCAGATGACTCAAAGGCACATAGTCTATGACAGCTGGTGGCCCTTGTGAGGGGAAAGCATCAGACAGAAACATAAAGCAACACCCAGAGGCCTTTCAGTATTACTTACTTGACTTTGGCGGCATCTGGTACATGAAGTAAATCTAACTGAATGGTGAGGATCTCTGGGTAGCTCTTTTCAAATATCATGATCAGATAGTGCAACAGTGTGATGTTCCTGAAAGGGAGAAATAATTGTATCTTTAAGAATTCTAAATTCGTCCTAGGAAGAGATCAGAGTCCAGCAACTTCTACACTCTCTAGCATTCACCAATATTACTATTTCTGTCAAAATTAAAAATCACAAGGTTATAGTCCAACAGGTTTATTTGGAAGCACTAGCTTTCGGAGCGACGCTCCTTCATCAGGTGGTTGTGGAGAATAAGATTGTAAGACACGGAATTTATAGCAAAAGTTTACAGTTTGATGTAACTGAAATTATATACTGAAAAAGACATGGAATATTTGTTAAATCTCTCAGCTTCGAGAATGACCGCGTTGGTTTCAGTTCTTTCATATGCAAATAGCAGAACTTCCTTAAAAGTTGCATTCTCAAGTGAACTTTAACAATAGATGCCATGTTGACCCAGATAATATACTGAAGGTGTGAGGTGCCCTGTCTGAGGCTGTCTGTACCCCAATGTTCAGACTGATTCTCATCTAAAAAAGGGATTTACAGAATTTAACATGGATTCATGTAGTTATTGAGCAAAATAAAATGTAATTCTGCAAGTACAAATTTATATGTGCGTGCCTGTGTGTGTGCGGGGGAAATATGAGTGTCTGTGAGAGAGTGTGAGTGTAAAGGGGTATAAGTTTGTGAGAGAGTGCACTTGAGTGTGGGAGTGTATGTGTGAGCATATGAGAGAGAGCTTGTGTATAAGGGAGGGTTTGCGTGAGTGTGTATGTGTCTCAAGGAGTGTGTGTGTGCGTGTCTGTCTGTGAGTGTGTGCGTCTGTGCGTATGTGTGTAGTGCAGTGGGGTCACCTGTAGTGTGAGTCGAGAGTGTGGTGCTAGAAAAGCACAGCAGGTCAGGCAGCATCTGAGGAGCAGGAGAATCGACATTTCGGGCATAAGCCCTTCATCAAGAATGAGGCTAGAAGCCTAGGGGGTAGTGAAACAAATGGGGGTAGGGGTAAGGTAGCAGATAGTGCAATAGGTGGATGGAGGTTGGGGTAATGGTGACAGGTCAGAGGGGAGGATAGAGTGGATGGGTGGAAAGAAAGATGGACAGGTAGCACAGTTCACGAGGGCAGTGCTGAGTTAGAGGGTCTGGAACTGGGGTGAGGTGGGGGAAGGGGAAATTAGGAAACTGGTGAAATCCACATTGATTCCCTGGGGTGGAGGGTCCCAAGGTGGAAGATAGGCGTTCTTCCTCCAGGTATCGGGTCGTGAGGGAGTGGCGATGCAGGTGGCCCAGGACCTGCATGTCCTCGACCGAGTGGGAGGGGGAGTTGAAGTGTTCAGTCACAGGGCAGTGGGGTTGGTTGGTGCACATGTCCCGGAGGTGTTCTCTGAAGCGTTCTGCGAGTAGGCGTCCTGTCTCCCCAATGTAGAAGAAACTGCATTGGGAGCAACAGATACAGTAAATGACATGTGTGGAAGTGCAGGTGGAACTGTGATAGATGTGGAAGGCTCCTGTGGGGCCTTGGACAGAGGTGAGGTGGGAGGTGTGGATGCAGGTTTTGCAATTCCTGCGGTGACAGGGGAAGATGCTGGGAAGGGAGGATGGGTTAGTGGGGGGTGTGGACCTGACAAGGGAGTCACTGAGGGAACGGTCTTTACGGAAAGCGGATAGGGGTGGGGAGGTGGTGGGGTCTGTTTGTAGGTGACGGAAATGGCGGAGTATGATGCGACGTATACGGAGGATGGTTGTGTGGAAGGTGAGGACCTTGTTGTGGTTGGACGGGTGGGGTTCGAGGGTGGAGGTGCAGCAAGTGGATGAGATGAGCTGGAGGGCATCATCAACCACGTGGAAGGGGAAATTGCGGTATTTAAAGATGGAGGCCATCTGGTGTGTTCTGTGGTGGAACTGGTCCTCCTGGGAGCAGATGCGACAGATGCAGAGGAATTTGGAATAAGGGATAACATTTTTACAGGAGGCAGGATGGGAGGAGGTGTAATCCAGGTAGCAGTCAGTAGGTTTGTAGAAGATGTCAGTATTGAGTTGGTCACCGTTGATGGAGATGGAGAGGTTCAGGGAGGGGAGAGAGGTATCAGAGATGGTCCAGGTGAATTTAAGGTCAGGGTGGAATGTGTTGATGAAAGTGATGAAATAGATAATAGACAATAGGAGCAGGAGTAGGCCATTCAGTCCTTCGAGCCTGCACCACCATTCAATATGATCATGGCTGATCATTCCTAATCATTATCCTCTTCCTGCCTTATCTCCATAACTCTTGATTCCACTATCTTTGAGAGCTCTATCCAACTCTTTCTTAAATGAATCCAGAGACTGGGCCTCCACTGCCCTCTGGGGCAGAGCATTCCACACAGCCACCACTCTCTGGGTGAAGAAGTTTCTCCTCATCTCTGTCCTAAATGGTCTACCCCGTATTTTTAAGCTGTGTCCTCTGGTTTGGCACTCACCCATCAGCGGAAACATGTTTCCTGCTGCCAGAGTGTCTAATCCTTACATAATCTTATATGTCTCAATCAGATCCCCTCTCAGTCTTCTAAACTTAAGGGTATACAAGCCCAGTCGCTTCAGTCTTTCAGTGTAAGGTAATCCCGCCATTCCAGGAATTGACCTCGTGAACCTACGCTGCACTCCCTCAATAGCCAGAATGTCTTTCCTCAAATTTGGAGACCAGAACTGCACACAGTACTCCAGGTGTGGTTCACCAGGGCCCTGTACAGCTGCAGAAGAACCTCTTTGGTTCTATACTCAATTCCTCTTGTGATGAAGGCCAGCATGCTGTTAGCCTTCTTCACTACTTGCTGTACCTGCATGCTTGCCTTCATTGACTGGTGTACAAGAACACCCAGATCTCTTTGTACTGCCCCTTTACCTAAATTGATTCCATTGAGGTAGTAATCTGCCTTCCTGTTCTTGCCACCAAAGTGGATAACCATACATTTATCCACATTAAACCGCATCTGCCATGCATCTGCCCACTCACCTAATTTGTCCAGGTCATCCTGTAATCATCACACTTCACCCTGCCACCCAGCTTTGTATCATCAGAAAATTTGCTAATGTTATTGCTGATACCATCTTCTATATCATTAACATATATTGTAAAAAGCTGCGGTCCCAGCACTGATCCCTGCGGAACCCCACTGGTCACTGCCTGCCATTCCGAAATGGAGCCGTTTATCACTACCCTTTGATTCCTATCAGCCAACCAATTTTCAATCCAATCTAGTACTTTGCCTCCAATACCATGCACCATAATTTTACTCACTAACCTCCTATGTGGGACTTTATCAAAAGCTTTCTGAAAGTCCAGGTACACTACATCTACTGGATCTCCCTCATCCTTCTTCAGAGTTACATCCTCAAAAAATTCAAGAAGATTAGTCAAGCATGATTTCCCCTTCATAAATCCATGCTGACTCTGTCCTATCCTGTTACTACTATCCAGATGTGCCGTAATTTCATCCTTTATAATAGACTCCAGCATCTTTCCCACCACTGAGGTCAGACTAACTGGTCTACAATTTCCTGCTTTCTCTCTCCCACCTTTCTTAAAAAGTGGTATAACATTAGCCACCCTCCAATCCATAGGAACTGATCCCGAATCTATCGAACTCTGGAAAATAATCACCAACGCATCCACGATTTCTCAAGCCACCTTCTTCAGTACCCTGGGATCTAGACAATCGGGCTCCAGAGACTTATCAACCTTCAGACCTAACAGTCTCTCCAACACCAAATCCTAGCAAATATAAATTCCCTTAAGTTCAGACCCTTCAGCCACTGTTACCTCAGGGAGATTGTTTGTGTCTTCCCCAGTGAACACAGATGTGAAATACCCATTTAATTCTTCTGCCATTTCTTTGTTCCCCGTAATATATTCCACTGTTTCTGTCTTCAAGGGCCCAATTTTAGTCCTAACCATTTTTTTGCCTTGCACATACTTAAAAATGCTTTTACTATCCTCCTTTATATTATTGGCCAGTTTACCTTCGTACCTCTTTTTTCCTCTGCGTATTTCCTTCTTAGTAATCCTCTGTTGCTCTTTAAAGGCTTCCCAGTCCTCAGTTTTCCCACTTATCTTTGCTATGTTATACTTTTTCTTTTTTAATTTTATATGTTTCTTAACTTCCCTCGTCAGCCACGGCCGCCCATGCCTCCTCCTGGGATCTTTCTTCCTTTTAGGAATGAACTGATCCTGCAACTTCTGCATTATACACAGAAATATCCGCCATTGTTCCTCCACGGTCATCCCTGCTAAGGTTTTGCACCATTGAACTTTGGCTCCTCCCTCATAACTCTATAGTTCCCTTTATTCAACAGTAGTACTGTCACTTCCGACTGTACCCTCTCCCTCTCAAATTGCAGATTGAAGCTTAATGTATTATGGTCACTACTTCCCAATGGCTCCTTCACTTCGAGGTCTCTGACCAATTCTGGTTCGTTACACAATACCAGATCCAGAATTGCCTTCTCCCTGGTTGGCTCCAGCACCAGCTGTTCAAAGAATCCATCTCTGAGGCACTCCACAAAGTCTCTTTCTTGAGGTCCAATACCATCCTGATTCTCCCAGTCTACCTGCATGTAAAAATCCCCCATAACAACTGTAGTAACAACTTTGCGACAGGCCAATTCAGCTCCTGATTCAACTTACATCCGACCTCCTCGCAGGAGCATGAGGTGGCGCCGATGCAGTCATCAATGTAGTGGA
The DNA here is from genome assembly GCF_037043375.1 of Chiloscyllium plagiosum. NCBI lineage: Eukaryota > Metazoa > Chordata > Chondrichthyes > Orectolobiformes > Hemiscylliidae > Chiloscyllium > Chiloscyllium plagiosum. Next base: position 130,967,952 of record NW_028270141.1, on the reverse strand, counting down.
GGAAAAGGTGGGGAATGGTACCAGTGTAACTCCAGAAGACAGACTGTTCTCCGTAGCCGACAAAGAGACAGACATAACTGGGGCCCATGTGGGTACCTATGGCTACCCCTTTCGTTTGGAGGAAGTGGGAGGATTCGAAGGAGAAATTGTTGAGGGTGAGGACCAGTTCAGCCAAACAAATAAGATTGTCAGTGGAAGGGTACTGGTGGGGACGTCGGGAGGGAAGAAACGGAGGGCTTCGAGGCCCTGATCATGGTGGGTGGAAGTATATAGCGACTGGATGCCCATGGTGAAGATGAGACGTTGGGGGCCACGAAAATGAAAGTCTTGGAGGAGGTGGAGGGCATGGGTGGTGTCCCGAACATGTGTGGGAGCTCCTGGACTGGTGGGGAATAGGACAGTATCGCGGTATGTGGAGGTGAATTCAGTGGGGCAGGATGAGGCTGAGGCGATGGGTCGGCCGGGGTAGTCAGGCTTGTGGATCTTGGGTAGGAGGTAGAATCGGCAGTACAGGGTTCCCAAACTATGTGGTTGGAAGCTGTGGGTGGGAGATCTCCTGAGGTAATAAGGTTGTTTATGGTCTGAGAGATGATGGTTTGGTGATGGGGGGTGAGGTCATGGCCGAGCGGGCAGTAGGAGGAGGTGTCTTCAAGTTGGCGTCTGGCTTCAGCGGTGTAGAGATCAGTGTGCCAAACTACCACTGCACCCCCTTCATCCACTGGATTGATGGTGAGGTCAGGGTTGGGGCAGAGGGAGTGGAGGGCTGCGCGTTGTGAGGGTGAGAGGTTGGAATAGGGGAGGGGGGTAGACAGGTGGTCAATGTCCCGGCAACAGTTGGAAATAAAGAGGTCGAGGGCAGGTAACAGACCAGAATGGGGTGTCCAGGTGTAGTGTGACATAAACTCAAGGCCCTGGTTGAGGCCATCCCCATGGGTACACACACATGCACACACACACAGACCCATACACTCATGCAGAAGCTCTCTCATACGCTCACACATACACTCCCACATGCACACTCTCACAGACTTATACCCCTTTACACACACACACACATGAACACATATACATATATGTGTGTTGGGTGAATTTATACTTGCAGAATTACATTTTATTTTGCTCAAAAACTGCATGAATCCATGTTAAATTCTGTAAATCCCTTTTTTTAGATTAGAATCAGTCTGAACATTGGGGCACAGACAGCCTCACACAGGGCACCTCACACCTTCAATGCATTATCCGGGCCAACATAGCACATACTGTTAAAGTTTACTTGAGAATGTAATTTTAGAAAGTTCTGGAACTTACATATGAAAGAACTGAAACCAACATGGTCATTCTAAAAGATGAGAGACTTAACAAATAATCCAGGTCTTTTTCAATTTATAATTTCAGTTACATCACTCTGTAAACTTTTGCTATAAATTCTGTGTCCTACGATCTTATACTCGAAAACCACCTGATGAAGGAGCAGCGCTCCGAAAGCTAGTGCTTCCAAATAAACCTGTTGGACTATAACCTGGTGTTGTGTGATGTTTAACTTTGTACATCCCAGTCCAACATTGGCACCTCCAAATCATATTTCTGTCAATTCATTTGTATCATGTGATTTGTACATCAAGGGCTGGGCCAGTATTTATTTGCCACCCTCATGTGCCCCTGAGAAGGTGGTGGTGAGCATCCTTCCTGAATTCCTTCAGGGTAGACCCACAATGCCATTAGGGAGGGAATTCCAGGATTTTGACTTAGCGACAATGAAGGGACGGCGATATGTTTTGAAGTCAGAATGGGTGAGTGGCTACAAGGAAATATTGAGATGGTGGTGTACCCAGGTATCTGCTTCCCTTGTCCTTCGAAATGGTAGCAGTCATGGGTTTGGAAGGTTCTGCCTAATTGGTGAATTTCTGCAGTGCATCTTGTAGATGGTACACACTACTACTACTGAGCGTCAATGGTAGAGTGTATGGATGCCTGTGGAGTTGATGGCAATCAAGCGGGCTGCTTTGTCCTGATGGTGTCAAACTTCTTTTCTGTTGTTAGTTCTGCACTCATCCAGGTAAGTGGGATATAGACAGGTTGGGCCAGTTGACCAAAACTTGGCAAATGGAATATGATGTGGGAAAATGTGAGGCTCTGCACTTTGGCAAGAAGAATAGAGGAGCTGAATATTATTTAAATGGAGAAAGACTGCAGAAAGTTACAGAATAAAGGGAGCATGCATAAATCACTAAATAGCTAGCCTTCAAGTTGCGTGGGCGGCACGGTGGCACAGTGGTTAGTACTGCTGCCTCACAGGGCCAGAGGCCCGGGTTCAATTCCCGCCTCAGGCGACTGACTGTGTGGAGTTTGCACGTTCTCCCCGTGTCTGCGTGGGTTTCCTCCGGGTGCTCCGGTTTCCAAAGATGTGCAGGTCAGGTGAATTGGCCATGCTAAATTGCCCGTAGTGTTAGGTAAGGGGTAAATGTAGGGGTATGGGTGGGTTGCGCTTCGGCGGGTCGGTGTGGACTTGTTGGGCCGAAGGGCCTGTTTCCACACTGTAAGTAAGCTAAGCTAAACTAATCTTCAGTGGATAATAAGAAAGCAAATGGAATGTTGGCCTTTATTTCAAAGGAAATTAACCAAAAAAAAGGAGGCCTTGCTAAAGCAGTAGCAGGAACTAATTAGACCACAATGGGAATGTTCTGAACAGTTTTCAGCCCTTTATCGAAGGAAGACATACTGAGGAAGGACATTGGAGACAGTCCAGAGAACGTTCAATAGATTGTTCCTCATCCAGAGGGACTGTCTTATGAAGTGAGGTTGAGTTGGTCGGGCCTGTACTTATTGGAGTTTCGAAGAATGACAGGCAACCTTATTCAAATGTACAAGGTTCTTAGCAGAATTGATAGATGAGACGCGGAAACGTTGTTACCCACTTTGAGCAAGTCAAGGACCAGAGGACATAAACTCAGAGTGAGGGTCACCCATTTAAGACAGAGATGAGGAAGACTTTATTCTCTCAAAGGGCAGTGAGACTGAGGCCTTCTTTACCAGAGACGGCCAAGGAGGCTGGGTCATGATATTCAAGGTTGGAACAGTCAGAGTTTTAACAAGTAAGGTAAACGAGGGAAAAGGCAGGAGAGTGGAGTAAGGATTATCAGATCAAACAATAGCAGAACAGATTCAGTGGACTGAATGGTCTACTGCTCTGATTTTTTAATGGTCCTAAATTGGGAGTATTCCATCACACTCCTGACTTGGAGTCATACAGTCACAGAGATGTACAGCACGGAAACAGACCCATTGGTCCAACTTGTCCATGCTGACTGGATATCCTAACTTAATCTAGTCCCATTTGTGCTTAGGCTTTGGGGAGGCAGGAGGTGAGTTACCCACTGCAGTAAACCTAGTATCTGATCTACTCTTGTAACTGCAGTACATATACAGCTAGTCCAATTCAGTTTCTGGTTAATGGTAACCCCCAGGATGTTGAAAGAGGGGGATCCAGCAATGGTGATGTAATTGAATATCATGGAGCATTGATTTGATTCTGTCTTGTTGGAGATGGTCATGGCCTGGCATTCATGTGGTGTGAATGTTACTTGCCATTTGCCAGCCCAAGCCTGGATACTGTGCCGATTTTGTTGCATTTGGGCATTGGTCTGCTTCAGTATCTAAGGAGTTGTGAATGGTGCTGAACATTGTGCAATCACCACTGATGAACATCCCCACTTCCAGCCTTGTGATGGAGGGAAGGCCATTGACGAAGCAGCTGAAGATGGTTGGGCCTAGGACACTACACTGAGGAACTCCTGCAGAGATGACTGGAGCTGAGATGACTGACCTCCAACAACCACAACCATCTTCCTATGTGCCAGGTATAAATCTAATGAGTAGAGTTTGCCTCTTGATTCCCATTGATTCCAGCCTTGCTCCTTGATGCCACACTTGGTGGAATGCAGCCTTAATGTCAAGGCCTGTCACTCTCACACCGCCTCTGGAATTCAGCTCTTTGTTTGAACCAAAGCTGTAATGAGCTGAGTGGCCCTGACGGAATCCAAACTGGGCGTCACCGAGCAGGTTATTGCTGAACAGATGACACCTTCCATCACTTTACTGATGTTCAAGAGTAGACTGATGGGGCGATGATTGGCCGGGTTGTATTTGTCCTGCTTTTTATATACAGGACATGCCTGGGCAATTTTCCACATTTTCGGGTGTAGTAACTTTATTGGATCAGCTTGGCTCGGGATGCAGCAAGTTCCGGAGCACAAGTTATTGCTGGAATGTTGTCAGGGCCCGTAGCCTTTGCAGTATCCAGTGTCTTGAGCCACTTCTTGATATCACATGAAGTGAACTGAATTAACTGAAGCCTGGTATCTGTGATGCTGGGGACCACTGGAGGATGCTAAGATGGATCATGCACTTGGGGCTTCTGGATGCAGATTGCCTTGAATGCTTCAGCCTTCTCTTTTGCGCTGAAGTGCTGGACTCTTCCATCATTGAGGATGGGGATACTTGTGGAGCTTCCTCCTCCAGTGAGTTGTTTAATTGTCCACCATCATTCATGACTGGACAAAGCAGATCTGCAGAGCTTAGATCTGATCCATTTGTTCTGGCATTGTTTACATCTGTCTATCACTCGCTGCTCATGCTGTTTGGCATTCCCATTTTCTATTATGTAGCTTCACCAGGTTGAAACCTCATTTTCGGGTATGCCTGTTGCTGCTTCTGGCACAGTCTCTCGTATTATCCATTGAATTACAGTTGATCCCCTGGCTTGATGGTAATACTTGAGTGGGGGATGTACTGCGGCATGAGGTTAGACATTGCACTGGAGTACAATTCTGCTGCTGTTGATGGCCACTGTGCCTCATGGATCCCAGTCTTGAGTTGTTAGATCTGTTTAAAATCTGTCCCATTTCGCACGGTGATAGTGTCACACGAAACAATGGAGGGTAATCGCAATGTGAGGGCAGGGTTTACTCTCCGGAAGGACTGTATGGTGGTCACTCTAACTGCTCCTGTTGTGGACAGATGCATCATCTGCAGCTGGCAGATTGATGAGGATGAGGTCAAAGTTCTTAATTGGAATATGGCAAATTTTGATGGTAAGAGACAGGAACTTTCAACAATTGATTGAAGTAGATGACTGGCAAGTGGGAGGCTTTCAAAAGTGAGATAACAAGAGTTCAGAGACAGTATGTGCCTGTTCGAGTGAAAGTTAAGTCTGATAGGAGTGGGGAACAATGGATGAATAAAGATTTTTAGGGGGCTCTGGTCAAGAATAAGAAGGATGTATATGTTAGACATAGACAACTGAGATCAAGTGAATCTCTTGAAAAGTATAAGAGGTGTAGGAGCGAATTCAAGATGGCAAAAAGTGGATATCAGATAGCCTTGATAGATAAGGTTAAGGATCATCCAGAGATTCCACAAGTACATTAAGAGCAAATTAGAAACTAAGGCCCCTTAAAGATGAATGAGGCCATCTATGTGTGGAACCACTGGAGTTGGGAGAGATACTAAATGAATATTTTGCATCAGCTTTTACTGTGGAAAAAGACATTGAAGGCGAGGGAACTAGGGGAAAGAAATATTGATATCTTGAAAACAGTCCGACATTACAGAGGAGCAAGTGGAGAAATTTCTAGGGCCTGATCAAGTGTATCCCAGAATGTTGGGGGGAGTTAGGAAAGAAATTGCAGGGCCCCTTGCAGAGAAATTTATATCATCTACAGCCATGGGTTAGTGCCAGAGGACTGGAGGGTGGATAATGCTATAACTCTATTTAAGAAAGGCTGGACGATGAATCCTGGGAACTACAGACCCATGAGTCTGACATCAGTCATGGGTCAGTTGTTGGAAAAGATTCTGACAGATAGGATTTACATGCAGTCAGAGAGGCAAGGACTGATTCGGGATAGTCAGCATGGCTTTGTGCGTGGGAAATCATGTCTCACAGACTTAATTGAGTGTTTTGAGTACATAACCAAAAGGATTGATGAGGTAGGAGCGGTGGATATTGTCTATATAGACTTTAGTAAAGCCTTTGACAAGGTTCCATATGGGGTAGACTGGTTAGATCACATGGGAGTCAGGGAGAGCTTTCCAATTGGATTCAAAATTGGTTTGATGGTAGGAGTCAGAGGGCGTTGGAGGAGGATTGTTTTTCGGATTGGAGGCCTGTAACCAGCAGTGTTCCACAGGGATTGGTGTATATTGTTGTTTGTCATTTATATAAACAATTTGGATGAGAAGTTAGGAGGCATGGCTTGTAAATTTATGGTGACACCAAAATTGGTGGCACAGTTGACAGCGAAGAAGGTTATCTAAGATTACAAACGGATCTTCATCAATTGGGCAAATGGGCTGAGGAGTGGTAGATGGAGTTTAATTCGGATAAATATGAGGTATTGTATTTTGGTAAAACAAACAATGGCAGGACTTGTAAAGTTAATGGTAGAACCTTGGGAAGTGAGCTATAGGGAGAGGTTGACTAGGCTAGGGCTGTTTTCCCTGGAGCGTCGGAGGCTGAGGGGTGACCTTATAGAGGTTTATAAAATCATGAGGGGCATGGATAGAGTAAATGGACAAAGTCTTTTCCCTGGGGTAGGGCAGTCCAGAACCAGAGGGCATAGGTTTAGGATGAGAGTGGAAAGATATAAAAGAGACCTATGGGGCAACTTTCTCACGTAGAGGGTGGTACATGTATGGAATGAGCTGCCAGAGGAAGTGGTGGAGGCTGGTACAATTGCAACATTTATGAGGCATTTGGATGGGTATATGAATAGGAAGGATTTGGAGGGATATGGGCCGGGTGCTGGCAGGTGGGACTAGATTGGGTTGGGATATCTGGTCGGCATGGACGGGATGGACCGAAGGGTCTGTTTCTGTGCTGTACATCTCTATGACTCTATGACTCTAAGTGTTGGCGAACAGAGAGACCTGCGGGTTCAGGTACATAGTTCCTTGAAAGTTGTGTGACAGGTAGACAGGGCGGTTAAGAAGGCGTTTATAACACACTTGCCTTCATTGCTCGGATCTTTGAGTGTAGGAGTTGGGATGTCATGTTGAGGTTGTACAGTACGTCGTGAGGCTACTTTTGGAGCATTGTGTACAGCTCTGGTCGCACTACTATAGGAAGAATATTATTAAATAGGAGAGGGTTTAAAAAGATTTACCAGGATGTTGTTGGAAATGGAGGGCTTGAGTTATAAGGAGCGGCTGGATAGGTTGGGACCTTTTATCCTGGAGAGTAGAAGGTTGAGGGGTGTCCATATAGAGATATATAAAATCATCAGGGGCATAGATAAGGTGAACTGCAAAAATCTTATCCCTTGGGTGGGGAAGGTCAAAACAAGGGGGCATATTTTTAAGATGAGAAGAGAAAGATCTTTAAAAAGGATCTGAGGGGCAACTTTTTCACGCAGAGTGGTTGGTGTGTGGCATGAATTGCCGGGGAAGTGGTAGAACGCAGCACAGTAACAACATTTCAAGTGATTTGAACAGGTACATGAATAGGGCAGGTTCAGAGGAATTGGGTTCAAATGCAGCAAGTGGGGACTAGTTTAGTTTGGGAAACTTGTTCAGTATGGACGGGTTGGATTGAAGGGTCTGTTCCAATGCTGTTTGACTCTATGACTCTATAAGTATGGTTTCCCTTCTTGTTGGTTCCCTCACAACTTGCCACAGACCCAGTGTAACGGCTACACCCTTTAGGGGCTGGCCACCTCAGTCAGCAGTGCCAAGCCACTGAAATCCCCCACCCACAGAACGTTTTGTGTCCTTATCACCTCATTGCTTGCTCCAAGTATTGTTCGCCGTGTAGGAGTACTGATTCATCAGCCAATGGAGGACAGTATGTGGTAACCGATAGGACGCTTCTTTGTAAATATTTAACCTGAAGCCATGAGACTTCATGAGGTCCAGAGTCAATATTGACAACTCCCTCCCGAGTGGGAGACAGTGAGGACTGCAGGTGCTGGAGATCAGAGTTGAGAGTGTGGTGCTGGAAAAGCACAGCAGGTCAGGCAGCATCCGAGAAGCAGAAGAATCAAGGTTTCTGGCATATTTCATTCCTGATAAAGGGCTAATGCCTGAAGCGTTGATGCTCCTGTTCCTTGGATGCTGCCTGACCTGCTGTACTCCACCACCCTCTTGACACAACTCCCTCCTGAATGTATGTCACTGTGCTGCCACCTGTGCGGACTCTGTGCTGCCTCGGGGACAGGATATACCCAGGGATGGTCATGGTGCTGTCCAGGACATTGGAAGGTATGAGTCCCTGAGCATGACTATGGGAGGTTGTTGCTTGACGCGTTTGTGAGACACTTCTCCCTGCAGTAGTCCTCAGATGTTAGTCAGGAAGACTTTGCAGGGCTGGTTTGTTTTCCATTGTCGTTTCTGGTGCCCAGGTCAATCTGTCCATTTCCCTGCTTTTTTTGAGACTTTCCAGCCTTTTGATACAACTGAGCAGCTCACTGAGAAATTCCAGAGGGCAGTTAAGTGTTAACCACATTGCTGTGGGCAGGAGTCACATGTAGGCCAGACCAGGTAAGGACAGCAGATTTCCTCCCTTCAAAATAAGCCACACACTTTTTCTCCAGCATGGTCACTATTAGACTCACCTTTCAACTGCAGTGTTTGGTTTTCCAATTGACTTCAAAACACGAGGTGTTTACTGATCTAGGAATTACTACATTGATTCTCCAGAGTGACGCAACGTGGCTGGAATTACAGCAACAATGGGCCGAGGAGTTTGAGGGAGGGGGGGGTGGAATTGTGGAGAAAACGAAGAATGCGACCCAGGGCAAATTGGACTGGCCAAGGAGATATTGTTTGCGGGGAGCTTTTGAAGACTCGGGAGACGGACAACTCCAAAGAGGTTTGAGCAAGAAAGCTTCAGAGTAAATATTGACGAGGGGTGGAGAGGAGGGGCAGGAGACCTGGCTAACCAGAGCTCCGACAGTGCGCGATATTCAAACCCTTAGGGCCATCAACAAGTTGAATGTTGACTGTGGTTCCGAGGGTTTGAGAGGGATATGGGTCTAAATGCTGGCAGAAGGGACTAGATTAATTTCAGATTTCTGGATGAGTTGGACTGAAGGCTCAGTTTCTCTGCTGTACATCTCTGTGACTCTCCGACAAAGGGAAGAGGGATGGTGATTAGACAGACAGAACTGAAGGCGATGTGTGCTCAGAACGGGCTCTCCGCAGAAGTTAACAATGTCAGACAACATCAGCCATTTTGTATTGGGGAGCATTTCCCAAAACCACCTCCAATGATGTGTTACATGACACAGCAGGCACAGCAAATTGGCCCACCCAGTCTACACTGATACTTTAGGGCTCCTGTGGTGCAGCGGCAGTGTCTGTACCTCTGAGCTAGAAGGTGCGGGCTCAAGTCCAACGTGCCCCAGAGCTGTGTCACAACAGGGTGATTAAAAAATATCTGAGCCAGTTATTCATGCTCCATGCAAACTTCTTCCTCTCTGTTTAAACCTATAATTCTTGCCTCAGTAACCGTGAGCAGCATGTTCCATATTCCAATCACCTTTAGAGTGAAGGCCTGAATCCTGAATTCCCTATCCTATGCCCTGTTCCCAATCACCGGACTAGGTGGTCTGCCTGCCCATTTCTCCCCTACCTGTCGATGCTTGACTTTGTATCTCCAATCTTGTTGAGGCTGGAGATTCGGAAACCGAAAGCATTCCCCCTCTGGCCCTTGTTCATGTAGTTTCCAAAGGCAAGGACCACCTCCAGGAGCTGCTTCAGTCTCTTGCTCCGACAGAGCTCTTTGGAAGCCAAGAGGATGACTGGAATCGGGTGGAAAGGGGTGATGGTGGTTTCGGAGAGAAGGAAAGAAAAAACAAGATTGCATTCACCTCTTTGAAACAAAACCCGTCAAACAGTGAACCACAGGAACTGCCTTATGACACCTTTCTACATTTTTAAAAATTTTTAATTAATGTTTATTAATCAGGGGATGCAATGGCCTAGTAGTCTTATCATTAGGCTACTAATCCAGAGACCCAGGTCATGTTCTGGGGATCCGCGTTTGAACCCCATCACAGCAGATGGTGGAATTTGAAGTCAACAAAAATCTAGAATTAAGGGTCTAACGATGACCATAAATCCATTGTGGATTGTTGGAAAACCCCATCTGGTTCACTTCAGACCCACGTCCTTCAGGGAAGGTAACAGCCACATCCTTTCCTGGTCTGGCCTACATGTGACTCCAGACCCACAGCAATGTGGTTGACTCTTAACTGCCCTCTGGGTAAATAGGGATGGGCAATAAATGCTGGCCCAGCCAGTGACGCCCTCATCCCGTGAACAAACTAAAGAATTACTTGCTTGGGCACAGTTTTATGAATGTAAATCAGATTGCCCCTCTCCGGACTTATCCAACCCAGTTATCTCACAGGATAATTTTTTTTAATAAAGGTAAGTACACCTTGTCGGGCTGCTAGGCATTCACCTGAAAAGCAATCACCGTAACATGATAGGTATCTACTGCTTGGTCTGCACAAAACAACGCTGATCCTGCTGATGAAGGAGCAGCGCTTCGAATGCTAGAGCCTCCAAATAAAGCTGTTGGATTATAACCTGGTGTTGTGTGATTTTTAACACTGTCCACCCCAGTTCAACACTGGTTGCTCCAAATCATGACATCCACAGTGCTGTGTATAATGTTTCTCTCCACATTTAAAGAAGATCTGAATGTTTCGGAAGCGGTTCAGTGAATTATTGGAATGGGCCAGTTGTCTTACAATGCCAAGCATGTACCCACTGAAGTTTACAAAAAAGAGAGATCCCTTGATTAGACCAAAGAAGATCTTTGAGTGATCTTGACAGAGATAGAAAGGATGGTTCCTCACCTGACAGAATTCAGAACTGGGGTCATTTTTAGAAATAAGGGGTCACCCATTTGAGACAGAGATGAGGAAAATACATATCTTTTCACAGAATCACATGTCAGATCCTTAGTAGTTATTGTGGTTAGTATCCCTGCCTGTCATGTGGGAGTCTGTGGTTCATTCCCCTACCAGGGAGGACTCAAGCAATTTGAGCATCATGGAGGCTCAGTGGTTGGAAGCTGCTGCCTCACAGCACTGGGGAAGCAGGTTTAATTCAAGCCTCAGATGATTGTCTGTGTGGAGTTTGCACATTCTCCCTGTGTCTCTGTGGGTTTCCTCCCACAGTCCAAATGTGCGCAGGTTAAGTGGATTGGACATTTATATTGCCCACAGTGTCCAGGCTAGGTGGATTAGCCATGGGAAATGTAGGGATAGGATTGGGGGGGGGAGGGGTTTGGTTTGGTGGGATGCTCTTTGGAGGGTCAGTATGAGCTGAATGGGCTGTATCCACACTGTAGGGATTCTGTGAAGATTTCTCACAGAGGGCTGCAAGTCTTTGAAATTCTCTTCCTCCGATTGTGAGGGAAATTTGAATATATTTCATAGTATCCCTACAAGTCCACACCCACCCTACAAAGAGTAACCCACCCAGATCCTACCCTATTACTTTTATATTTCCTCCTGACTAATGCACCTAACTACACATCCCTGAACACTATTGGTAATTTAGCATGGCCAATTCACCTTTGAACTGTGGGAGGAAACCCACACAGACACGGGGAGAATGTGCAAACTCCACACATACAGTCGTCCGAGGCTGGGATTGAACCCGGGTCCCTGGCACTGTGAGGGAGCAGTGCTAACCACTGAGCCACTGTGTCGCTCAAAGGGACAGGTAAATAGCTTCTTGATAAGCAAAGTAGGAGACAGGGAGAGGAGGAGAAGCAGCCATGGTTTCGTTCTAACCCGAACGACAGAGCAGGCTCGAAAGACTGAGGTGCCTACAGCGGGGTGGGGAGATGTTTCATTCCCTTGAGTGTAACTTTGTCCATTCCCCGCTGACCAGACCGCAGAGGCTGCAGTGCAGCCCCTTTAAGGAGCAGAGCATAGCGCATTTACCGAATGATTTACTGCTCACTTTAAAAAAATGTGTTTGTACTGGCTGAGCCCTCTCGAATAAACAAATGGCAAGTGAAGCTCTCCAGCTGCTCAGGCCCGCGTCAGCACACCATTTCGAGTTATTGCACAAACAGAGATGTTTAACAGCGTAAATATTTACCCAGATCGACCTCTTTGATGGCCTTACCTTCGATCTTTGGCTTTGCTTCTGCGAGACGCTCGGCAAACTTCTTCTTGAAGAATAAAGCCTGCAGGCGCTGTTGGTAGTGGTCAATCCTGTGGGATGGGTGAACAGAATGTGCTCAGATAAAACAGGAGTTGGAGGAGGCTAGTTGGCCATCTATGCCTACTCCGCCATTAGAAATGATCACAGCTGATCATCCAACTTGGTCCCCTGTTCCCGCTATCTCCCCCAGACCCCTTGAACCCTTTTGTCTGAAGAACTGTATGTTTTGGCCTCGGTTCTCTGGCAGAGCCTTCTACTCTCTGGGCGAACAAATTTCTCCTCATGTCAGTCCCAAATGGCCTACTCCTTATCCTTAGACTGTGGCCGCTAGTTCTGGAATTCCCAATCATGGGGAAAATCCTGCCTGCATTTACCCCCATCTAGTTCTGATAATATTTTACGTGTTTCTATAAGGTTCGTCCACCCACTCCACTGACTAAGTATGTATTTAGAGAGGGATTTAATAGCTGAAGCATGGTAAGGTGGTTTGGTGGCTCAGCGGTTAGCACTGCAGCCTCACGGCGCCAGGGTCATGAGCTCAATTCCCGCCTCAGGTGACTGTCTGTGTGGAGTTTGCACATTCTCCCCATGTCTGCGTGGGTTTCCTCTGGGTGCTCCGGTTTCCTCCCACAGTCCAAAGATGTGCAGGCCAGGTGAATTGGCCATGCTAAATTGCCTATAGTGTTAGGTGCATTAGTCAGAGGTTAATATAGGGTAGGGGGAATGGTTATAGGTGGGTTACTCTTCAGAGGATCGGTGTGGACTTGTTGGGCTGAAGGGCCTGTTTCCATACTATAGGGAATCTAATCTAATCAGTTGTGCTGTGATGTTGTTCTCTATTGATTGGCCCTGATTCCCCAAAAGCTTGTCAAACTGCTCCTATCCAGTCTCACATCTCCATGGCTCAGTCCGCAGCTCCTCACACTCAGACAGGAGACCAGCAGGGCCCTGCAGCACCATCACTGGTGGAATTATTAATACCATCCTGCATTATATTGACCAACCTGCTCATCTCATAGAGGAAGCGATCTGCCCTGGCCATGCGATCAGTCTCATGTTTATGCTCCTCCAGAAGGTCAATGTCACTCTTCTCTGGGACGAACTTGAGGAGCTGGGGAGGAATTTATTACAGCAATTAAGAAGGACAACTGCTGACGTCCTCTCACTACGTTCATGGGGAAGTGGGGAGAGCTGAATGACAGTGATCAACACCAGGAGCTAGTTGACTGCAGTGTCCATTCACCAGATCAACTCGGCCTGGAAGCAGACTAGGTACGATCCTAACAGCCACCCCCCCCCACTGCATTGAAGGTGCCAAAAATGCTTATCTCCTGCGGTCAATAACAAATATCGATTCCTTTTACAAATCAGGATGTTGCATTCAGCTGCCCTCAAGCTTCCCCATGGGAGACTGGTTAGCGAGGTTAGATCTTATGGAGTACAGGGAGAACTGGGCAAAAGTGAAGATGGCAGATGCTGGAGATCAGAGTCAAGATTAGAGTGGTGCTGGAAAAGCACAGCAGGTCAGGCAGCATCCGAGGAGCAGGAAAATCGACGTTTCAGGCAGGAGCCCTTCATCAGCCCGTGAATTTCTACAGGGAGAACGAGCCATTTGGATACAAAACTGGTTCGAAGGGAGAAGACAGAGGGTGGTGGAGAAGGGTTGTTTTTCAGACTGGAGGCCTGTGAGCAGTGGAGTGCCACAAGGATCAGTGCTGGGTCCACTGCTTTTCGTCATTATTTAAATTATTTAGATGTGAACATAGGAGGTATAGTTAGTAAGTTTGCAGATGACACCAAGATTGGAGATGTACTGGACAGTGAAGAGGGTTACCTCAGATCACACGGGATCTTGATCAGATGGGCCAATGGGCTGAGAAGTGGCAGATGGAGTTTAATTCAGATAAATGTGAGGAGCTGCATTTTGGAAAAGCAAATCTTAGCAGGACTTATGCACTAAATGGTAAAGTCCTGGGGAATGTTGCTGAACAAAGAGACCTTGGAGTGCAGGTTCATAGCTCCTTGAAAGTGGATAGGATAGTGAAGAAGGCGGTTGGTTTGCTTTCCTTTATTGGTCAGAGTGTTGAGTACAGGAGTTGGGAGGTCATGTTGCGGCTGTACAAGACATTGGTTAGGCCACTTTTGGAATATTGTGTGCAATTCTGGTATCCTTCCTATCGGAAAGATGTTGTGAAACTTGCAAGGTTTCAGAAAACATTTATAAGGATGTTGCCAGGGTTGGAGGGTTTGAGCTACAGGGAGAGGCTGAATAGTCTGGGGCTGTTTTCATTGGAGCGTTCGGAGGCTGAGGGGTGACCTTATGAAGATTGACAAAATCATGAGGGGCATAGACAGGATAAATAGACAAGGTATTTTCCCTGGGGTGGGGTGGTAAAGGGCATAGGTTTAGGGTGAGAGGGGAAAATATATAAGGGCCCTAAGGGGCAATGTTTCCACACAGAGGGTGGTGCGTTTATGGAATGAGCTGCCTGAGGAAGTGGTGGAGGCTGGTACAATTACAACTTTTAAAAGGCATCTGGATGGGTATATGAATATGAGGGGTTTCGAGGGATATGGGTCAGGTGCTGGCAGGTGGCACTAGACTAGGCTAGGATATCTGGTCGGCATGGACGAGTTGGACTGAAGGGTTTGTTTCCATGCTGTACAGCTCTATGACTCTAAAGATCTGGGCCCCAAGTTCACCCCTCACATCATGAATACCCCTGGCCATCATTCATGAAAATACAGCAAATCATTCCATCTGGCTGTGCGGAGATTAAATCATTGGAAGAGTTATAACTGTGACCAACCCTGAAACATTTTAAGAGGTTTTGGGAATAGGAGGGGAGGGATTTAGTTTGTGAATGGTAATGGACTTGCATTAATCCTAGTTGGGAGCAGGATTTGATCAGAGGCAGCTTGCTTTACTCTGCACTGACAGTCAAGGGGAAAACATCACCCTGTAATGCCATTCGGATTTAAAGTGACGTGCAAATGAAGCAAGGCTGTTGTGAGAAATAAACTTTGGACGCGCACACAGAGAGTGGCTAGAGTCGGGAATACACTGTTTGAAAATGTATCAGAGTCAGGTTCAATTAAGGTCTTCAAGAGGGGTATTGGATGATTCCTTGGATAGAAATGGTGTGCAGGGATATGGGGGGAAAGGCAGGAGACTGGCACTGAGTAATCAAACCAATTCAAGCACAATGGGCCAAATGGCCTCTCACTCTGTTGTAACAATCCCATGACTCTGCTGAAACAAAGCCCAGTGACAGACTCTGGCATGACTGTGCCCATGCTCTTGATGGTGAGGACTGGACTGGCCCAGGATTTGGATGGTTTTATTCATGCTGATAGGCTTTTTTGGCCGCATGGCAGTGAAGTTGTTAAGGGGGTAGAGTACAATTATAGTGGCTGTCCCTGAAATGGAAGTGGAGCACTGCTGGGATGAGGGGTTTAGCCTGTGCGCACACATTAAGCAGGTTGGATCTATATTCTGATAGAATGTTTACGACAGGATCTTCTGTGGAACTATGGAGTTTAGAAAAATGAGAAGTGTCCTCACTACAAGGTTCGGAGAGTGTTTCACAGGTTCGAGGCTGAAAGGGTGTTTCTCATGGCCAGGGAAACTAGAGCAAGGAGAGATCATCTCAAGACAACCCAGTTCAGACTGAGATGAAGAATAATGTCTTTACTCAAACGCTTGTGAATATTTACAATTGTCTGAAGCAGAACCCTGTGGATGCTGACTGGTTTACTGTATTCAAAGGCTGAGATCGATGGCCTTTTTGGTCAATAAGGATATGGGGATTGGAAAGATGAGTGGATTGATGTTGATGATTGGCCAAGAGTTAAACGGACAGCACAGGGAATGTGAGGAGCGAACTCTTCCTACTTCTCACGTAAGACAATCGCAGCTAAACCCAATCCATTCCTCCTCTGACAGGAATATACCCACCATCAGGGATAGAGATTAGCCCATGTTTTCCCCATTGTGCACTTCATTTATGGCACCCACACTGCCATCAGGTTCATTCAGCACATGGTAGGAGAATGTCACTTAACCTAAGATTGACCCTTGTGGCATGGTGGGACCCCAGTGTGCTCATCTCCATTCCATCTGGTCCAAGCTCACAGAAGGATCTGCACCCTTACCTGTTCCAGCATGTCCTTGGCCAAGTCTTCTTGTTCGTCCATTTGCAAGATTGCACGCTTGATTTCCTCATTGGACAGCTTTAGCCTAACAGGAGATGAGAACATTGGATAGAATCATAGAATAATCATAAAATCCCTACAGCATGCAAACAGGCCATTCAGCTCAGCAGGTCCACACTGACCCTCCGCAAGACATCCACATCCTTACCCTATCCCTGAAACCCTGTATTTCCCAAAGCTAATCTACCTTGTCTGCACATCCCTAGGCATTATGGGCAGTTTAGCATGGCCGACTTGCATATATTTGGGCTGTGGGAGGAAACCAAAGTGCTCAGAGGAAACCCACGCAGACACAGGGAGAATGTGTAGACATGGCTCCATGGTGCTGTGAAGGCAGCAGTGCTAGCCACTGAGCCACTGTGCTGCCTGCGGTGGGACAAACCAGACCACTGATGGTTGGAGGACCATAAAGTCCAGGCATGACTTTGAGATCCAGCAGAAGCAGGCCTGCGCTGCTGCAGGTTCACCTGCTCCAGTTAAAGTCCCAGTCGTATCAGAAGCTGACAGTTTAGTGCAAGACTTGAGGGAGTGCTGTATCCTCAGAGGTGACATCCCTGTTCAAACCAAGACCCTGTTTTGCCCAGCCCATAATGAGCCCCATGGTGCTAAACTGAGAGTGGGTAGGGGCACAATCCCAGGCAACCACCCTCCCTCAAACAACAGAACCAAAAACAGATTGATTGACATTGACATCATGATGGAATCTTGCTGTTTGTAAATTCCCTTCCATGTTTGACTCCATTGACAATGTTCTCACTGTTTCGGAAAGGACTTGCATGAATGCACCTTTCTCGAGGGGCAAACATCACATGTTAATGTTTAGATTAGAGTGGTGCTGGCAAAGCACAGCAGTTCAGGCAGCATCCGAGGAGTAATCTAAACTTTGGTTTCCAGCATTTGCAGTCATTGTTTTTACCTAGTCACATGTTAATGTTCCTCTCCTATTAGTAAGCTCAGAAACAAGCAAGAAAAGAGAGAATAAAAGAACTTGCGTTTTTAATAGATTATATTAGATTCCCTACAGTGTGGAAACAGACCCTTCGGCCCAACAAGACCACACAGACTCTCCAAAGAGTAACCCATCCAGACACATTTCCGTCTGACTAATGCTACTAACACTATGGGCAATTTAGCATGGCCAATATCACCTGACCTGCACATCTTTGGACTGTGGGAGGAAACCAACACAGACACAGGGAGAATGTGCAAACACCACACAGACAGTTGCCTGAGGTGGGAATTGAACCCAGGCCTCTACATTTACCCCTTCACTTAACACTACGGGCAATTTAGCATGGCCAATTCACCTAACCTGCACTGTGGGGGGAAACCGGAGCACACCCACGCAGACATGGGGAGAATGTGCAAACTCCACACAGACAGCCTCACCCGAGGCTGGAATCGAACCTGGCACCCTGGTGCTGTGACGTAGCAGTGCTAACCACTGAGCCACCGTCCTGCCCTAACAACTGTTACAGCCTCTCGACTTCCCAAATTACGGGGCAGTTTGATGTGGTATGCTGAAATGCAGCCACAGTCACATTGAATTCAATAGCAATCCTGGGACTGTTATTCAACTCAAGATTGAACAGCCATTGACCTTCCTCGCTGATTCTACGTGGGATGGTTCACTCACTCACAAAACTCGCAGCAGGACAATAAATGACTTGGCAAACACTCTGAGCCTTGTACTTACTTTGACAACAGAATGACGCAGTTCTGAGCCCTTCGTCCATCAATCACTGATAGCTCCTTCACCTTCCTCATCGTGAGGTAGAGATCCTCGGTGGACCCCAGCTCTTTCTGTGGATGTGTCGGGTTTGGGAGGGGGAAAGCAAAATAAAACACCGTTCCATCAGCTGAACTGGACGCAAATCATCCGGTAGTCAACTTGGTGAAACTCAGTGCATGAATGGTGGTGATTTCTCACTGGCAAAGTGAACAGGTTGCACACTCACCTGTTCCGAGAGGTTAGTCTGAGGGTGAGGGAACAGGTCCTGTGCAGCAAAGGTCATCGAGAAGCATAGAAAATTGAAACATGCCAAGATGAATTAGTATTCAGCAGAAAGCAGCCATGCAAGAATTGTGTTGGAAAAGTATGAACCAATGTCGAACAAATCTTAGCAGCTCATCACTGTGCACCGAGCAACCATCTCTACCCTATGGTTTACTTTCATTGGTCAAACATTGGAGGCGACTAATGTATTATGCACTACTGTAGTCTAATAGTAATTAATCATCAAACTCTTTCTGATAGCCACCTCAATCTTAACACTGGCCCATCAGTGAGACAGGGGATGTCACCGCTTAGAAATTACTGTCGGCCATGTCAGCAGGCGGACATGCACCTTGCTCCATTGGCACTCACTTCTCTGTCACTATGCCCTTACACTCAAACCCACCAAAACAGAGTGGCATGTGTGTTTAAATTGCAACCCAAGAAATCGATTGTTAATGAACCAAAGTCATTTAGTATTAACAAAAACTGAAATCGCAGGAGAAACTCAGGCGGTTGGGCAGCACTTGTGAAGAGAAAACAGAGTTAACCTTTTGAGTCCAGTAATCCTTCCTCAGGACCTGACGGTAGCTAGGAGGAAGGGTCGCTGGACCCGAAACGTTAACTCTGATGTCTCTCCACAGATGAGTTTTTCCAGCAATTTCTGTTTTTGTTTCTGGTTTCCAGTGTCCGCAGTTCTTTCGCTTGTATTTATGTAGACAGGAAAAGGTTGGTACCCATGCTGAAGAAGGGGTAGGGGAGGGGAGCGAGTGAATGATAGGTGGAGATGGGGGGCAAGAGAGAGAGTAAAACAATTGTTGAGACAAAGGAGTGAGGAGTTGTTAATGGGGACCATTAGCGGCTGACAATGGGTTGTTAGAGGTAGCAGGCCACATGGTGACAAGGTCTGGTGTGGGAGGAAGATTGGGGTAAGGACATGGGAGAAGGTGCTTAGACCTGAAAATTATTGAATCGATATTGAGTCCTTGGCATTTTCTAGGCTTGGCTTTCATTCAATGGAAGGCGTTCAATGAAATCTTACAATCCGACCAGCTGCTCAGTAGCATTTACTGTCACTCTCAGTTCTGGGAGGGAGGGGGGGATCCAGCACAATACTGAAATTTCACTGTCATCCTCAGCAAAGCACTGCAAAATTGAGGGATTAAGCAGGCAAGTAAAAACTGCCATGTTGGGGCACAAGCATAGCTCTCTTTCTCTCTCTCTCTCTCTAAACCCCGGGGGACTGAGAGAAATGACTACTTTGAGGCTCAAGCTCAGCATTAAAACAAAGACCTACTCTTGCGGGAGATCTGAGACTAAAACCGAAATTGTTAGAGAAACTCAGCCGGTCTGAAAATAGAGTGAACACTTGGGAGTCTGGTGACTCTCCTTCAGAACTGACAGCAGCTGAGAGAAAGTCAGATTATCATTTCTATGGACACTGAGCTTCCACTTCAACACACTGCCGGGTTCCCATGCCAACAGGGAAGAAGATCATAGAATCCCTATGGTGTGAAAGCAGGCCATTTGGCCCATCGAGTCTACACCAACCCTCTGAAGAGCACCCTATCCCTGTAACCCTATTTTTCCCATGGCCAACCCATCTAGTCTGCACAGCCCCAGACATATCCACCTCACCTGTACAGCTTTGGTGGGAGGAAACCGGAGCACCCGGAGGAAACTGACACAGACACTGGGAGAATGTGCAAACTCCACACAGACAGTCACCCAAGGCTGGGATTGAACCATGCCACATTCCGCACTGCTCCAGCGAGTTTCAGCGCAAGCTCCAAGAACAACATCTCATTTTCCTCAGGGACCCGGCATTCTCCAGGGTTCGGCATCGAGTTCAGTAACTTTAAAGCCTGATTCAATCCTTCCATGTTTTTTTACTGTTATGATATGCGTTGCCTAAAACACAGCCTCCCCATTCTCTCTCCTACTCTCAGACCTCATTATCACTTATTCAGCTTCTCCTGGTTTACTAACCTTGCTTATCCTTTCATATCACGCACTCTCTCTCTCTGTCTTGGCTCTGTCTCCAAACATCTGCTCATGTCTCTCCCAACTAACCCAAACCAGGCCTCCCCCTCCCCCCATCCATTCACCCCCACCACCCATCCAATCCCACCTTTCACCAAAAATATCATTTTTTTTCTAGCTCAAATCTGTTCTGATGGAGGGTCATCAGACTCGATTCTTTGCTTTCTCTCCACAGGTGGCTGCCAGACCCGCAGAGTTTCTCCAGCAATTTCTGCTCTTTTTGTTTCAGATTCGTCCAGCTCTAGGTGAGTGCAGCTCTGGGCGAGGTAGCTAAATCCTTCTGTTCTGTCCCCATCGGGCTCGTCATTAGGATGCCTCATCATTGTTCTTCGGCAAAGCGCAAAGGAAGATCTCCACATCCAAAAGAAACCACCATCTGCGTGGTGGAGCTAAACCAAGCCTGCGGGGCCGGCCGCACTGTTAATCCCACCCATCTTCCACAATGGCAGTGAGATTTTCTTTATTCATTTGTGGGACATGGGGGTCACTGGCTGGCCAGTATTGAAAGCCCATCCCTAGTTGCCCCTTGAGAAGGTGGTGGAGAGCTGCCATCTTGAATCGCTGCAGTCCATCTGCTGTGGGTTGACCCACAATGCCAGCAGGGAGGGAACTGAATTGGGAGGGAATGTGAAGGAACGGCAGAATATTTCCAAGTCAGGGTAGTGAGCGACTTGGAGGGGAACTTGCAGGTGGTGGTGGTCTCAAGTATATGCTGCCCTTGCCCTTCGAGATGAAAGTGGTCATTTGGAGGGTGCTGTCTAAGCATCTTTGGTGAATTGGAAAGAGTTGTTTTATGTCCAGTGACAGCTGTCGCACTGGATCCCTTTGGCTTTTCTTCTTAAAAGAATGGGTGCTAATCAAAATATCACGTGACACCTGCTCAACACATGAGCTGGTCACCACTACGTGTAACGTGTCTTGCTGTTCCAGGCCAACTTTGACTTGGAAGGATATTACTTGCTGGGGTGGGGGTGGAGGGGGGGGGGGGCTGGGGGGGGAAACGGTAATGCCAAACCAAAGTGATTTGCTGGCTCAGGGCGACAAGACCGTGCTGAACACATGGCCTTTTATGGGACTTGGAGTGCCAGCAGTCTAATGCAGTACCAGACACCCCAAAAAAACTGTTGTGCAATGAGCCATAAACACAGACTGAATGAATTTAATCTTTTAAAAGGTCCCCCTTTGAACGGGCAAATTTTAAATGATGCGGGAAGCTTAACCGCTCCCCCCAGCTCCCTGCCCCAACCTCGCCCTCAACTCATTTGAAGGAGTAAAGGATATCTCGCCTTGAGGGCCTCACGCGATTGCTGAATGGTCACTCTGTCAAAATCGGAGCAGGCAAGCCAAATGTTAGGGTTTGATAGACTGTTTTCACATATTTCATGCTGGCACATAAACAATATGTAAAAATGCAATGACAGATTTAGATTAACAGGCGTCGAGCCACTTTAACTTTGCTCAAGGACCAGCGGCCTGTATTCCTTGCTTTATATACACAAAGGCACACGCATGTATATCGATTCATGAATCAAGAAGAATCAAGTTGGAGAGAAGCAGTGGAAAGTGGTTGCCTTATATGGATCTTTCTGCCTGCACAGTAACAGACGACCTGGAAGCGTAGAGCAAACAGACAACTCGCTCTCGGGCAACTTTGCACAGAAGCAGGACCTCCGTCACACTATTCCAAAAGAGTTAGCTATCGCCAGGTCCACAAAAACACAGCCATGCTCCCCCCAACTCAGGACTGACAGATTCCCAGGGTTAGGCGCAACAAAAACGTAGGGTTCGGTGCTTCTGAAATGGCAGGAAGGTTTCAGTCACTTTAATATCAAAGCAGAAAACGCAGGAGAAGGTGTAAGATGAGTAAACTGTAGTGGAGGACAGTTTCAGGGTGGATTAGATTAGATTCCCGAAAGTATGGAAACAAGCCTTTCGGCCCAACAAGTCCACACCGACCCTCCAAAGAGTAACCCATCCGGACTCATTCCCCTAGCCTATGTTTACCCCTGACTAATGCACCTAACACTATTGTGGGAGGAAACAGGGGCACCCAGAGGAAACCCACGCAGACAATGTGTAAACTCCATACAGTCGCCCGAGGTGGGAATCAAACCCGGGTCCCTGGCACTGTGAGGCAGTAGTGCTAACCACTGAGCCACTGTGCTGCCCCAATGGACATTATTTGCCATGGCTAAAAGAACAGGAAAATGGCAAGTTTCATGCCCTGGAAAAATAAGCTCAAGGATTTTTGCTGTTCAAGCTCTACATGTCAGCCTGAAGTGAAGGACAGTCATGAGCCGAAAGCCCATCTTTTATCTCAGGCTTAGGTCAAGCAAACTCTGTTTTCTCAAGGTAGGCTTTTCCAGTAACACTCTATCAGGTTAGCAATCAGGTGTGCTGCAGCCTACTTAAAGTAGATCCCACTCATGGGAATTTCTCATGTTTTTTATTTGGTAGCAACATAAACTGGGGATTTCCTTGATTAAATCCGAACAAGAATAATGGATCACAAGAGCTGGGAGCTTCAGCAGTCACCTTGAACACCTGGTTTCCAGACAACATCATCAACACGAATGACTCAAAGGAAATCATACCATAGTAAAGCAATAAGGCCATTTGGCCCGTCAGGGTTTTGTCAGATATTTGAAAGAGCCCTCTACACAGTGACTACGCTCCAGAAACTAATCTCTCAGAGTTCGATTGCGAAAGTTATGACGGAATCAGTTCTCTCCAGCCTTTTGGGCTGTGTGTCCCCAATCAGAACAACTCTCCCTGAGAACCTTTCACCTCATTTGCTACTTGCCTCCAAATCGGCACCTTTTGATTAGCAATGCAGTCCCTTTAACAAAAATCCTTCATGGAGTGGTAAAGCACTTACTGGATCAGCTTCCCCTCCCCCACCCACCCCACCTCCTCCAGCTGACAGAAACTCCTGACATTTGCTATGTATCCACTGCTTGATCCCACAAACCACACGATGGAGAAAGAGAAACCTTTACCTGTTGCCTCTGGTAGGCCGAGAACATCTTTTCAAAATCTTCCAGATCAAGAGTGTTGAAGGCTCGCAGGTCATCTATATCGTTCCAGACAGTGCCTTGAATCCTGTCCTGTAACAGTCCGGACCACAGAAATATCAATGAGCTTGTGATGACCTGGTGTGGCTAAGATCACAGAAGCCACGATATCAAATGAAACAAAATATTGCTTTGGGTTTTCAGGCAGTGGTGGAGCTCAATATGCTAATAGTATAGTTCATTGTCAGATCTCAAACACACTTTAATTGTGAAATTGAAATGTCTCTGCTTTTTTCCCCTCAAACGGAATGCCCATGAGGATACGGTGTCTCCGGAACATCATTTAGCTCTCAAGCTGTTTATTAGCTTTTCCACTGAAGGCACATCACCCTTACTTTTAAGGCTAGTTGCCCATGAGCAATGAAGGCTAGAGAACTCGCGGAGATAAAATTGATGTTTTGTAAACAGTCTACATTACAGAAGAAGTGCTGGAGGTCCTAAAAAATATAAAGGTGGATAAATCTCCAGGACTTAATCAAGTGTACCCCAGGATGTTGTGGGAGATTATGGAAGAATTGTAGGGTCCCTAGCAGACTAATTGCATCACCTACAGCTATGGGCGAGGTGCCGGAGGACTGGAAGGTGGCTAACGTTGTGCCTTTATTTAGGAAAGGCTATAAGGAGAAGCCAGGGAGCTAAAGACCCGTGGGTCTGACATCAATGGTCAGTAGACAAGTAGGAGACTGGAAGGACACAGCCAGCCAGGCAGCATCAGGAGGTGGAGAAGTCAATATTTTGGGTATAACCTTCTTCAGTGGTGGGTAAGCTGTTGGAGGGGTTTGTGAGACATACGATGTACATGCAATTGGAGAGGCAAGGTCTGATTAGGGACAGTCAGCATGGCTTTGTGCGTCGGAAATCATGTCTTATAAACTTAATTGAGTTTTTTTGAAGACATTGCCAACAAAGTTGATGAGGGCAGAGCAATTGATATTGTCTACATGGACCACGTTCAGGGAGAGCTTGCCAAATAGATACAAAATTTGCTTGATGCTAGGAGACAGAGTCATGGTGGAGAGCTGCTTGTTGGACTGGAGACTTGTGACCAGCAATATTCCACAGGGATCAGTGCTTATGCAAACGATTTGGGTTAGAATTTAGGAGGCATAGTTAGTAAGTTTGCAGATGACTCCAAATTTGGTGACAGAGTTAACAGTTAGATTACAAAGGGATCTTGATCAATACGCTGAGGAGTGGCAGATGGAGTTTAACTTTAATAATTGTGAGCTATTGCACTTTGGTAAAACAAATGTAGTTAATGATAGAGCCCTAGGTAGTGTTGTCAAACAGAGAGACCCCGGGGTTCAGGTACTCATTCCTTGAAAGTTACAGGTAGACAGGGTGGTAAAGAAGGTATTCATAGCACGCTTGCCTTCATTGATCAGGCCACTGAGTATGGGTTTTGGGATAGAATGTTGGGGTTGTACAAGATGTTGGTGAGGCCACTTTTGGAGTATTGCGTACAGTTCTAATTGCACTGTTGCTGGAAGGATATTGTTAAATTGGAGAGATTTCACAAAAGATTTACTAGTATGTTGCCAGAACTGGAGTGTTTGAGCTTTAAGGATAGACTGGAATGTTTTTCACTGGGGCATAGGAGGTCGAGGGATGACCTTATAGAGGGACATAGATAAGGTGAATAACAAAGGTCTTTTCCCTAGGGTGGGGGAGGCTCAAAAATAGTGGTCAAAAATGTTCAGGTTAGAGGAGGAAAATTTAAAAGGGCCCTGAAGTGTAACTTTTTCACAAAGAAGGTGGTTCACATGTAGAATGAACTTCCAGAGGAAGTGAAAGATTCAGGTACAGTTACTACATTTAAAAGACATTTGGATTGGTACATGAATAAGAAAGGTGTAGTTGGATATGGGCTAAAAAGAGGAAAATTGGGGAACTTGGTCGGCATGGAAGTTGGACGAAAGGGTCTGTTTCCGTGTTGTATGACTCAATAATATGATTAGATTAGATTAGATTACTTACAGTGTGGAAACAGGCCCTTCGGCCCAACAAGTCCACACCGCACCGCCGAAGGGCAACCCACCCATACCCCTACATGTACCCCATACCTAACACTAGGGGCAATTTAGCATGGCCAATTCACCTGACCTGCACATCTTTGGACTGTGGGAGGAAATCGGAGCACCCGGAGGAAACCCATGCAGACACGGGGAGAACGTGCAAACTCCACACAGTCAGTCGCCTGAGGCGGGAATTGAACCCGGGTCTCTGGCGCTGTGAGGCAGCAGTGCTAACCACTGTGCCACCGTGCCGCCCACAAATTTTCAACCATTTTTAGCAGTTTGGCACTGTAGATTCCCTACAGTGTGGAGACAGGCCCTTCAACCCAACAAGTCCACACCGACCCTCCAAAGAGTAACCCACCCAAACCCCTTTTCCCTTTAACTAATGCATCCTAGATTATGGGCAATTTAGCATGGCCAATTCACCTAGCCTGCACACCTTTGGATTGTGGGAGGAAACCGGAGCACCCAGAGGAAACTAATTGTCTCAAAACTAATTGGAAAGTTTGAAACAAAACTGGGTACAGATTAGTTATAGGCCAAGAGGGAATTGAATCATTTTTGGTAAAGTCTTGGATCCAGCTCCTGGACTTTTTTTCCAAGTATCCATTAACAAACCGAGATCGGGGAAATTCACTTCTATTTTAGAACACTCAAGACTTAGTTTTAAATGTTGAAATGTTGTGGTGCATTTTTTCACAGCTGCCAAAATGTGAGCAGAGTTTTTAGAGCAGGTTGCTGGACATGAATTGGTCTGAAGCCTCCTCAGTGAGATGGAAGCTCGCAATCATAGAAAAAGGATATTTGTCCAACATTATGGTTCCAGACTATCAACCAGGCAGGGAAGAGGCTCACATTCATGGGACAAACAGAGCGCACAATTTAGTTTAACACGAGGTGACACTGCAGTGTGCTTGGCAGAGCGTCAGTCTTCACTGTTCTAATTGCATTCATGAAGGTGGTGATGATTAGAATTTGACGTAAGGATGCTAACTATTAAGTCGCAACACCAAAACCAGTTTCAGTCTACAGTGTTGCTTTTTATATCACAGTATCACCATCATGGGTGGGGTTACCATTAAAGCCTCACCTTCTCAACTTCTCCCCTGGCCACTAGTCATCCTTCACGACAGAGAGAGCAGCCCCATGGGCTGGTAGGTCTATGTCAACTTTACTCTTTCACCTTTACAACATGATGTCTGCCTGAGGAAGGAGCGGGGCCCCCGAAAGCTTATGGTTTCAAATAAACCTGTTGGACTATAACCCGATGTCACGTGATTTTTGGCCTTTACCACATGATCACAAGTATTGATAATTAAGATTATGATTCGTGACGCCTCTTCACGCTGGAAATGGGAAGCCGCAGTACAGTCATCAATGTGAAGTTTGTTCACTGACATAAGTCTGCATCGTTGTAATCTGGACTCATCTCAGTAAAGTAGGGGACAAAGTCAGTAAGACACAGAAAATGGCCTGTTTCCACTACTCGTTAAAAGCCCTGTCGACAGCATCACGACTGGTTATTATCTCGGATCAAGCCCCTGCAACTACTTCAGGAAGTCAGACCCTCAGGTCCTGATAAATGCATAGCCACACAATGCCAAGACAAATGTTATGCTTGGAGCAGGACAGCTAGAATTTGCAGACCATAAGTAGCCCATTTATAAATTCCTGTCCCCACAGCTCATTTAATAATTCATTCAGCACTTCAATCTAAACAGAAACAGAGTCAATTTTGAGAAAAGGATGGTGGGGGATGGGGAGCGAAGGGAAATAAGGTTACACAGTAAGCATGTGTTGTCTAAAAGGAGGAATCTGGCAGGAGATCTAGCGATACTGAGCGAGCCGAATAATCGGTTTGTGGGATCCAGATTGCATTTCCGATGATGCATGTTAAGACAGCTGGGAGTTTGTGCACTGGAATTGTCAACAAAGGGCGTGGAAGGGATACGGGAGGTGGAACTCTGGGAAGCCATACAGTAAAGTTAATGGTAGGAATGATAGAGGGGTTTTAGCATTTTTAAAAGCACATCGCTCTGTGGTCGCGTGGGTAGTTCTTGCAGTGTTGAGTCAGATGTGTTCCCACGCCAGGGGCTTGACAACATGACCTTGGCACACACTCTGAAGCAGCATTATGGGAACACTATCATGTCAGAGATGTCAATACGTGAAAAAAGTAACAATAAAAAATGTTTAGAAAGAGCATGGAGCCTATCACTGGTGTTCTGGCCAAAATTTACTCTTCCATCACTTTCCCAAAGTCAGATCATCTGATCGTGATTGTCAGTCTATCTGTTCGCTCTCGCTTTGCACAAATTCTCTCCTGCATTTCCAATATTATGACAAAACTATATTTCAAAAGGGTTTTCATTAATAAATTGCTTTGCACACCCAGGAGGTTGCGAAACCATTACACACAGACATGAGTTCTGTCCATGTCTCTCCCTTAAAGTGGCCATTCTTTGTCATTTAGCCAATGTTACAGTCGGTCTATGTACAAGATTGTCCCTTAAACAGTAACTGGATGAAAGACAAGTTAATCTACTTTTGTGTGTTTGGGACTGCATACCTTCTTGTCTTTAATCTCTGAAGTTTAATTCTGCAAAAGGCAGAATAATAAACTTTTGCATGTATTAGACAACAGCTCCAGCAATGGAACATTCCATCATTGCCATATCCAAGATTATGCTCTCTTTCTCTCGAGAGAAGTGCACCTTGAATATATAGCTTTATGATTCAGAGTCAAGAGTCTCCTAACTGAGTCCACTTTTTACACTCTGCACCAGAAACAATTGATATGCTTAGAACATTGATCAGGGTAAATGTAAAATGAACTTCAGGAACAATAAATCACCAGAGCTGTTCTCGGCACTTTGACGAATCCCTCCCTATTATTTCGGGAAATGCTATCTTCACGTAGCTTACTGGTGTGACTGTTTAACAGTGTGAGAATGTCAATATGTAACAGCATGCCACTGTTCTGATCCAAAGGCAGCCCATTACCACCTTCTCCAGAGCAGTTAGGGATGGCCTGGCTAGTGATGGCCACTTCCCATGTTTGGATAGTAATGGTGTGCAGGGATATAGGAAAGAAGCAGGAGACTCGGACCAGAATATAACTGGTGTTTCACAATGGGCTGAATGGCCTCCCTCTGCAGCATACCAATCCTGGTGATGTACAAATAAGCCGAAAGGAGGTGTGCAAATGTAGATGCCTTAATGTACACATTACTCTCTGGCAATGTGATAGTGTGGCAAAGCCTCTGTTTGACCCTGATTGTCAACCAGCGAAACCCAAACCTGAAGTTTTATCTTTACTCACTGATAAGATTTAATTTTTAGAACGATAAGTTAGAAACACCATCATTTCCCCAATTGACAATCAGAGCTTCAGTTTACATCTACATATACTCTTTTGAAATAATCACAACAAAAGGAAAGCATCAAATTAAAGCAAATTAGACCATATTAAAAGTTAACAAGAGTAGAAAATTGTGGCGCTGGAAAAGCACTGCGGGTCAGGCAGCATCTAATGAGCAGGAGAGTCGATGAACAGCTTATGCTCGAAACCTTGCCACTCCTGCGTCTCGGATGCTGCCTGACCTGCTGTGCTTTTCCAGCAACACAGTTTTCAACTCTGATCTGCAGCATCTGCACTCCTCACTTTCTCTCAACCCCTTCAAGAGGCAACCAAACAGACAAAGCAAATTTAAAAGTTCATTAAAATGTCATTTTGGGGGGAGGGGGAGGGGCGCAATGCACTCCAGCTGCTGTGGTAACTACCAGTCACAGCAAGACTCCACATACCCTCTCTCCCAGGACACCCGGGAGTGGATGTAATGAGGGAAGGGGGCAGTCATTCAGATATTAAGACTCCCTCCATTGCCTGGATTTGTTGATGGTCACCTTGGCCACGCCTAGAAGTGGACCCACAAAAAGGCTGTCCAATCAGCCCACACTGGCTGCCTGAATCTCAATGGGAAATAAATATCTAACAGCAGCTCTCTTGGGGTCACAGACTCGTCTGATAAACGCATAAGTGGAACATGTTCCCCTCACTGCTGCAGCACACATAGTTGTCTGCTTCTGTACGTGTATGATATTTTCAAATCAATATGTTCAGAAATGTTCTGACACACCTCTGCAGCAGGTGGGCCTCCAGCCTCTTTCATATATAAATTACAAAACTTTTTCTAAAAGTTACAATTTCAAGTGAACTTTAACAATTGGTGTCATGTCGGCCCAGATACTACATTGAAGGTGTGAGCTGCCCTGTGTGAGGCTGTCTGTGCCACAATGGTCAGACTGATTGTCATCTAAAAAACAGATTTGCAGAATCTTACATGGATTCGTGCAGCTTTTGAGCAAAGTAAAATGTAATTCTGCAAGTACAAATTCACCCCACAAACGTATATGTGTATGTGTGCATCTGGGTGGGGGAAGCAGGGTGGGTTATGAGTGTCTGTGAGAGAGTGTGTGTATGTGTGTGAGTGTGAGTGTTTAACAATTGTTAAAGTTCACTTGAGAATGTAACTTTTAAAACAAGTTTTGCAATTTACACATGAAAGAACTGAAACCAACATGCCCATTTTAAAAGATGAGAGACTTAACAATCCAGATCTTTTTCAATATATAATTTCAGTTACATCACACTGTAAACTTTTGCAAAAATTCTGCGTCTTACAATCTTATACTCCACAACCACCTGATGAAGGAGCAGCACTCAGAAAGCTATGCTTCCAAATAAACCTGTTGGACTATAATATGTCATTGTGTGATTTTTAACTCAGTGTTTGCTGTACGGTTGCTTTAAGAGAGGGCTCTGCTGTTGGACTACTTTGCTTGCCACTAGATCTGGAGGAATTTGCAAAGGCAACATTAGTGGTATTTCTCCAGTAAACCATGGATAGTAACGTTATACAAATAACCCAAGAGTTTTCACAGACGACGTACAATGATTAAGGATAATTAAGCTAAGAATTTAAATAAACTCGTCAACTATGGAAGATTACTGCCCAGTATTCTTTCTTGATATTAAATACTGTACAATAAACAGGATGACAGCCCAGACTTCATAAAATAATGTTACATTTTAAGCAGCCCTCTGTCGAACATACTTATCAAGTCATAAGTATTTAAGTAGGGAGCGAGAGACTTCTGGAATTCAATTGAATTCTCAGTTTATTTAATCTCTTGTCCATGTAACAGCCCATTATGTAAACAGTCAGGGTGATGGTTATTCAAAACTCAATCCATGTTAAAGTCTCATTGTTTTCAGAGGCACTTTGCGCATTCCTGCAGTAATCTGAATTTAATTTCCCTCCTGTAACCAGTGTTTCAGACACTGCAGTGAACAATGACTTCTGCAGCCAGCACTCAATACTCCGGGAAGCAATTTAATCTGAAGAATGGTGTATATTCAGTTGCAATACAATGCAGTAACACCTGTTGCTCAGAAACTGAGGTTAACTGTATACCTCTTTGCTTTTTAACTCATTTCATAACCACCCACTGCACCTTCTTATCAGAGTATTTAAAGTCACATAATAAGGGAAAGACAATCCATTTGAGGTAGTGACTTCTCTTCAAGCATCTAGTTATGGAACATTGGAACCCCTCGATTATGTTCCAGTCCCAGATATCCCAGGAGAGAGTTCCTAGACTACAGTCGGGAAAATATTCTACAGCAGTATGTTTCTTGCTCAATGAGGTAGGAGGCCTGGCCCTTGGGAATGAGTTGCATGGTGGTTCAAGTGCCAAGAGGGTAACATTGAGAAGACAATGTTGCTTGCATCATGAAGTTTGGCTGAGCTATGAAAGAGTCATACAGTCGCAGAGAGGTACAGCACAGAAAGAGACACTTCAGTCCAATTCCTCCATGCCAATCAGATATCCTAACCTAATCTTGTCCATTTTGCCAGCACTGGGCCCATAAAAGAACAAAGAGAAATCAAGAGCAAGATTAACTAATTGGGAAAAAGCCAACTTCAGTGGTGCAAGAATGCTGCTGATAAATTGGCATCAAAGGTTTGCAGGTGGAACTGTCACTGAGCAATGGGCTGCTTTTCAAGAAGAGATAGTTTGGGCATAGTTGAAGATAATGTTCGCAAAAATGGAAACGGTATGTATAAACACATCCAGAACTGCCTGGATGATGAAAGGTAGACAGATAAAGATGAAAAAAACAAAGAAGTGACCTCATGAGAGATGCTAGGTAGGTAACACAACCATGAACAGAGGTGGAAATGGAAGATTCAGAGGAAACCTGAAAAAAAATAAATAAAAGAAGGAAACAGAGGGTACGAAGAGAGATTGGCAGAGAGAACCCAAAAGTCTTCTATAGGAATATGAGTTAAGAAAGGTGGTAAAAGGAGAAGTGGGGTAGACTAGGGACCGAAAAGGGGGATTATGCTTGGAGGCAGGGAACATGGCAGAGATATTAAATTAATACTTGGCATCTGTCTTTATGAAAAAACAAGATGCCATGCAGATCAGGAGGTCATTCAGGCACTTGAGGGTTTAAAAGGGGCAAGAAGGAGGTATTGGATAGGTTGTCTGTACTTGGAGTTAATAAGGTACCAGGGCAGAATGAATGTATCCAATGATGGTGAAGGAAGTGGGAATGGAATTTTACACAGTAACTGGCTATGTTTTTTCCAGTCTTCCCAGACTCAGGGGTGGTGCCAGGGTTCTGGAGAAATGCAAATGTTTCATCCCTGCTGAAGAAAGAATGTCAGGAAAAGACCAGCAACTACAGACCACTCAGTTTATCCACAGTTGGGGGAACATTTCTAGAAATAACATTTTGGGGCACAATTAATAGTCATTTGGGTAAATGCAAGTTAATAAAATAAAGAAAATAAGTGTTATTTTCAAGGGCGAATCACGTTGAGCTTGATGGGACATTTATTTGCTGAGGGAACAGAGAGGATTGATTGTTGAGAACATGGATTTCGAAGAGACATTAAATAAAGTGCCTCAGGAACAGACAAGTGAGCAAAATTAAGCTCCGGGTTAAAAGAGACAGGAACAATACGGAAACAAAACTGGCTGAGGAATTAGTAACAGAGACTAATGGTTAGTGGGTGTTTTCAGATTGGGGTTTGCAATGAAGTTCCCCAAGAGCCTGTTTTCCTGGTTCCTCATGATTAAAACTACCGATCTGGACTTATTAAATCAAGGGTATAATTTAAAATTTGTAAATGATGCAAAGCTTGGAAGTATTGTGAAATGTAAGTTTGCAAGTCATATTACAGCTGGGTAAGACTTTAGTTCGGCCACATTTGGAGTATTGCGTGCAGTTGTGGTCACCACGTTATAGTAAGGATGTGGAGACGGTGCAGAAGAGGTTTAGCAGGATGTTGCCTGGGTTGCAGTGTATGAAGCTATAAGGAGGGGTTGGACAGAACTGGATGGTTTTTCGTGAGAGCGTTAAAGGCTGAGGGGGTTGGAGGAGTCTGTTTTTTCCCCAGGCTGGAAACGTCAAACACAAGGGAGCATAGGTTTAAGGTGATAGGGGAAAATTTAAAGGAGATGTGCAAGCCAGCTATTGTACACAGAAGATGGTAGGTGCCTGAAACGCAGTGCCTGGGAGATGGTGGGAGCAGATTCAATAGCAATGTTGAAGAGGCATTTCGATAAACGTAAGAATAAACAGAGAAGAGGGTTGTGAAGTTACTATGAGGAGAAAGTGAGGACTGCAGATGCTGGAGATCAGAGCTGAAAATGTGTTGCTGGAAAAGCGCAGCAGGTCAGGCAGCATCCAGGGAACAGGAGAATCGACGTTTCGGGCATAAGCCCTTCTTCAGGAATGAGGAAAGTTTGTCCAGCAGGCTAAGATAAAAGGTAGGGAGGAGGGACTTGGGGGAGGGGCGTCGGAAATGTGATAGGTGGAAAGAGGTCAAGGTGAGGGTGATAGGTCAGACTGGTGTGGGGGCGGAGAGGTCAGGAAGAAGATTGCAGGTTAGGAAGGCGGTGCTGAATTCGATGGATTTGATTGAGACAAGGTGGGGGGAGGGGAAATGAGGAAACTGGTGAAATCCGAGTTCATCCCTTGTGGTTGGAGGGTTCCTAGGCGGAAGATGAGGCACTCTTCCTCAACCGTCGTGTTGTTGTGGTCTGGCGATGGAGGAGTCCAAAGACCTGCATATCCTTGGTGGAGTGGGAGGGGGAGTGGAAAGTTCAGAAAATGGGGAGTGTGTTGGCACATTAACCAAATGATAATGGTAATATAGCAGTTGTCCAGAACACCAGGCTAATGTTCTGGAGTCATGGGTTTGCAATAAAAAGCCGGCTCAGTGGCAACTAGGTAACCAATGTCAACCGTAGCAGGAGACAAGAGGACATCATTAGGTGAATCACTCCAACAGGCAGCCAACATAGACAAGATGTCTCGAAATGCCTCTTTCTCTGCAGTAACCACTCTGTGCTCCTGTGATATACAATCCATCTGGACAAGATTCCAGTCTCAAATCACTCCCAGATAGCCGTAAACTACCCATACCCCTTGAAGAAGATTCCAGTCTGTAATCGCTGCAAAAGAAACAAGGCTAGGGGAAATCAAAAGGGACTGCCAATTCATCTTCCCCAGTTTTAGGAAACAAGACAAGAGTTATAACTAAGTCCCAGTGGCCCTAATTGGGGTGATTGAGCTGGAGACGCAGCTGATGAGTACTCAGTAATCCCAGCGTTAACTGCAGGCTGCATACATTTCACTATAAAATGCCATTCAGCATGTACTCACGCTGACAATAAATCTTTCCTGAGAGCTGTGAGCCCATGAATGGATGGAGTTTATGACCACTGGCTGGACTCATTAATGGCAAGAATCAAGTGTGTGCCAAGGGAATGAGAAATGTTGGGTTTCCTCTCTTTTTAAGTGATGGACCCAAAAGGGAGAGATCATCCAGTCTTTTCAGAAGACAGCCAGCAGCGAGCTGGACTGAGATCAGCTGGCTCTTGTTTAACTCAAGGCAAGGTGTAGACAGCTTTCCCAAACTTCCCAGGCAGCTTTTTGGAAAAGAGATCATTTTTCAGACAATGAACAGACAACTAACCCTTCAGTCATCCAGCAGATCAGTCACGACAATTTCCTATTTCTCCTTTTGCTGTGTTTTAGTTCTATTTTGCTTTCTTTTCTTGTTCACCAGTGTCAGATGTTAGTGCTCCAGCTCACTCCCTCACCTCTTCGGAAGTTTAGCCCCTCTTTTCCAGTTCTCCGTCAATATTAAGATGCAGAGTTAGTCCCCCTCAGCACTGTCCCTCTGACTCTCTCAGATTATCAACAGAGCTTGAGTCAAAAAGATTGAGTTACGTTAGGCAGAAACTCCCTCCCTCCTTCCCCAACTCCATCACCCCTGAAGGTAGTGAGGAAGATGGCAATGAAGGTTAAATAATGGGGAGATTAATCCCGTGAAAGGAAGTCTCCATCTTCTAGCCACCTCTAAAATTCAGTGAAGGCAGGAAGGTCAGTTGAGGGGAGGGAGTGTTCT
Source organism: Chiloscyllium plagiosum (assembly GCF_037043375.1). Classification (NCBI taxonomy): domain Eukaryota; kingdom Metazoa; phylum Chordata; class Chondrichthyes; order Orectolobiformes; family Hemiscylliidae; genus Chiloscyllium; species Chiloscyllium plagiosum. The sequence goes on along the minus strand of NW_028270141.1, from coordinate 130,932,929 downwards.
CAATTTCCCAACAATAAAGTGAGAGACCGAGACTGCATGTCTGAGAGTTTGAGGGGGTGGTAGTGGTAAGTGACTTACCTTCTCATTGCGGAGTAGGCCTCAACCAACAGACTTTCAGGCCCGAAGGCTGCTGGGAAGTTGGTGGCTGAGGTCTTGGAAAAGTGATATGTGGGCCTTTGGTCTGTCCTAATGAGCTGACAGGTGAGCAATTGGGTGGTTGACCTTGACGGTGGAGGTGGTGTGTTAGTACGCCTCCTCAAACATTCACCCTCCAAATTTCCCCCACCAAACTTCAAAAGAAATCATAAAATCACACCCTTCGAGTTGACAGATGATTTGCTCACTGGTTTCTGACTTGTTTGGCTCTCGTTCCACCATCTCAGCAAATCGCCTTCCATTCTTTACTTCCGTAGCCATTTACCCAACCTGCATTGCTCTTCCCAACGCCATTGTGATTGCATGCTCCCTATTCCTACCATGGCTTTGTGCTTTCTCTCAGAGAAACCCCCGGGATAAGCACATCACAGATAAAGAATCGAGTGAATTCCCCTCTACATCATCCTCTTGCAATGCCAGGTCACCTAGAGCTGGATCAGATTCAGAATAGCAGCTCCTTCACGATGCCCATAACATAGCAGTCAGGACTTACAGATTCAGTGAAGACATCCACCAACTGACACTCAACCCTTCTAGGTAGAAAGGTAAAAGATTGAATGGTACTATTTCAAAGAAGTTATCTCCGGCCTCCTGGTTAACATTGACCATCCCTCAAAATCATAACATCAGACAGCTTCACCATGATCTCACCTTGTTCTGTTTGGAGCTCCCTCATGGACAATATTTCCTACTGCCTACACCAGTAAGCTTCCCACCTCTCGGAGTGAATGTGAGGAGTTTTGCAACGTGGTCAGTTTCCCACTGGGATACTGGCTGTCGTCCTTGAGAGAACATTTGAACTTTAACAGCTGAGGTCGGACGATTTCAGCTCATGAGTTCATTTCCCACCTTCCAGTGCAGGTGACCTCAAGGGCAGCACGGTGGCTCAGTGGTCAGCACTGCTGCCTCACAGCACCCGGAACTCAGGTTCGATTCAACCCTTGGGCGACTGTCTGTTTGCTTGCTCTCCCTGTGTCTGTGTGGGTTTCCTCACACAGTCTGAACTTGGGCAGGTTAAGTGGATTGGCCATGAGAAATGTAGGTGGGTAGTAGTAAGTGAGTACCCTTCTCACTGTGGGGTAGGTACAGGGATGGGGTAGGGAAGTGAGTCTGGCTCTTTGGAGGGTTGGTGTGAACTTGATGGGCTTCCACTCTGTAGGGATTCTATGATTCGAAGGTTTGTTTGGGTATCTGCATCATCTGAACCCATGACAAGAGAGAGAAGATGCTCTTCATCCGCTGTTAGGGAGATGGTCCAAGCTCCCTTTTGTTCCACATATGGACGAAACCCAGAAACTACTGTTCCAAAATAATTCGCTCTGCTCCAGCCAATAAAAACAACTGATGACGGGATTCTGATTAATGGAAGGGTCCTGTTTATGATGACAATTACTCTGCATTCCACAATGACTGCCAAGCATGTCGTAAAACCAAACACTCCAAACAACAAAGGAGCGCAAGACATTGCAAATCTACATCAGGTTTCGTTCTATTTCCACTTAGACATTTTTCTGGTCTCCAGACTATCATTTAACCTTGATGTTTCTTTCTCGTGAGATTTGCATTTGTTTTGGGGTAAGGTGGGGGGGGGAGACTAAAGAGTAAAAGTTGGGAATCTGGCCAGATCCAACTCGGCGCGTCTTTTCAAGACGTAATATTGAACACCATCCCCCGAATCCCCTGGCAACATAGAGCTGTGTGAACATGATCCTTTATGCTCTCCCTCATCTGCTCTCGGCACACACTTGCAAAAGCGCCAAGAGGGAATTATTCGCTGAGCTTTGTCCCTGATGTCTGAGAGCTTTCAAAGTCATCAAACAGAAAGCAATGCACTATATGTCTTAGGCAAAGTGGCCTGAGCTTGTTTGGATTTGGGCTGAGTCCTTTAGAGATGGGTTTTTCTAGACATGGGAGGTGCTATCACCATTGGTGTTATAAGAGCATCAGAAACAGGAGCAGGAGTAGGCCGTCTGGCCCCACCAGCCTGCTCCGCCATTCAATAAGATCATGGCTGATCTTTCCGTGGAATCAGCTCCACTTACCCGCCCCCTCACCATAACCCTTAATTCCCATACTGTTCAAAGATCTAGCTATCTTTGCCTTATTCAACAAGGTAGCCTCAACTGTTCCACTGGACAGGGAATTCCTTAAGCTGGGGTCACTGAACAATGAAGGAGGCGAGGACTGCAGATGCTGCAGAGTTAGAGTTGAAAAGGATGGTGCTGGAAAAAGCACAGCAGGTCAGGCAGCATCCAAGGAGCAGGAGAGTTGACGTTTCGGGCATAAGCCCTTGCGCAACGTTGACTCTTCTGCTCCCTCGGATGTGGCCTGACTTGCTGAGCTTTCTCAAGTGCCACCTTTATCGTCACTGGACAATGGTGAGGAATAGAGTCAAGATTAGAGTGGTGCTGGAAAAGCGCAGCAGGTCAGGCAGCATCCGAGGAGCAGGAAAATTGATGTTTTTGGCAGGAGCCCTTCATCAGGAAGGTTATGTTCTCCTCTCACTAACTCTGGGGGATTGAGACCAATTGCAAATTGTCCAAAATAGAGTTGAGATCGGCAGTATTGTTGCAAAACCTCAGAACAGCAAGACGTGAGATGAAATCCCTGGATATCTAGCGTGCGGCTAATTCTGTGCCTGTTTACCTGCTGGGGGGGAAAGGGGGTGCTTGGACCAGTCAAAATATCCGACCCAAATCGCAGCCCACCAGCAAGTAGACCATTGGGCTGAGCATGCAGAATGCAGTCAGGGTGGAGGGAGGTGTGTTCAAGCCTCCATTCCTGATCACACCAGTGCAAGCTCCAGCTGGAGGAGTACTGAGGGGGCACGACACTTGCCCTATCCTGCAGCCTGGCTAGCTCAACTGAGACCACCATCTTGGATGGGGGAGGTACAGCGCATGGCACCGTTTGCAGAAGATGAGGGATGCCCTCCCCAGTGTCATGGACATTATTATATCTCCGCCAACCGACAATACAGACGGGCAATATCTGGTCATTATCTCCTCGCTGCTTGTGGAATCTTGCTGTGCACAGTGATGGGTGCCCATCTTGCACTACAACAGAGACTCTATGCTTCAAAATGTATTTTCTTGGAGTGCATCCCAGTTGTGTGAAAGACGCCAGACAACTGCAATTGGCCGCCCATGGCAGACAGGCCAATGAAAGCTCTTCCTTACCTCCGCCAACTTGTGCCAGTTGAACGACTTCAGCGGGTGCGATGGCTGCGGGATAGCCTTCTTCTTGGAGCTTCCCATCGTCGGCAGGCAGAAAGGGGGTGGCACTGCGCAGCTGAAGAAGGGGGGGGCTCCAGGGGGAGGGGGTGGGGGCCCACCAGGTGGCAGGGGCGGGGGAGGCGGGGGCAGGAACTCGTACGGGAGGGCTGGGGGCGGTGGGGGCAGCTCGCCCAGGACGGGAGGGGGAGGGGGAGGGAGGGGCCCGCCAGGCGGCGGAGGGGGAGGGGGATGGGGGAAGGAGAGGCCGCCCGTGTTCTGAAACAGAGAGAAAGTGACAAAGTCAGGGTTCCGTTCAAGAAACAAAAAAATGGAAACTGGGCTGACACTGACGCTTCGGGGGCAAAACCGCTGGAGGAACTCAGCAGCGTTTGTGAAGAGAAAGCGCCGGAGCTAACACATCGGGTCCCAGCCATCCTTCTTCAGTAAAAACCTTCAGAAGTTGTACCCGAGACGTTAACTCTGTTTTCTCTCTCTCCATAGACTCTGCCAGACCTGCTGAGCTTCTCCTGCACTTTCTGTTTTTGTCTCAGATTTCCAGCAGTCGCAGTTCTTGGTTCTTTTACCATCTTTGGGAGTACTGCTTGGGTAAACATTTACCTTGAGGAGACCATTCAGCCCCTCCAGCCCTGCTTCATGCACGGGCAGGACAATAATGGATTTATGCATTCATCGCGTTTTACACACTCACATTGTTAAACAGTCTATCCATGATGACTGGAAGCTTGTACATGGTTTATTCTCCAGTAACAGCATTCCACAATGCTGTTCACCCCAAGCCGCAATAACCTCACTACGATATAAACTCTTGAAAGAGTCTGCTGTCGAGCCATTGAGCCAATGACCCAAAGGCAGATTTTTCCCTTTGCTTCCCCACGTCAAGTTCGCGTGTTGGGGTGGCTTCTTGGATTTCTTTGAGACCCCCTTCCCTGAACAGCCTCAGACACACCACATGAACCATGACTTGCCTCTAGTGTCCTGTCTAGATTAGAGTGGTGCTGGAAAAGCACAGCAGTTCCGGCAGCATCCGAGGAGCAGTAAAATCGACGTTTTGGGCAAAAGCCCTTCATCAGGAGTACAGGCAGAGAGCCTGAAGGGTGGAGAGGTAAGATTTTATCTAGTGTCCTGTGGTTTTCCAAAGATCCCAAACCCCCACCCCCACCCCCCCCCAGAGTGAAGCAAATGGATCCTTCTGGATTGCTTACTTTCTCTGAACACTAACAGAAGAGTTGAAGTGAAAATCTAATGGCTGTCCACTTATGGGAATCGTAGAACTGCGAGGGCACAGAAGGAGGCTATTCAGTCCCCTGTGTCTGTTACTAGCTCTTTGCAAGAGCAACTCTCCGAGCTGCAGCCCTGGCCTTTTCCCACAGCTTGGAAAATCTAAGTGTCTGGATGATTATCGAGTTGCCCTCCGGCCATGGATGGAGTAAATCCCATTGAAGGAGTACTGTAACAGCTGGTCTGCTCTCTTTGCGGGGCTCTCCCTCGCTGTGCAAGTGATCTGACTGCCGGAATTTGAGAAGGAGTCTTCAACCTTGAGGGAGGTGGGAAGCATGGGGTGGAGCCAAATTCTGCAGGGGTTCTGCAGAAGCAGAGATCAGTGGATCTCTGTCTGACCAGTAATGCACCTCCCCTTACTGGTGAAGAGAAGTGCATGGCAGGTCAACTCCCTGGGAGGGAAAAGACAGATTTATCTAGAAGAAGCCAGGCCCCTTTTAATGATAAAACAAAGAACTGCGAATGCTGGAGATCTCAAACAAAAAACAGAAATTTCTGGAGAAACCCAGCAGGTTTGGGAGCATTTGTGGGAAGAAAGCAGAGTTCCTGTTTTGAGTCCAATGATCCTTCACAGCCACTAAACTTGAAAAGTAAACTCTACTTGTTTTTCACAAATGATGCCAGGCCTGCTGAGTTTCTCTAGCAATTTCTGTTTCTGCCCCTGTGAACAAAAACTCTTTGAGTATAACATATTGCAGCGGCTTATTGTTGCTTTCATGTGGTAATTGCTCATGGAATCACAGTATTAGAATCACAAAATAATAATAACAATAATTAGAGACTAACAATAATAGGGAGGTGATAGCCTAGTGGTATTATCGCTGAACTATTAAATCATGGCAGATGGTGGAATTTGAATTCAATAAACATCTGGAATTAAAAGTGTAATGATAACCATGAAATGGTTGTTGATTGTTGGAAAAGTCCATCTGGCTCACTAATATCTGGAAGGGAGGGAAATCTGCCATCTTACCTGGCCTGGCCTACGTGTGACTCCAGAGTCACAACATTGTGCTGACTTTTCACTGGGCAGTTAGGAATGGGCAATAAATGCTGGCCTAGCCAGCAACACTCACATTCTGTGAATGAAGAAAGGAAACTCTCTGTGCCGTACTGCATGGAGAATGGAATGCGTGGTCAGATGTAGTCTAAATCCCTTTTCTACTCCATCATAGCAATACACCCCTCTGCAGAAACCTGGGGAAAAGGACATTCCTAGCACTGGCAGTCTCTCAGTCCTATCTGCGGGACATTAGCTCTGTGAAGAACAGAAGAAATCGGAGTGGCAGCAGATATGACCCCTTCAACCTGCTCTGCCCTTCAGCACCATTGTAGCTGATCTTTGATTTCAATTCCTCCCTCTCTCCATATGCTTTGTTTCCAATAATCTGCCCATCCCAGGCCTAAATACATTCACCGACGAAGAACTCACACCCCTCTGGGGGAAAGAATGCACAGTCCTCTGAGCTAAAACATTTCTCTTCATCTCAGTCCGAAATGATTGGCCCTTTGTTTTGAAACTGTGCCCCCTCCTTCTAATTTCCCTGGTCTGGGGAAAGGACTGATGAGCACCAATCCTGCCAGAATTTTGGATGCTTCAACCTCCTAATCGAATAATTGTCAAAGAGTATAGGCCTGCCTCACGTTATAGGATAACTGTCTTCCTACCAGTTTAGCCAACCTTCAGCTAACTGCTGCCAGTACAGGAGCTTAGATATGGAGAGAAAGGACCTTGTTAGGAGTAATTGGGCTCCACGCAATTGGGCTCTCACCTTAAATTCTAACGGCTTGGGCTGGATTTGAAAGGACGGATGGTAAGTGGACAAACAAGACAACTTACACGTCATGGTCTAGATGAGCTCCTGGTCTGGTTTTGACCTCCTGACAGGGCCAAAGAGGAAATCGGGTTTTATTTCCCACAACCCCTGCTGACGTCGGGTTACCCCTCAATGACCTGAGAGACAATAAAGCACCATGGAAAAGGGAGGAGTTTAAAGATGTCAAACTGCAATGGAGCAGCTGTCATGGTGTTGGCCAGGCCTGACGGACCAGCTGGTAGTGACATGAACATCACTTTTGGGGAAAGAATAATAAACGGACTCTATAAAACCAGCCCAGTAGCTGCACCTGTTCTCCTTTAGAGACTTGTGAAATCCAAAACTAGGATATCAGTTCAAAGCAGCATGGCTAGAACATAGAACATAGAACAATACAGCACAGAACAGGCCCTTCGGCCCACCATGTTGTGCCGAACATTTGTCCTAGCTTAAGCACCCATCCATGTACCTATCCAATTGCCGCTTAAAGGTCACCAAAGATTCTGACTCTACCACTCCCACTGGCAGCGCATTCCATGCCCCCACCACTCTCTGGGTAAAGAACCCACCCCTGACATCTCCCCTATACCTTCCACCCTTCACCTTAAATTTATGTCCCCTTGTAACACTCTGTTGTACCCGGGGAAAAAAATTCTGACTGTCTACTCCTTCTATTCCTCTGATCATCTTATAAACCTCTATCAAGTCACCCCTCATCCTTCGCCGTTCCAATGAGAAAAGGCCTAGCACTCTCAACCTAGCGTCTCGCCACCCTGGGACAGTGGGGGCTAAGAGTCAACTTTGACCGGATGGAAAAGAGCCAATCAAAGGCCTGAAAACTGGAGTTTGGATGGAGTGGGGCCGCGAGTGGATGGTCTGAGACAACCCATTTTGCACAAGACCAAATATCCTGTCAAAGTCAGACTCCGTGCTAACGACAATTAATGAAACCCTGAGTAACTCTTCCAGGCAACCGAGCAGAGCCCACGGATTGCAACATTCCTTCTTTTAAAAGTGAAAAGGAAACAAGAATTCGATTACAGTATACAGAAATGGAAAAGAATTTTAGTTCAGAAATTGATCATTCCATCAGTGTTTACATTCCCCACGGGTCTCCGCCCAACCTTATCTAACCCTTTCACTGTAGACCTTTATCTATTACTTCCTTATCTAGCTCTCCCTTAAACCCATCTATGCTATTCACCTCAGCTATTTCTGGTTGGTATTTATATCCCTGGAAATTCTTTCTGGCTGTCTCATGTCTCAGCGAGATCCTGATGAGAAATTCCCTCTCTTGCAGCATTATGTTATGTCAGATTAATCAAATTCCTCTTCGACTTTACAAACAACATGTTCTCTTTCCTGTCAGGGACCGCAGGGCATCTGAAAACTTATGCATGTGTGTGTTTTTAAAGTGAGGGAAATTTGGCAGTAAATATAAAAGAATTGAGCGTTGGATAAATAATGCTTGCCATGTTGTGTAAAAACATGCCAAAGAATGTTGCAAAATAAATGAATATGAAAAACAGTATCCCTTGTTCTGGTTGACAAAGGGGCAGCCAATCTTTCTCTAAGGGCAATAATAAATTGGGTGCCTGGTTCACCTCTCTTTCTCAGCTTTCCATCATATTCCCGAGTTGTACCTTGTAGATGGTGAACAATGGTCAATAAGACCCTGCTGATAAGTATTCCAGGAAAACTCACTTCTCTGCTCTGAGTAGCATCTTGGTTTCTTTAACATCTTCTCCAGCCATGAATAAAAATGCATTTCAGCTGGTGGGATGGTCCTTCTGACAGTGCAGCCTACTCTCAGTCCTGTACTGGTGTTCTGAGCTGGATTGTCGGCTGAATCTTGGGAGTACTGAACACATAACCAGCATTATCATTCATTCATTCGTGGAACGTGGGCATCGCTGACTGGGTCAACAAATACTGCCCCTCCCTCACTGCTCCTGAGAGGTGGTGGTGAGCCGCCTCCTTGAACCACTGCAGTCCATGTGCTGTAGGTAGACTCACAATGCCATTAGGGAGAGGAATTTCAGGAAATTGACCCAACGTCAAGGAAGGTTGATCTGTTTCCAAGTCAGGCTGATGAAAGGCAACCTGAAGGTGGTGATGTTGCCCTTATCCTTCTAGATGGAAGTGGTCATGGGTTTGGAAGGTGCTGTTTAAGGTGCTTCAGTGAATTTCTGCAATACATCTTGTTGATGATACACAATGCTGCTACTGAGCAGTGGTCATGGAGGGATTAGATGTTTATGGATGTGGTGCCAATCAAGTGGGCTGCTTTGTCTTGGATGGTGTCAAGTTTCTTGAGTGTTGCTGGAACTGCACCCATCAGGGAAGTGGAGTGCACTCAATCACACTCCTGAGTTGTTCTTTGTTGATGATGGACAGACACTGTGGAGTCAAGAGGTGAGTTACTCGCTGTAGAATTCCTAACCTCTGTAGTCACTATATTTAGATGGTTCCGTTTCTGGTCAACGTTACCTACCCCAGGGTGTTGATAAAGGGGGAAATAAATGATGGCAATTCCATTGTTTGTCAAGGAGTGGTATCGAGAGTGGGGTGCTGGAGAAGCACAGCAGGTCAGGCAGCATCCGAGGAGCAGGAGAATCGACGTTTTGGGGAAGAGGTGATGGTTAGATACTTTCTTTTGGGAGATGGTCATAGCCTGGTATTTTTGAGTCATGAATGTTATCATAAAAATGTTGTCATTTTTCAACCCGTGCCTGGATATTGTCCAGATCTTGAAGCTTCAGTATCTGAGGATTCACGAATAGTGCTGAACATTGTGTAATCATCGGCAAACATCCTCACTTCTGACCTTATGATGGAGGGAAGGTCATTGATGAAGCAGCTGAAGATGGTCAGGCCTAGGACACTACCCTGATTAACTCCTGCAGAGATGTCCTGGAGCTGAGATGACTAACCTCCAACAAATCCAACTATTGTCCTTTATGCCAAACATAATTCCAATCAGCGAAGACTTCCTCTCTAATTCCCACTGATTCCGGTTTTGCTATGATTCCCTGATGCTACACTTGGTCCTGATGTCAAGGGCTATCACTCTCACCTCCCCTCTGGATTTCAGCTCTTTTATCCATATTTGAACCAAGGCTATAATGAGGTCAGGAGCTGAGTGATTCTGACAGAACCCGAACTGGGCGTCACTGAGCAGGTGTAGCTTGATAGCACTGTCGATGAGGCCTTCCATCACCTTACTGATGATCGAGAGAAGACTGATGGGGCAGTAATTAGCTGGGTTGGATTTGTCCTGCTTTTGATGTACAGTGCATACTTGGGCCATTTTCCACAATGTCGGGTAGGTTCCAGTCTTGAAACTGTATTGGAACAGCTTGGCTACGGGAGCAGCTGGTCAAATCTTCAATAAATGTTGGCCTAGCCAGCAGTACCCACATTGCACGAACGGGGTGTGGGTTTACATCCCAGTGTACTGCTCAGTTGGAGGTGCTGTCATTTGCATGAGGCATTGAACCAAGTCTGCTCTTTCAAATAAACATAAAAGATAACTTTGTAATAACAAAGAAGGGGAGGGAAGCTCAACAGGCATCCTAGAAAACTTGCAATATTCAAACAACGCTTAAAACGCATAAAAGGGAAACAGAAATTGCTGGAGAAATTCAGCAGATCTGGCAACGTTTGTGGAGAAAGAGCAGAATCAACTGACCCTTCTTCAGAACTGCTGGCAGCGAGGAAGAGATGGTATTCATGTTGAACACCAAACTGGAATTGGGAGGGTTGGCGTAAAGCATGGGTGGAGTTGGGGCCCAATTAAAATGTACGATCGTGTCAGAATTGTCGATGAGGATTACCACATTGCTAATTCTGTAACAGTGACTACACTTAATGAGTACACTTGTAGCTTCAGATTGCTATAAGACAACTTGTGATCACGCATGCGAGTCTTTCATTCATAAAGAACATATGGAGTTTGAAAACTAAGTCATCTGAAATCTATCTGTCTGAAATTTCAAGCATTCAGAATAAAGCAGTTTCTTTAAACACAGTAGCACTGGGATCCTGAAGGGGCACAAGCTAATAGCAGCCAGGAGGAGGACTTACTGAGTTTGTCAGTTCATTCAGATGGATGGAGAATTCCACCACTTGCTCCCTTGCTTGGCGCAACTCTGCTGACTCTTTCTGGAGTTTGTCCTTCATCTTATTGAGAGTTTTCATCATGTCATCCTTCTCCTGGGTTTTGGTCTCGCACTCCCTCTCCTTCTTCTCCAGCCTTGCCAATAATTCCACGTGTTCTGTCCACAACAAAAGACAATCACATGCCTGTGGGCGTGAGGCAGATGGCCATACAACCTTTGACCCCACACATGGGCCCAGCGGGGACACAGTGGCATAAGCAGCACCTTAAGTATCGGGTATTCCTCACAAAACAGAGCAGATTTTCACCAAAAGAAATAGGTCACCCTTCAATTATAAATCCCATCAAGTTATCATTCCATTGAAATGAATAGGGGTGACAATATAGTTAGATTAGATTACTTACAGTGTGGAAACAGGCTCTTCGGCCCAACAAGTCCACACTGACCCTCCGAAAAGCAACCCACCCAGACCCATTCCCTACATTTACCCCTTCACCTAACACTACGGGCAATTTAGCATGGCCAATTCACCTAACCTGCACATCTTTGGACTGTGGGAGGATACTGGAGCACCCGGAGGAAACCCACGCAGACACTGGGAGAATGTGCAAACTCCACACAGACAGTTGCCTGAGGCAGGAATTGAACCCGGGTCTCTGGCGCTGTGAGGCAGCAGTGCTAACCACTATGCACTCTAGCTTAGTGTCTTCAGGAATTACAGATTGAACTCCAAGAAAGAGCTACCAGTAACTCAGGGGAAATATTGTGAATATTGGTATTAAAATATATAAAAATTAAACCATTTTTAAAAAAATTGCATTTGATTTCTTTTTTCTGTCAACACTCATTAGGTTTGGAGAGAGAACAATGGTCCGCTAAGGCAGTTTCAATGAATGCTTCCATCCGATGGGAATGAGGGCTGAGGCTGGTGGAGACAGAAGGTCTTGTGATGAAATTCCATGGTTGGTAACCCTTTGGAAGAGGTTCCATAATGGGTGAGCAACCAGCTATGCCAGGTTACAACCAATGTGGCAACGCTAGTGATATGCCAATCTTGATGCCTTTGGTGTTAGTTAGGAACACTCTGGTCCACTGCACACATAACTCTGCTAAAGCCATCTGAAACCACTACCTGTTGAATGAAATGTTTGTAATTAAATCTATTATCTGAGGCTGAGGGACAGAATTGAACAAAGCAGGTCCTTTAGCCCATCTCAGTAAGAGAGGTGACCTTATTAAAGCAGGTAAAGTTCTTAGAGGAATCACAGAATTGTTATGGCCAATCAGCCCATCATGTCTATGCAAGCTTCTCATTACCCTGAGCCAATCTCTTGTTCTATTCCCTCTGCCCTTGCGCATTATTACTGACAGGGAGATGGGAAAATGTTGCTTTACCTTGTGGGAAGAGTTTAGAAACAGAGGATATACTCTCACAGTAAGGGCTCACATATTTAAGACAAAGATGAAGAAGAATTTCTTTTCTCACAGGATACTGAATCTGTGATAATTCTCCATCACAGATGGCTGTGGATGTTAAATATGCTCAAGGCTAAGACAGATGGATTTTTGATCAGTAAAAGAACTAAAGGTTATGGGGAAAAGGCAGGAAAATGGAGCTGAGGAATATCAGATCAGCCACGATCTCATAGAATGGCAGAGCAGATGGTGTCTTATGGTGTCGTGGTTTAAGTTGTACATTCAGCGCATTGTTGTGATTTGCAATGCACAGTGTGAAAGTGAGATGAAACAAATTCAGTAATAACTTTTAGATTACTTACAGTGTGGAAACAGGCCCTTCGGCCCAACAAGTCCACACCGACCCATTCCCCTACATTTACCCCTTCACCTAACACTACGGGAAATTTAGCATGGCCAATTCACCTGACCTACACATCTTTGGACTGTGAGAGGAAACCGGAGCACCCGGAGGAAACCCACGCAGACACGGGGAGAATGTGCAAACTCCACACAGACAGTTGCCTGAGGGGGGAAATTGAACCCAGGTCTCTGGCCCTGTGAGGCAGCAGTGTTGCCCACTGTGCCACCGTGCCGCCCAACACTTAACAGGGATTTTTTCATGAACAGGCACAAAAGAGAAAAAAAAAAGGCAGGATTGTGGAAAAGTGTGGGCTGAATTAGCTCTTTCAGAGAGCCAGTGCAAGCAATGATGTGCTGGAGCCTCCTCCCACTGCACTGTAGTTAATGTAATCAACTCTTTCCAGAATGGAGCCAGCACCATCCAAACTGTTAAAAGGACAGTGAGGGCATTAACCCTTTTCAAGACTGTTTCTGATCCATTCAGGCAAGTGAAGGCAATGAATATAGTGCACAAGGGCTGTCTCTCACTTAGCTCAGTCTGGAGAATCTGCAACACTGGTCAAGGAAGCTGAAATATTCAAAACTCCAAGACATGTGTTAAGCAGCAAAAATAGGGAGGCTATTTTAGTGAGTACGTTCAGTGAAGTTATTTATGTGGCAAAAAATTGGGGTGGTATGGTTGCTCAGTGGTTAGCATTGCTGCCTCACAGCACCAGTGACCCAGGTTCAATTCCAGCTCCAGGCAACTGTCTGTGTGGAGTTCGCACATTCTCCCTGTGTCTGTGTGGGTTTCCTCCCACAGTACAAAGATGTGCCGGTCAGGTGAATTGGCCATGCTAAATTTCCCATAGTGTAAGGTACATTAATCAGAGGGAAATGAGCCTGGGTGGGTTATCCTTTGGAGGGTTAGTATGGACTGGTTGGGCTAAAAGGCCTGTTTTCACACTGTAGGGAATCCAATCTTTAAAAAAAATCAAGCTTTTGGTGAAGCTGTCCGCTGTGAACTGGCAACATCCCAATTTCTTAACAAGATAGAGAGAGAAGTTGGGTACAAAACAATCAGGAAGCAACCCTCAGGTCAGATCCTGGCTGGGATAATCTGAGGGGAATTGTAACACCATAATGATACTGGAATCATGATAGGGAACAACATTGTCAACTGCAAATATAAATAAAAGCAGAATGGACTGGGGAACTCAACAGATCCGGCAGTACCTGCGGAGCAAGAGGTAAGTTCACATTTCAAGTCTGATAGGACTCCTTTTTGGAACCTAAACTGAGTGAACATTCTTTTGCTCTCCACAGATGATGCCACACCTGCTGGAGCTCCTTCAGTACTTTCGGTTTTAATTTCAGATCATCGCGTCCGCAGTGTTAACCATATCCACGTGAAATTCTGTCTCGGCAAACTTACCTTTCCTGAACTTCTCTGCTTGATCCTTCCACTGCTTCACCTCATTTTCATTCACTAGCCTAAAGATAGTTAAAAGATTGTCATTTCCATTCAGTACATGACCTGGAGTTCTCTCATCCACGATAGTCAAAACCTCAATGAGGCCAAATGGTACAGGCAATAGGTGATACAACACAGAGGGTGGGGGCAGGGAACAGCAGATTGGATGGAACAGCCTCAAAGGGAAGGAGAGACTGTCTTTCACTGAGCTATTGGGTTTACGATCACATGGGGAGTGCAAGTTGCCATGACAGTACACACATTGTAAACTGCATTTAAGGATAATGACGGTAGATGCTCCAACATTTTCTCCATCTCACGGCTGACTAGGAAGCTCTCCTGCTTTTCCGACCTGGCATTAGCATGTTCTAAGAATTCAGATTCATAACCAAACCTGTTACGAACGCACGTTCCTTGACCATCAAGGCCTGTGAATAGATTCAAACCCCAGAGTGTCCGCCTCCGGGAGATGGGGGTGCAGCCTCTTGCGCCCACACCTCGTAACACCAAGTGCGAATAGAATCAGTGGAGCTCAGGTACATACATACTGGGTAGATTGAATGAACTGATTAGGGTACTGCAGATGCTGGAGATTAACGTCAAGACTAGAGTGATGCTGGAAAAGCACAGCAGGTCAGGCAGCACCCAAGGAGCAGGAAAATCGATGTTTCAGGCCCTCCTGATGAAGGGCTTTTGCCCGATTTTCCCACGCCTCGGATGCTGCCTGACCTGCTGTGCTTTTCCAGCACCACTCTACTCTTGAATGCACTGATTGAATGGTGACTTGAACACATATGAAGACGCACATGTTGACACGGGGTGTGGTGAGGAGGTAAAAACTGTAATGTAATGCACTTGCGATGCAATCTGCAACTTGGTGAATACATCTCTCCCAAATAAAAACTGCCTCTGATGCCTTCCTTCACCCACTGGCTATCGGTGACGGAATATTAAGTTGGGGTTGAACTGTGCAGTCTCACTGAGGAGGGAGTCTGTGTCAGATCTTCAAAACTCTTCACTGGGATGCTGGTGTCCACATAAGAAGGATAGACTCCTCATGGGCATGTCGTTGATAATAGGTGAGGGCTGAAAGCTCCCCCATTTATTGCAAGAGGAATTAAATACTAAAGGAGGGAGGTTATACTTCAGCTGCACAGGGCACTGGTGAGACAATGTCTGGAGCACTGTGCACAGTACTGGACATCTTATTTAACAAGGGATGGAAATGCATGGGAGGTTGTTCACTTGAGATTTACTAGAGAGACCCATAGAATGGGTTCTGTCTTTGAGGGAAGATTGGGCAGGCTAGGCTTGTATCTGCTTGGAAATCCTGAGGGTGGATGTGGAGAGGATATCCCCCCCCCCTTATTGGACAGTCTAGAACTAGAGGTGACTGTTTAAAAATCAGGGGTTCGCAAAGAGTTGAGGCAACTTTCTTTTCCACTGAGGATTGAGAGCATTTAGAACTCGTTCCCTGGAAAAGCAGTGGAATCAGAGTGTTTGAAGCTTTTTAACACAGAGGCTGATCATTACTTATTAACCAAGAGTTGGCAAGTTATCGGGGACATGTGGGAGTGTGGAATTGAGGTTATTATCAACCATGTTTTTTTTTAATCATAGCTTGAGGGGCTGAATGGCCTCCTCTGACTCCAAATTCAAAAGTCTGTACTTATTGGAAGTTGGCACATTTTTTAGGTGGTGTAACTGGCACTTGGCATTATTTTTCTCAATCTTTCTGCCCCCTCTCAGCTCTTGCTGAGTACGGAACACCGCGGGGGGGGGGGGGGGGGGGGGGGGGGGGGGAGAGAGCGGGAAGGGCCAGTCAAAACAGCAGGATCCTGGAGACAGGCTCTTCCTTGCTCTCACACAGATTGATAATGATGGGGGTTGTGGGCCTTGCTCAAGGAGCGAGGAATTCAGTAAAAACTGACAGCGAGCGAGCCAGGAAAGATCGGTAGGGGGTTGGGGGTTGGAGGTGATGAGACACTCTATAATGCAGGAGGATGGAACAACGAGGAAGAGAGGTTTCCGCGATAGAATTCCAGGGTTTAAGACCTCCGCAGCTGAAGGAGCGACTGCGAGTGGTGGGAGACGCGTAGGAGGCCGGAATGGAGGAGGGCTGAGTTGTCAGAGGATTGTGGAAGGAAATAACGAAGAGTTGGAGCAGTGAAGCATGGTGGCAGTTGAACCAATGGATAAGGATTTTTAATCTCTCAATGTTTTCTTGAGATGAGGAATCATTGTAATTTGGTGAACATGGAGGTAAAAGGGGGAAAACACCCTGGGACTTGCTGGCTCAATCAATGAACGCTTTGTAATGGGTACCACACCAGTACAGGAGGTCTCATCCAACAACACTCGCTCCCCAGAGTGAATGAGTCACAGGCAATGCTCACATCCGAATGATATTCTTCACATTGAAGTTCTCCAATGGTGCAACATCAGGATCCTCCCCTTTCTCGTCCTGCAGAACGATCTGTTGCAGTATTCTGTCGAGGAGCTGCCAGTGCTGGTTGTTAGTGCCATTTCTCTTCCCTGAAGTGAAGGACATTTCAGAATCAGAATTAGGGTGAGAAACGTTGACCCATCGCGGACTGAGACTCAGAAACATCATGATGAAGGACCAGTATGAAGACGCGGAGGGGTGAGAGGACCATGCAAGGATGCTGCTGATGAGGTTCAGACCAACAAGTTTACCATTGTCCGGGGGTGAGGGTTGATCTACGCGAGCACTTTTTCACCGCAAAGTTGTGGAAATTTGAAACCCTGTTTCCTGAGGCTGCTAACGAGCCTGCTAGAGGGGGAAGCCATTTCTCTTCGGAATGGATATTGGAAGAATTTTGTTCAGCAGCTGGACCTCATAGAGTATGAGTTCCCTGATGGAGTCTGTTAATCTGGTCCAATCGGGGAGCCCTGACTGACATAAAAAAGGTTGAATATCAGAGATATTGATCCCCTGGACTCAGTGAATTAGCCAGTGCTATTGTCAGAGGCTGTGTATTTGTAAGTAAAGGGTGATTTGTGAAGGGATGCTGGCCTCTGAAGAGCTATTTCAGTGAGGGTCAGGGTATGACCCTGGAATCGAGGCAGATAAATGGAGTTAAGATTGAGGTGGGGAGGGGGGGTTAGGCGCAGGGATGTTTCAGGTACTTCCTGTTTCTCTGTTTCATAGAGGCATCCTGTCAGCTCTCTGAGGATGATCCCTCTTTGGCAATCCGCTGTGCAATCCGTGGATTTCAGCCGAGCTGCTCCCTATCTTAACCAACCCACCTCCACCCTCCACATGTTGTTCGATTTGGCAGCCATGACTGAAATTAATGATGGAAAGGCCAGGCGATGGCAGCAGACTCGTAACCCAAGGATACACAGCGGCATTTGATATCCTTGGACAGAGAAAGTGAAGACTGAGTTTATAGTGAACAAGTATTTCTACTTAAACCTACATCTGTTGAATACATTTTCCACTTATTGCAATTGGAAAGTGCACCCTCGGGCATTCTATTGAACAGAGCTTGATGCACATCGTGCAATCATTCATCCAGCCCTCGGACCGAAATGTAAAATAAATAATACCTTGCAGACAAACAGAGATACATCAGATGGAGTGGGGGGGGTGGGGGGGGTGGACTTAATGAATGTGGCCTGTGTGAGGATGTTAAATGAGCACCAGCAGGGAGCAGGCTAAATAACCCATGGCAAATCTAGTACCAATCGCCACTGTCTCAGCTAGTAATAACAGTTATTAAATTATCTTCCATGGTAACACATCCAAAACTCCCCCTATCAAGCCTCAGAAAATAGTGGTGAGAGAGATTTGCCTGTAACGCTGATTCTTCAATATCCCCCTCATACCTCAGCAGCTGGTGGTTGAGGGCTTACTAATCCACCTTGTCTTTCTTCCCTGGTGAAGTGACAGTGTGGAAGCTAGTTTCCTATTGATTGTCTATGTTAAGTCCATTTTAGGCCAGCTTTTGCAGATGACCCCTTAATTCAAGATGAAATAACCATGCGTCGTTGAACAGCCAGTCAATAGCACCCCCTCTCCCCAGTCCTGCTCTTCTCCATCCCATCAGGCTCGCAACATGAAGGCTGGAGTGAGACCCTGGAGGGAGCCCAGGGTCTCAGTAACTCAGAGTAAGTCACTGCCTTCAGGAATGAACAGGTGTAAACCACTCATTGAAGGCTCACCTGTGCAGAGATGGATAGAGTACTTCAGCACTCTCCCTTTCTTAAGTCTTATTGTCCAACACACAACCCATAGCTGTGGTAGTCTGTGTCGCTAAATCTACCTGTCTCCACTTCCTAAATAACAGTTTTCATGCAATTATGGATCGGACCAGAACTAAAATACATAAATTTATGGTTACAAATTAATCCATTGGGAATTCAGCAGAATCTTTTCAACCAAGGGTTAGTTGAGTTGTGGGAATTGCCAACCTATTTCTTATTCTGGCATGAGACATGGCCATTGTTGGGAAGGTCAGCAATTACTATCCTTTCCAGCCTGCCTTTGAGAAGTGTAGATGAGGAGAAATGGGAAATGATAGTCTTTATGCTGTTGACAAAGGTGTCCACATCCGTTCCACTCTCTCCTCCTCCCCATTTGCCAACAGCATAACATTGTTGATATTACAAATTGAATTAAGCAGCATGGGTGCATTTAAAGGGAAGGCCAAATAAGTACATGAGGGGGAAAGGATCTGTTGGTAGCTATAGATGAGATAGTATGAAATAATGTAATGGATTGATGGGCAGAGTATTTTTTCTATGAAATTCTATGAGCGAGAAGGATGAATGGAGACCGTTTAGAATTTATTGAAGGTTGATTGAGAATGGCTGAACCATATCATTCCACAAGGTGCTAAATTCAAACCTTTGTTCTCTTGAGTTGACTAATCCAGTTGACTAAATTAGCATGAAGTGCTTCAATACCTGTCCGTACATCTGTCCATTGTTTTGCTCTCTGCAATCTCTTCCAACCCTGTATCAACAGCTCAATGCTTGCTGCTTCTGACTGTAGTTGTCAGGCTACCATCTCATCCCTGCCTGGTCTTCCAGCTGCCTCCTCACCAAGGGAACTCAGACACTGAATACTGATGCCTCCCTCTGAACGTTCTCATGACCCGTGTTTTTCACTGGCCATCCCTCCAAACCAGCTTTGCTTCCTGCTTTAGCAACTGTTTTGTCTTCTGCCTACTGGTTGTTTTTCATTCATTTGTTTTTGCTCATACATGGGACGTGGGCCATTCCTTGACCTGAGTGCTTTGCTAGGTGCATTTCAGGGGAGGGACTGGAGTCACATGTAGTCCAGTCCGTATAAGGATTGGAGATTTTCTTCCCCATTGGACATCAGTGTTTACAACAATCGGCAATGGTTGCATGGTCACCAACACACCGTCGTTCTTTAATTCCAACTTTTAACTTAATTCAAATTTCACCATTTGGTGGGATGCCAATCCATAGCATTAAGCTGGCTTCTGGCTCACTAGCCTAGTGACATTAACATTATGCATAGCCTCCCTCCATTAATTATGCCTGTCTTTTCATTTCAAGGGCTGATATGCAATTCTAAAAACCAAAGAATGGCTGATGCCAGAAATCAGAAATTGCTAGAGAAACTCAACAAGTCTGGCAGCATGTGTGGAGAGAAAGCAGAGTTAACATTTCCAGAGCAATTCTGTAGAAGGGTCACTGGATCCAAAGAGTTAATTCAGCTCTCTTTCCACAGAAGCTGCCAGACCTGCTGAGTTTTCCCAGCAATTTCTGATTTTACAGATGAAATTCAAACTTCCATTTGACCATGGCTGGGAGATGCTCGATGGCTATGGAACCGTGGCCTGGATTCTGTCCGCTCTACTCCCATCTCAAGTCATCAGGATTCAGGAGAGAAAGCATTTCTACTGAGAATTCCACTCACAGGGCATTTGGAGGCAGTGCTGGAGGATAGACACCAAATGTGGATAGGCTTCCGTGTGACTCAGCTTTTTCCGAATCAACTCAAACATCTGACTTGTGCTCCTGGTGTCAATGTGCACCTGGACAGTAGAGAGATTAAATCGCGGCTCAGTACATTACAGTGCACATGCATTTTTAGCACATCTCACAACATCTGTCAGGTGACCAGTATCTTAACATCAACTTACACGTAGTATTACACAAGAACATTATCAAACAAAATCCTCGAGTGAGCGACATTGGAAGTTATTAAACAGAGGTGACGTTAGCGAGGTAAACAAGGGTTTGATCAAAGAGGGATCTTTTATGGTGCACCATAAAGGAAGGAAACAGACAGGGAATGGAGAGGTCTCAGATTCCAGAGCTGATGCCACAGCCACTAAGGGGGTCAAGAGGCTAAATTTGGTGGAAAACAGATATCTCAGAGGTCCGGGGCCCTGGAAGAGATGACAGATATCGGGGGACGGATGGAGCCAAATTAGAAGATAGCCAAATTAGTGGGCGGCACGGTGGCACAGTGGTTAGCATTGCTGCCTCACAGCACCAGAGACCTGGGTTGAATCTTTGTTCAGCATTGAGGATACAGAGCAGAAGTGGATCAATGGAGTCATGATACAGACAGGGGAACCTTGCCGTAGGTCTGCGCTCTCGTTGGAGGGAGAGATGACTGGGGGTGGTTTAACCCGAGACTCGCCATGCCTCAGGCGAGGGGTGACGCTGAAAAGGCAGGGCCTTCATGGTGATCTCAGCCAGTGTGGGAATCCAACCCATCGGGTTTGGCGTCACTGTACATTGTAAACCAGCCACTGATCTGTGACACAGATAAACCACATTCAAACTGGGTTACAGTAGGTTCAAGGAATTGAGAGTCCTTCCCGTGGGAACACGATTCCTGTCGATTTCCAGGTTTTAATTTGTGACGGTGCTTACATTTCAAGTAATTGCTGATTCTATTTGAAGGCATATCTGTACAACCAGCCACCTCAAGGATAAACCCATTGCCTCTGAAACAGCTCCTTTCTTCATTCACCAAAGGAGTTCACCACTGACTGTCATTTCACAATATACACTATGACCAAGCAGAGTCATTGTGGTTTCTTGAAGGGGAAATCACTATACTACAGTTCTTTCAGGAGATAACAGGCAGGATAGATAAAGGGAGACAGTCGACGTAAAAGATTTGGATTTTCAGAAGCTGTCTAATAACCACACACTGGGTTACTTAATAAGACAAGAGCCCAAGGTGACTGAATTGATGATTGGCTAACTCATAAAAGACAAAGTTGGGATAAGGAGGGCACTTCCAGGATGGCAACCTGCAAGGGCAGCACAGTGGCTAGGACTGCGGCCTCACAGCGCCAAGGACCAGGGTTCGATTCCAGCCTCAGGCGACTCCCTGTGTGGAGTTTGCACACTCTCCCTGTGTCTGCGTGGGTTTCCTCCGGGTGCTCCGGTTTCCTCCCACAGTCCAAAGATGTGCAGGTCAGGTGAATTGGTCATGCTAAATTGCCCGTAGTGTTAGGTGCATTAGTTAGGGGGAATGGGTCTGGGTGGGTTACTCTTTGGAGGGTCGGTGTGGACTAGATAGGCTGAAGGGCCTGTTTCTGCACTGTAGGGAATCTAATCACAAAGTAGAATGCCACAGGGATCACTGCTCGAGTCACAATTATTTACAATAAGTTTGGATGAGGAAAGTGAATGTACTGCAGCCACATTTATGGATGGCAAAAATTGGTTGGAAATCAAGTGGTGCATAATGTGGGAAATGTAAGGTTATGGACTTTGGCAGATGGGCTGAACATGATTTAATTTGAGGAAGAATGCTGAAAATTACAGCACCAAACCATTTGGGATATAGATCACAGAAAGTTAATGTTCAAGTTCAGCAGGTAATGGAGGAGGCAAATGGAATGTTGGCCTTTAGTTCAAAGGGATTGGAATATAAAAATGGGGAGGTCTTGCTTAAACAAGGCGCTCGTCAGACTACTGTCGAGAGTGTGGTGCAGGTCAGGCAGCATCTGAGGAGCAGGAGAATTGATGTTTTGGGCATACGCCCTTCATCAGACCAGAGAAGGTTCACTAGGTTGATCCTGGGTAGGAAGAGAATGTTTTGTAAGGAGACATTGAGCAGGTTAGGGCTATACTTGTTGGAGTTTAGAAGAATGAGTGGCAACCTGGCTGAAACTTTATGAGATTCTTAGCAGACTTAACAGAGGAGATATGCAAAGGCAGTCCCCGCTTGTGGGGCCAAAGGACAAAATCTCAGAATAAGTCAGAAGTCGCACACCACAAGATTATACTCCAATAGGTTTATTTGAAATCACAAGCTTTCAGAGCGCTGCTCGTTCATCGGGTGAAGTCTGTATCATGTGTGCCTTGGCTCAAACCAGAATTCCAGAGCTTGCTGGTTCTTCTAAGCCAGCCAGCAAGCAGACAAACCTTTGTTGAGCATTGATGATTACAGAACAGAAGTAGATCAATGGAATCATGATATCGGCTTCACCTGACGAAGGAGCAGCACTCCAAAAACTTTCAAAATAAACCTGTTGGACTATAACCTGGTGTCGTGTGACTTCTGACTTTGTCCACTCCAATCCAACACCAGCACATTTACATCATGGCTCTGAGAATAAGGGGTCATACATTTAAGACAGAGAAAAGGAGGAATTTCTTCCCTCAGGAGGTAGTGAGTCAGGTTGTTATGTGTAATCAGGGCTGAGAGAGACTGATTTTTAACCAGTAAGGAAATCAAGGGTTATGGCGAAAAGGCAGGAAAGTGAAGTTGAGGATTATCAGATCAGCCACAATCTCACTGAATGGTGGAGCAGCCTCGATGGGCTGACTTTCAGCTCCAATGTCTTATGATTTTTTGGTTGTAATAGGTGGCTATTGATATAATAATGAAAATCCTGATGTATGAACCTCCTTATTTTTGAAACCTGTGATGGTAGATGTTGCTAAGACCCCCTGATTTACAGGTGCAGGATTGTCACTCACCAGGTCAAGTCGCTTTGCAAGTTCATTCTCATCCTCATTTCTGACCATCTCAAAGAAGTCTAAGTGCCTGAACACAAAGAGAAAACACACAACTGTCAGCACTCAGAATCTATTCTGTCCAACTTTCCTGCTTCAACCAAAGTCCCCCAGCTTATTGCTGCTTGAGAGTTGTGGGTGATACGACTGATATCTGCAACAGGATAAACAGATTGAAAGTAACTCTTTCTTCCAAAACAGGGAGACAGAATTCCCCTTCATGAAGATTTGTGCATGATGGACCAAATGGTCTCCACCTGCACCAAAGCATCTCTGTGATCGTGTGAGAATGTGGAAAATGCCTTCCTTGAAGACAAAGCTAACCGAATTGTTTAAAGGTTATTTAGAAAGGGTGAGTTTGGGGATTTTTCTTTTTAGTTCATTGATGGAATGTGGGCACCACTGACCACGTTCAAATTTATTGCCCGTCCCTAGTTACCCTTGAGAAGGTGGTGATGAAAGGCTTTCTTGAACCACAGCCGTCCACTTGGCATAGGTAGTGGGAGTTCCAGGAGTTTGATCCAGCGATGTTGGAGGGACAGTGATATATTTCCAAGTCAGGATGGTGAATGGCTTGGAGGGGAACTTGAATGGAGTGGTGTTTCACTGTATGTACTGTCCTTGCCCTTCTAGATGGTAATGGTTGTGGGTTTGGAAGGTGCTGTCTAAGGATCGTTGACAAATTTCTGCAGTGCACAGGTGGTACACCCTGCTGCTACTGAACGTCAGTAGGGGAGGGAGTGAACATCTATGGATGTGGTGCCAATCAAGCGGGCTGTCTTGTCCTGGCTAGGGCCAAGCTTCATGAGTGCTGTTGGACCATTACCTGTCTAATGTTGCGTTCTCATGGTTTCGCAGTTTATCAATCACAGGTTGGATTCCTAGCATGAGGAACTCATATCGGAGGTGCAGTCGAAATTCCAGATTGTCCTGTAAAAGGAAGTGAAGACATTATTAAAGCCTGGTGCATCACAGTATCTCAGCATATTCCTCCATAGTCCACAACAGGTTTTACTCTTCTGTCCTTTGGACAATTTTGTGTTCTTGGAGGTGAAGGTTATCAATGTTCTTCTTTCTTTTAGCGTGTGACTCAAAATTACTTACAATACTCAAGCTTAGGTCAAAGTTTGTGGTTTAGAATAAGCTAATGGTGTCTCTATTTACAATGCCTAAGTTTACAAATTCTACAGAGCACTCTCTCTCCCCTTTCACACCTTTACGCTACACCCATTTTCCATCTTTTTTTCTCTTTCACCAGCATAGACAACCTTTTTGTTGTTTGCATGGGTATCTGTCCTTGTCTCTGACACCACCAAAACGGATAACCTGGTTGTCATCATATTGATGTCCATGGGACCATGCTGACTGCCTTAACAGTGAGGGGATGCTTTGGGAATGTGAAAGGGCACTAAATAAATGCAAGTAATACTGAGTTAGTCTGACCTGGATTCTCTGGTAGTTTTCAGCACCGCTACATAATGCACTTCATTTCCATATGTTTCATAAATGTATCCCCATTACCAAGCCATCTGAGGTGTTTGGAGTAGGTTGCATTGTGTGCTGCAATTTAGTTTCAAAGTTGAGATTCCTCTCTACAAAGGAACCTGAAAAGCATTGAAAAGTGCACCCTGACGATACAGGCCTTTGAAAGTGCTTCTCGAGGAAGTGCAGAGATTTGTTGCTTGAAAAACATTGGTGCCCTAAACATTTTAGGACTGGCAACATTTTCTGCACAGCCGACAGGGAGGGCACAATTCAATGTCATACCTTGAGCTGCAGCAGGTAACTCCAGCTGCTTGCCGTTGTAGACACTGATATCTTCTGCTTGCGTTGATGGTTAAACTCCTCACTTAACAGGAGGTCATCTGGTTAGAATGGATTTCAAAGCTCAGCTTTTTTGTTGAAGAATCAGTGATACTGAAGGCATCACTTTTCCAAGAATTGATAAATGCGGAAAATGCAAAAACGACTCTGCAGATCTGCAGGGGGTTTGTGTGGACAGGAACAGTCATAATCTTTGCAGCTGCTGCCAGTTCAGATACATCACTGACTTGTCAGGGTTTGACTCTGCCCTTTCTCAACAGATAATGTCAAGCATTTCCAGAATTTCTCTGGTCTCGTGTCTTATTGAGAGAGTTCATCTTGAGAGTGTTCTAAAACGTGGGGAAATATTGAATCTCATTGAATGATCAAAGCTATGTTCTTGGGATTTGCTGTCTCCATTGTCTAACCCACAGAACTTGTGTTTGTTCATGTGAGATCCATCACTCAGCAAAGCTTTGAACCATTAATAGCTAGTCGGACTCCATAAGCTAGACATGGTAACATTACGGAATGGAGCACTGCCTATTCATATTGGACCTGAAACCTTAACTCCGTTTCTCTCTCAGATGGTGCTGAAGTTCCTGAGGTTTTCCCTGTTTTTATCCTGAGCGCAGCATTAGCTGGGAGACTGCCTTTAGCTTACCTCTCCAGCACCAGCGTTTAACACGGCATTGATGAAGGACATTATTGCAGTTTTGAGGTGCACTTCATCCCTGTACTTTCCAGTACTTCTGTCCAGCTCATTAAGTAACGTCTAAAATAGAAAGAAAAAGCCTTTGAGTTTGAACATTATCCAAAGCTTCACTAAACCCCTATTCTGTACCTGGGAGTTTCTTCAACTGCCCATTATGTGTGGGTACAGAACAAACCGACAACATTAACCCAATAACCCAGATGTTGCATTTACCTGGAACCATGTTCACCAAACTATGATCACATGTCCTAATATGTGACCTAACGCCAAATTTTGTCCGAAAACATTCCTACAAAATACCTCAGTGCTTCTGTAGATTAAAGAAGTTCAAATTTGCCTCCTTCATTTCTCTGACAATTCTATAACTATGATTTCATTGTTGGGGGGGGGGGGGTAAAGGTGCTACATAAATGCCAGTATGCAAATAAACTACAGCAAATTCCAACCATACCATTGCAAAGTAGGAATGGACTCATTAACTCCAACCAGCTGGCCTAGCACAAGACAAAATGGCTGCCAAAGCTGATGGTTTGTCAGAAAGGTCAAACTAGGCTCACTGTTGAATCACTCAACGTTCCACATTGAGCTGAGCTCAGGTAATGTGTGTGCCACAGAATGCCTTCTAGCACTTCACAACCTTAGTGCATTTTGTGAACTGTCGGCAGGATTGCAATTTCGGGAAGGAAGCAGCCAGCTTGCGAGAGGGATCCAGGTACAACACGATGGCGGTCACCAGATGGTCTATTGAACTGAAAGGCACCTCAAAGCACAGGAGGAGAATACCTTGCAAAATAAAGTTGCTTATCTCTGACATGGGTCAGAGATAGAGCGGGCAGGACTTGGGTTAAATATGTTACCTGAATGACGGCTAAACATTTCTTCCTTCATCCTAATGCCTCAAAGGCTGAACCACTGAGTCACAGTTATCAGCTGCTGTAGCATGGCCAATGTTATTGTGCAGATGAATGCGGCAGTCATTTTAAGTACGTCTAGAGCACACAAAGGAGTGAGAATATCAATTTAATCTGTTTTAAGGGAGGAATTAGGGACATTTAGAACCCTGGAGGGTAGTAAAAGAGATGGCGGGAGAAATAACAGGTGGACTCGGGGCTAAATTTCCGAAATTTGCTGGACTCTGG
Source organism: Chiloscyllium plagiosum (assembly GCF_037043375.1). Lineage (NCBI taxonomy): Eukaryota > Metazoa > Chordata > Chondrichthyes > Orectolobiformes > Hemiscylliidae > Chiloscyllium > Chiloscyllium plagiosum. Next base: position 130,906,405 of record NW_028270141.1, on the reverse strand, counting down.
GGCGGTCCCAGCAGAATGGAAAACAGCAAAGGTGATGCCACTGTTTAAAAAGGGAAGTAGACAAAAGATGGGGAATTATAAACCAGTTAGCTTAACCTCTGTAGTGGGGAAGATGCTTGAGTCTATTACCAACGAAGAAGTAGCGGGCATCTCAAAAGAAATTGTCCCATTGTACAGATGCAGCATGGGCTCATAAAGGGTGGGTCATGCTTCACAAATCTTTTGGAATTTTATTGAGACATTTCAAGCAAGATGGACAACGGGGACCCAGTGGATGTGGTGTACCTAGATTTCCAAAAGGCCTTTGGCAAGGTGCTGCACATGAGGCTGCTGCATAGGACAAGGACGCATGGTGTTAGAGGCAGAGTATTAGCGTGGATAGAGGATTGGTTGACTGTCAGGAAGCAAAGAGTGGGGATAAATGAGTGCTATTCTGGCTGGCAATCAGTGACGAGTGGTGTGCTTCAGGGATCAGTGTTGGGACCACAATTATTTACAATTTATATCGATGATTTGGAGTTGGGGACCACGTGTATGGTGTCAAAATTTGCCAATGACACTAAGATGAGTGGCAGAGCAAAGTGTGCAGAGGACTGTGAAATGTTGCAGAGGAACATAGAAATATTGAGTGAGTGGACAAATGTCTGGCTGATGGAATACAATGTTAGTAAATGTGAAGTCACACATTTTTGGTTGGAGTAACAGCAAAATAGATTATTACTTGATGGTAAAAAGTTGCAGCATGCTGATTTGCGGAGGGACCTAGGTGTCCATGAATTACAGAAAGTTGGTCTGCAGGTACAACAAGTGATTAAGAACGCAAATAATTGTGTCCTTCATTGCTAAGGGGGTTGAGTTTAATAGCAGAGAGGTAACGTTACAGCTGTACAAGGTGCTGGTGAGGCCACAACTGGAGTAGTAAAAGAGATGGCGGGAGATTTAGTCTCCTTACTTAAGAAAGGATGTACTGATACTGGAGGGGGTGCAGAGGAGGTTCATGAAGTTGATTCCGGAGTTGAGGGGGTTAGCCTGTGAGGAGAGGCTGAGTAGATTGGGATTATGGTGCTGGAAAAGCACAGCAGGTTGGGCAGCATCCGAGGAGCAGGAAAATCCGCATTTTGGGCAAAGGCCCTCCATCAAGAATGAAGGGCTTTTGCCCGAAACATTGGTTCTCCTGCTCCTCGGATGCTGCCTGACCTGCTGTGCTTTACCAGCACCACACTCTCAACTCTAATCTCCAGCATCTGCAGTCCTCGCTTCTGCCTAGATTGGAATTATATTCATTGGAATTCAGAATAATGAGGGGGGGAGGGGGAATCTTGTAGAACCATATATAATTATGAAGGGAATCGATAAAATAGAAGTACAGAAGATGTTTCCACTGGCAGGTGAGACTAGGACAAGAGAGCACAGCCTCAAGATTAGAGGGAGCAGGTTTAGAACTGAACTGAGAAGGAACGTCTTCACCCAGAGGGTTGTTAATCGATGGAATTCCTTGCCCAAGGAAATAATTGACGCTACTTCAGTAATCCCTGTTAAAGCTAAGGTAGATACTTTTTGAAAAATAAAGGAATTAAGGGATACGGTGAAAACGCAGGTAAGTGGAGCTGAATCCATGAAAAGATTAGCCATGATCTTATTGAGTGGTGGAGCAGGCTCGAAGGGCCGAACAGCCTACTCCTGCTCCTAGTTCTTATGTTCTTAAGCAACTCTTGGATGATAGTAAAATGAAGGGTATGTAGGTTAATCTGACCTTAGAGTAGGATAGAAGATCAGCACACTATCAAGGGCTGAAGGGCCTGTACTGTGCTGTATTGTTCTATGCTCAATGTAAACTCTCCAAATCGTGCCTTGCGAAGTGCCTCACTGTCCTCCTGTCCTCCTGACTGACTGGGACACATAGACATGACTTCGGTTCAATATCTCATTAAAATGCGGGAGCAACGCTATTCATTATTAAAGTACAGTGAAGCTTGAACTGTTGACACTCTGCTACAGAGGCAGAAGTCCTGACAACTTCGCCAAACCGTTTGTTAATTATCATGAGACAGTGATGTCAAAGGAGTTATCAATCAGGCAGAAAGCTTCTTCTATCAACTTGGGGGGATTTTATAAATAAGTATATTCATGCCTATGATGTGAGTAGCTCCATTTTATTTTCCTCCCCCACATGGACTGGAGCCACATGCTTACCCAGACTCAAACCACCCCGCCCCCCCCCCCCACCACCACCCCCCCCCCCCACACTATCCCTGTAACCCTGCATTTCCCATGGCTAACCTACACATTCCTAAACACTATGGGCAATTTAGCATGGGCAATCCACCTAACCTGCACACCAAGGCAAGAAACTGGAGAACCTGGAGGGAATCCACGCACACGTGGGGAGAATGTGCAAACTCCACACTGACAGTCACCTGAGGCTAGAACTGAACCCAAGTCCCTGGTGCTGTGAGGTAGCAGTGCTAACCACTGAGCCACGCTGAATGCAATTGGTTGAACTTACTGTCCTTCAGGAAGCCCTGCCTTACCTGGAAGCGAGTCCTCTCTGCTGCGTAAACCTGATAGTGCAACATTGCTTGCAGTACTTTCTTGTGGCCTCCAGGGACCAGACAAACCGCGCCCAGGATCTCCAGCACTGCGATCTTGGTCTTGATGTTCTCTGTCCTGAGGCTGTGGGAAATGATGTTGATGCTCTCCGGGTGAGCCAGCACGTGGGCCCGGCCTTGGGAATTGTTCATCAGAGCCTTGATGCACCCTATAACGGATGTGTGAATGCGGCTCTCTGACGTGTCATAGTCCATGCTGCGGAGGAAGTTCAACAGGCACGTAAGCCCGTCCAGTTCGATGAACCGCATCACAAACCTGTGGGTCAAAGAGCCGCAAGGTTAACGCACCGTTCGGTTTTCCCTCCATCTCCCCCAACCCCCTCCACCTTTGCTGCTGGGGTATCGCTGGGGCAGCAGCAACAAGACGCACTTTCTCGGGCACAAGCTGTACTAAAGACAACCAGCAGTCGACTGTTGTACTCCAGAGATAACAATGTCCACCCTCAGCCCAACATTCCTTACCTCCTTGTCCTTGGGCGAAGTTCCCCGAGCTTGGCTGATTCCAGACAGGATATTGTCCTGCTCCAAGCTGTGCTGGAATGAATGAATCCTCTCCACCCACTTTATCCACTTGCCCCATCAAGATTAACCACGAAAGACCCCCCCACCACCACCACCCCTCCCCTCTGGTGGATGTTTTTCTTCAAACCAAATTGATTTTTCTTTAAAATAGTAGATTTTCATGCCCTATTAAATGTGCAAATTTTTTAGTGAGCACGTGAGAAGAAATAACATATGCACACAGGCTCGAAATAAGAAGTGGGCCCAACGAAAGATTAGGTTCAAAGATATATAGCGCTCAGTTGGAAAGGAGATGGCGGGACACTGATGGTTGAGCAGTCGGGTGAGGTTTTTGGCTCTGCAGGTCGGGCAGAAGTTCTTCCCTATTGTTTGACGGCCTTCCCTTTGAGGATCCCCTGACACAGGCCGACCTAAGGTTCCCCAACAGCCCCTGAAGCTTTTGACGTACCTGACACCGGAGAAATGCAGCAGACAGGGACAAGAAAAATTGCTGGAGGTTGTGCCATTTCCGAAATAAAACCAAAATGGCAGACGGGTTGACACTTCCTTTCCCCTCCCAACCTCCGGAATAACCAATAAATGCTGGCAACACCCAAATGAACAAACAAAAGATACCTCTCAGCCAGATCCTGCAATGATTCATAGAAGCGCTACAGTGTGGAAACATTTGGCCCATTGAGTCCACACTGACCTTCTGACAAGCATCTCATCCCACTACCCCATTTCCCATAGGTAATCCACCTAGTCTACAAATCCCTGGGTAATTTAGCATGCACATCTAACCTGCACACCTTCAGATTGTGGGAGGAAACCGGAGCACCCGAGGAAACCCACACAGACACGGGGAGAATGTGCAAACTCCACACAGACAGTCGCCCAAGGCTGGAATCAAACCCGGGTCCCCAGCGCTGTGAGGTAGCAGTGCTAACCACTGAGCCACCATGCAACTTCAAAACAGCACAAACCAAAGGGGAAATCAGCCATAGGCAACCTGCCCCTACCTGCCAATGCAAAGTGCTGCCAACTGTCTCCATGCCAACAAGGTGTCGCTGTTTGGGACCCAGACCTCAAAGGATCAATTCTGAATGCGGCAGAACTGGAATTAAAGGAAGGCATCTTCGACCTGGCGAGGTATTGACCTTTTCAACTGTAATTCCACATTCGCTCAAATCTGGTTTTTCTTTAGACATGGGCTGAATAGCCAAAATCCCTCAGGATGTTTGGGAAGAAGAGGAGACTGGTGGGATAATGTACTGGTTGATTCATCTCCATTGCCAAAGAATTAAATGTTTCTGCTTTGGCATTCTTTCTTCATTGTCCACCGTCTGCTCAGCACAAATTGGCATTCACTCAAGCAGGCAGAATCAAAGGTAAGACCAGCCCCCAAAGCATCAAAAGTTAAACAGGACAGAGTCCTATCCTCAGGATCAGATAGATTCCATGTATGTTTTACTGTGAGTAGTAGTGAAAGAAAATCCTAACTATGAGGTTGGCACACATTAACCTCTAGTGAGCCTCATAGTGAGTTAGATGTGGCCCTTCCCGAAGGGGAATAGTCTGTCCCCACTTGCAGGAAACAGAGTCCTTCCTTCCTCTCCCATCATCCCACCCCCCAATATCCCCAACCCTTTCCCTCCCTCACCCTGACCATCTTCCTGTTCCTGGGGGGAAACATGGTAAAGCAATATTATGTCCTCCTTCAAATGAAATATCCGTTTTTCTTGCAAGTAAAGTTGCAAGACAGTCCTGTTAATGGCTCAGTCATAGAGGAGCTGAAGAGTATCAGCACCAGCTACATCACAACAGTGAGCAACACTTCAAAGCTACTTTGGCCTGGTGCTTAGAATATCTTGTGTACAAGAAAGTTGTTCTATGAAGGTGAGTCTATCCTTTGAAAAACCAACACATTTAAGATAACATAACTACAATGCTAATTCTGCTCCCTTCTACTGTTAGATTTGGTAATGTGGTGGCCATGGAATACTGGTAATGTTTCTGGCCTAGTAATCCAGAGCGCCCTGCTAATGGGCACATGGGTTCAAATCCTAGTATTGTAGATGGTGATATTTGAACTCGGGGGTGGGAGCAAGCAAACAGACTAATGACAACCAGGCAATCGGAATCAATAATTGTGAAAACCAGCCTGGTTCACTAACGTCCTTCAAGGAAGGAAATCTGTCCTCCTTACCCAGTCTGGTCTATAATCTGAGACCAGATCCACAGCAAAGTGGCTGACTCTTAACAATGGGCAAATCGGAATGGCCAATAAATGCTAGCGACACCCAAATAAACAACCTCCCAGTCAGATCCTACAATGATTCATAGAAGCTCTACAGTGTGGAAACAGACCATTCAGCCCAAACTGACCTTCTGATGAACATCTCACCCCCTACCCCATTGGTAATCCACCTAGCCTACAAATTCCTGGAGACCATGGGTCATTTAGCATGACCAATCCACCTGACTTGCGCATTTTTGGACTGTGGGAGGAAACTGGAGCACTCGGAAGGAACCCATGCAGACATGGGGAGAATGTGCAAACTCCACACAGACAGTCAGCTGAGGCTGGAACCAAACCCGGGTCCCTGGTGCTGTGAGGAAGCAGTGCTAACCACTGAGCCTCCATGCCACCTCATGGCAACACAACCCAAAGAGGAAATGAGCCATAGGCAGCGTTCAGAAATTAAACTAAAGAAAGTTCCCCATCATCCCCCCGCTCCCCGCCACTTGCCTTCTCAGGTTTTTCTCCTTCCTGTCTCATCTCCGTATCCTATTACTTCAAACAATTAATAGTTAACAATTATGATTGAATTTAAAGTGACAGCCGTGAGCCAGAAACATCAAATAAAATACGTGATTTTGTTTTTTATTTGCTGATGGAAGTCTTAGGTACTGCTGAAAGAGGAGGAAGCAGTACAAGTTTCCCAGCCCACGAATCATTCCATCTAAAGCAAAGAATAAGATTCATTCATTTCTTTTTGAAAACAATAATTCATGGGATGTGAATGTTGCATGCCAACATTTATTGCCCATCCCTAATTGCCCTTGAGGAAGTGATGCTGAGCTGCTTTCTTGGACTGCTACAGTCCATGTGCCGGCCCTCAACACCGTGAGAAAGGGAATTCCAGGATTTTGAGCCAACGAACATTGAGGGAACGGCAATATGTCTCCGAGTCAGGATGGTTAGTGTGGTGGAGGGGAACGTTTGCTCTCACACACTGACAGAACAGCAGTCAGTACATCTGAATGTACAAGAAAAGGGAGTTTGGGATGGGGAGGGGTCTCTTAGAGGCACTATAGGTGTGAATGAGTTCTATCACACAGTCAGGCCTTAAAGCACAGTGCCCTAGCCTGTACAGCTTTATACTTGACTTAATGCTAAAAATCACACACCAGGTCCAACAGATTTAATTGGAAGCACTAGTTTTCGGAGCGCTGCTCCTTCACCTGATGAAGGAGCGACGCTCCAAAAGCTAGTGCTTCCAATTAAATCTGTTGGACTATAACCTGGCGCTGTGTGATTTTTAACTTTGTACACCCCAGTCCAACACCGGCACCTCCAAATCATGATTTAATGCTGTATTTGTTAAGTACTTATCACAGCCTGTGTCTAAGCCACTTTCCCTGCGTGCACTAGCAAGTCAGCATTTGTTGATCAGAAAGAAAAGAAAGTTGAAAAATCCAAAGGGAAAATAAATTCAGAGGCAAATGCACAGATTCCTATCTCTAAAATTATTGGGCATCAAATTATTGAGCATAAATCTTTCAGGCTTTTTTGGTATGAGATGATGGGGAGGGGAAAATAAACAGATACAGGAGGCTAGACGAAGCAGATTGTACAGGAGTGTGAGAGGAAAATACACTGAAGGTGAAAAATGCAACATAGTGAAATGAGAAGGCACGGGAAACATAATGTCACTGGTGAATATTCATTGATCGAAATGGAAATAAACTTTGGAAGAAATGTTCAAACCAGTGCTGATTCGTCATCACCCTATTTAGAAATCACAAATGATCCCATTGTCTCTAAAGTACTGGGTATGGCTTGTTGCTGTGAGTTTGTTAAAATATTGTGACATTTTGTAGACCACAGGCTTTGAATTCCACAGTGCTGTGTAGCTGAACTAATTTTATTTTGATTAGTGAAGCTTAATCTCCACAGTAATTCTTCACTTTAATTAGAAGGCATGGGGCTGTGTCCATGTTGACAGGACTGAGATAGCTGAATGGCATTAAGAGTCAGATCCAGAGCACCAAGGCTAGGATCCTTGTTTGGTGGAAGCCTAGCTGACACAAGATATTTTTGTACAAGTGGGTCAGCCTGAACTGTGGCTCAGCTTGAAGACTGCAGCACCATCCTCATTAAGGGTGAGAAACTACAGGGCAATAGAATCATAGAGATGTACAGCATTGGAACAGACCTTTCCATCCAACCCGTCCATGCCGACCAGATAACCAAACCTAATTTCGTCCCATTGGACAGCATCTGGCCCAAATCCCTCTAAACCCTTCCTATACATATATCCATCCCGATGCCTTTTAAATGTTGTAATTGTACTAGCCTCTACTACGTCCTCTGACAGCTCATTCCATACACGCACCACCTGTTCTGCATGGTCTAGTATGGTAAGGTTAAAAAAAAACACTGCCTGGTCTAACCAGAAGACTCTCGGGTAGCTAACAAAGTATCGTTTATTAACAACTAGTTACAGATTACCGACTTTGTGACAGAACCTTTAAAAGGGCTCTTGAGATGTCCCTACCTCTAGACCAGGACATCTGGGTTCAAGTCCCATTTGCTCCAGAGGAGTGTAGGAACATCTTCGAAAAGGTTGATTACAAAATACTTAGAGACCTGGATGTTGGGGCCAATCCTCAAGATCTGGAGATGTTCTACTCACAAGTCTAAATTACATCAGCAAAGTGGGTGGTGCTTATAGCTATCCTCAGTACTTTCAGACACATCTACCCCAGGTATTGAATTCATTGAAAATGCATTGCCTGACAATTAACACATGAATTTCCTTTTTTTTCTTGAAAATACCAATTCTTCCTGGGCTGTGGTTTCATGAACTCCAACACAAGCCAATTGAGCTGAATGATTCTCAGAAATCCTCAAGAGAATTGAAAGGCTCAGTGACTCAGACAGGGAGATGTGTTCTCCCAGGACAGTAAAACCTGAATCTAGCCATGTGTAGCATGGCTCTCTATTCATTTGTATCATAATGGCAACATGGACGAGTTGGGCCGAAGGGCCTGTTTCCATGTTATAGGACCCCATGATTCTATGTTGAGTGTGTGGTACTGGAAAAGCAGAGCAGGTCAGGTAGCCTCCAAGGAGCAGGAGAATCGACTTTTCAGGCAAAAGCCCTTCATCAGGAATTCCTGATAAAGGGCTTATGCCCAAAATGTCGATTTTCCTGCTCCTCGGATGCTGCCTGGCCTGCTTTGCTTTTCCAGCACTACACCTTCGACTCTGATCTCCAGCATCTTTATTCCAAGAGTCGATGACACTCTTTGGGTGTCACTTGCTGGGCCAGTATCTGTTGCCCATCCCTAATTGCCCAGAGGATGTTAAATCCCAAGTCATTTTAGGAAAGAGTGACCATAATAATTTGATAGAAATCTATGTAATTTTTAAAGTGAAGTGATTCAATCAGAACGCAGTGTCCTAAATTTAACCAAAGGAAACTAGAACGATATGAGATGAAAATAGGCAATGGTAGATTGGGAAACAACATTAAAATGTTTGGTTGTGGAAAGACGATGGCTGATGTTTAAAGAACTAATACACAGTTTACAGGAAAGACAAACAAATGCACGCTGAGAAAAATCTGGTAGGATTAGGCAGAGTTAACATGGATTTATAAAAAGAAAGGCATGTTCAACATGTGTTTATAACAGATGTTTACTAGTCGATGCATTGATCACAAGAACAAGGAGGTTATGGTGGGGGAACTGTGTAAGAAGTGGTGAAGGCCATGGCTGGTGCACTTTTTTCACTTACTCACAGGATGTGGGTATCTCTGGCTAGACCAGCGTTTATTGCCCCGTGGCAGTTAAGAGAAAACCACATTGCTGTGGGTCTGGAGTCACATGTAGGCCAGACCAGGCAAAGATGGCAGAATTCCTTCCCTCAAAGGCATTGGCAAACCAGATGGGGGGTTTTTCACAATCATCATTAGATTCTTAATTTCAAATATTTTATTGAATTCAAATTCCACCATTTGCCATGGCAGAGATTTGAACCCAGATCCCCAGAACATTAGCTGAGTTGTCTGGATTAATACTGGAGTGATAATACGCTAGGCCAAGGCCTCCTTGTATCGCTATGCTCCCTTACCTATGGAAAGATATACTTGTCATAAAGGAAGTGCAGCAACAATTCACCAGAACAAATTCTTGGGTGATTGTCATACGAGAAAAGATTAAATAGTGTGGGCCAATAATCTCTGGAATTTAGAAGAATTCTAAACAGTACTTTAGAATGGTAATCTCACTCATAGTGCAAATACCTTACAAGGTCAGTGCAGGAAGGAGATTCCCCAGACTAGGGGATGTCGAGCTCCAGAACCACTTCACCCAGACGGTGATGAATCTTTGGAACCCTCTGGCCCTTAGGGCCATGGTGGCTCAGTTGTCGAGTGTGTTCAAGACCGAGTTTGATAAACTACATTGAAAACATCAAGAGATACGGGGAGAGTGAAGGAAAATAGTATTGAGGCAGATGATTAGCCACAATCTGATTGAATTGTGAGCTCAAGGGGTTAAAGGGCTGCTCTGATTTCTTGTGTGGTAGATGTCAACATAGAACAGGAGATAATCTGGGCGAATATTATCCCTCAGTCATGACCGGGCCTACAGGTTGTTTGTCCCTTTGCTGGGGGATGGGATCAGATTGGGTGAAGCGGGGGGGAGGGGGGAATTGGGGGTTGGGGTTGGTGTCCCTGGCAATGGGAAGGAGCCATGGCTTCTTGACCACAGAAAGGCAGAATCAGGAACAGAGACATTCCAGTGCCCAGTTCAGCCTGACACAACTACAAATGTAACACTAAACTAACAGCACTGGCAGCAGACTGAGAACAGTTCACAGACTCTCAGTCAATAATGATGTGTTTCATGGCAAGGCAGAGAGGAGGAGAAAGTCAATGCATGAAACAAGCCTTTCTGACTTGTGCCACGTTGAAGAATGGATGTAGAAATCCAATAAATAATATTTGGACGATGTTAGAAATCAATCTGGCTGGTGGCCCTTGGTCTTTTTTTCTCCCTCTCAAACTGTTAGGCGACCGAAAGCAATTCTAAATCGGGTTGCAAATTGTAGGTTGAAAATGTGCATGCTCAGCTCTGGAAGGGTGCCCAGTCAAAAAGGAACACTGCGCATTCTTGAGCAGAGTTTGTCACCTAATTAAAGTACTGTGGCCACCACAAACCTCCATTATACTTTACCTCAGGTGGCCAGGCAACTCTCTCCCTCCCTCGCTCCAGCCCTGAATGTCAACAGTCAATAGTGCAGCACTAATCAGTTGAACATGGGCCATGTAACTGAGCACCGCCCTTGAGGGGCAGGGGATTACCATCTGAAATGTACCAACAAGCCTGGCAGGAGGTTTTTGTGAAATAAAAAGGACGAAAGGTTGCCAAGAAAAGCAGAGAGCAGTTTAACGGCAGCAACTTGTGCAGATGGTCAACAGACTTTGGCAGCTCAAATGAAACACACGTTCTGCAGGGTCATCTTACTGTTATCGGCTAATGGTTTATTGGATAGGAGGGCCAGAAGGACCTCAGTTACATGGAGATACCAGAGAATCTGGATTGTTCCCCTCAGTGCAGAGGAGAAGAGTTGAAGGATTAATAGAGATGTGCAAAATCTTTGACGGAATATATACGAACAAAACATTTCCGTTGGCAGATTCAATAGTAACTTCTGAAAGGGACACACCTGAAGGGGGAACGCTTGAGCAAGGTTATGGGGAAAGGGTAGTGGAGTGTGACTAACTGGATAACTCATTCAAAGGGCTAGTAACGTTAGGCTGAATGGCCTCCATCTGTGGTGGAAGATTCTATATCGAAGATTGAAACTTAAGACACAGGGTGACAGTGGTTTGATATCTGACTTTTGTCAGTTCCGTCACTGAACTGAAAGTCCACAGGTACATCTTGGTCTAGCTGGTCTGTGTCAGCCTCTTGTCGCAACAGGAGAGATTGGGCTGTTGAGGGGGAAAAGAGGTCAGGCTTTGATAACATCTCCACTTGTCCTCCATATAAAGGACTCTCTCAGAGACCAGAGGAAAAGCAGAGGGTCTAAGTCACTCTAACCTCAGGGTGAAGTGGCTCATCATCACCTGACAGTTCAGAACCAGCCAGGCAGGTGCTGACCAGCTGGCTCTGCCCTTCCAAATGGTTGTCTTCAACAAAATAAAAACAAGTGCAGTCCCTCTCATGCATATTTATCCTTCAACCAGCATCAGGAACAGAATTATCTTGGTCGTCGTTTGAGGGATTTTGACTCAAAGAATTTAGATTTGCTGATCATAAGTGGGTACAGTTCACAAAGCAAGGGATCAATTAATTGGCTGTGATGGAAAATAAAGAAGATGGGAAAGGTGCTACATTAACACAGATTTCGGTTCTCAATGTAGCATGGTCAGTGAATGGAGCTCTGTCCTAATCAAGGCCACGGTTGACCGAGTGTGGAAGCAAGGAGTCAAAGCAAAAGTGCAGTCACTCAGAATCGGGGGGGGAGTTCTCTGTTGGTTGGAGTCATACCTGACACATAGGAAGATGGTTGTTGTTGCTAGAAGCCAGTCATTGCACCTCTCTGCAGGAGTTCCTCAGAGTAGTGTCCAAGACTCAACCATCTTCAGCAGCTTCGTCAATGACCTTCCCTCCAGCATAAGGTCAGAGTGGAGATATTCACGGATGATTGCACAATGTTCAGCAACTCCTCAGATACTGAAACAGTTCATGTTCAAATACAGCAAGACCTGGACAATACCTAGGTTTGGGCTATTATAAATTAGTGAATAGCAAGCAAGGACTACCTCTAACAAATGATAATCTAGCCTTTGCCCCTTGACATTCAATGGCATTACCATCAGTGAATTCCCACTATTAAAATTCTGAAAGCTGACCATTGACCAGAAACTGAACTGGCCCAGTTCCATAAGAACTGTGGCTACAAGAACAGGTCAGAGACTAGGAATCCTGCAGTGAATAACTCACCTCCTGAATTCCCCAAGCCTGTCCATCATCTACAAGGCCCAAATCAGTCAGGGATTAAAAGCTTTTGGAGGAAAGGCAGGAAAGTTCAGTTCAAGATTATCAGGCCAGCCATAATCACATTGAATAGTGGTGTGGACTTGATGGACTGAAAGCCTTGGGCTGCTTCTCCATCTTATGGTCTTGTGGAGTGTGATTGAATACTCCTACTTCTCCGGATGGGTCCAGCTTCAACAACACTCCCGAAGCTTGGACAAAGCAGCTCGCTCAATTGGCTCCTCAGACAATACCTTCCAACCCATGAGCACCACCATCTCGAAGAACAAGGGCAGCAGATACAGGGGAACACGACCACCACCTGCAAGTTCCTCTCCAAGCTGCTCACCATCCTGACTTGGAAATACATCTCCATTCCTTCACCGTCGGTGGGTCAAAACTGTAGAAGCCTTCTCCTCAGTGTAATTGAGTGTGTATAAAGGGACTGCAACATTCCAAGAAGGAACCTCACCATCATCTTCTCAAGGGAAATTAGGGATGAGCAGTAAAAGCTGTCTCAGCCAGCAGTTCCCACATCCCATGAGCGAATAATAAAAAATAAGGCAATTCTTCTAAACTCTAACGAATAAAAGTATAGTCTGTTTAGCCATTTTTGACAGGCCAACCCTTTCATCCCATGAACCAGCCTCTCCAATATCAGTACATTCTTTCTTAAATACGGGACCCAAGACTGTCTACAGTACTTCAGGTGTGACCTCGCCAACACGCTGAAAAGTTGTTAGGAGACTTTTCCATTTTTGAACTCCAACCCAGTAGCAACACAGACCAAAGTCTCATTACTTGCTGCACTAACATTCTAACTTTTGTGTTTCATGCACAAGAACATTTAGATGTACATTTTTTTAGATCCCTCTCCATTTAAATAATAGTCTGCCTTTTCATTCTTCCTACCAAAGTGCACGCTCCAACATTAAACTCCAAGAATTTGCCTAGTCCCTCAACCTATCTACATCATCTTGCAGTTTCCTTCTGTCCCCATCATAGAAAGCCCCTCCATCTATTGTGCATCATCAACAAATTGGGATACATTGCACACTGCCCTTCTTGGTTAACAGAGGTAGCAAGTAATTGAGGCATGAGGATTCTGAGGCATTCCTCGAGATACCTGCAGGCAGAAATCCCACCCTCACTGGTGTTGTCCATGTCTTTGGGAGCTCTGGCAGTTAGCACACACCTCAGAGACACAGCTTCTGAAGATAGGATTCCCTCAATCAGACCCTGAGGACCTTTGAACCTGGGGGGAGCTGACCTGACAGGTTGGACGTACCTGTCAGTAGCTGACTCCCAGCACTGTGGGGGAGGAAGGCTTCAGATGGGGGCATTAATTGCACGCTCAGGGCCTTACTTAGTGCCTGAAAGGTCATGCACAAGTCTTCCTGTCTAGGATTTTAAACAAGGGGGAGTCAGAAAGGGAACAGAGTCTCCACTCTCTCCGGTTAGGTGCCCCTTCCGGGTCCCAGCAGCGTGGGCGGACCGTCAGTATTACCTCCCACCTGGAACACCTCTTCCCGCAAAGTGTGCTAGAACTCTCTGCCGCAAATGAAGCCTGGGAGTCAGCGGAGGTTCTGAAAGCTGAGGTTTCCCAGGATATTCCACGGCATTGAGTCAAAGTGGCTGGACAAAGTTAAGGCACAGACCACCTGAGAAGGATGAGGAACAGGTTTGAAGCAGTCAGTGCACTCACTCCTGATGTTCCCTTCCTCTGGTTGTATAATCAGCCTCTTTGAAGTGACTGAAGCAATAAATAAGTGGAATTGCTGCACTTCCTGCAGCCCTGAGTAAGTGTTTTGCCTGCAGGACCTATGGCTACAAGGATCTTTCAAATGTGAAAGATTAAAGACAACATGATGTGGAATCAATGTTATCCTATTACCATGGTTCTCCCATGTAATTATCCACGCCAGGGTTTGGCCTTGCCTTCTGTCTAAATTGGCAGCAGCAGTGTTTTGTTTGTTCATTTTCAATTAAATTCAGCGGGAATGCGACAAGGACTAAGAAGTTGTTTCCATTTCTGTGTGAGGTTTTCACTTGAACGCAGCAAAGTGTTTTAATGCTGAAAGCTAATCTGCTCGTGCCTTTCGTTTCCACTTAACGTCAAGAGGGAACATGACACATTCTCGGTGCTGCAGTCAGGTACACGGGTTAAGGGTGGAATCCTTCCAAGTTCTCATATAGTACAGTGCACTCCGACTCAATACAGATGGTGCAGCCCTCCAAAGTGAAGCACAGCGTGACCGTGTTAGCACATTTGTCACGGGAAATGAAGCCTGACCTGAGGAGCCCTTCCAGTGTGATCAAGGTGGCCCAGAGTTCTGAATCCAGCTCAATTTCCAGGCTGAAAGTCCAACACAGCACACGCCAAACTGCAGCGGCGGAGACCCCCACTTGATCTCTTTGATCCCGAGCGCTCGCATCGATCCATCCCAGCATTCCGCTGTCTCTTAGGCTCCCTCAGTGTGGCCCCGTTATTACTGCATTCTGTGCAAAGGAAGGCGATGCCCAAGTTCCTGTCCTCAACGTACTGTTCGCCATTCTCTGTCACTAGTTCCAGGCTCCCAAGCCAGCAATAGGCCAGGAACCCGGTAAATCCCACACCCCTATGTCACAACTCCATCATTGTTGCTGGGTCAAAATCGAGGAAATGGCGAAACGCAGTTCAGGAGGAGGCCGTTCGACCCCTCTGACCAGTGCCCACTCTTTGACAAGGGCTGTGTAGTTAGTCCCACACCCTTACACTTTCCCAGTGAAGCAGAAAATTCCTCTTCAAGTCTTCGTCCAGTTTCCTTTGGAAGGTTTAAACTGAGTTGCAACGCTCCAAAACACAGAGTACGTTCTCTGTCTCTGGATTCTTGTGCATCCCTGAGTCTAACTGCTTCGCCATTAAAGATCCTACTTTCACTTACTGAGGCCCCAATTCTCTGAAATTCACTCCCTACACCACCCCATTCCCCACTCCCCTACAACAAACTAACCTCACTTTCTGTGTTTAACACACTTCTCTCACTAAGCTACATCTTCAATTGAACTTTGGATCATCTGACCATTATGTCTTTACATGTCACAGTTATTTGATCATTCTACCGCGTACCAACTTGGGCTGTTCTGTTATGTTAGTGTAAGTTGTTGTTCAGGCTGTTTCCACCACTGTTCCAAGCAATGGCATCTCAGACCAGACCCACACACTGAGGAAACAGATGTTTCATTCAAACAAAAACAGCAATTCCTGGAAAAGCACAGCAGGTCTGGCAGCTTTTGTGGACAGAAATCAGTGCCTCTTCCTCAGAACTGCAATAGTTCCCTCATGTCCCTTTGTGTAGCTCTCCTCAAATGACTCTTTGGTGCTCTGTCGAAGGACAGCGGAGGAGTTCTCTCTCCTGGACAGTAAACTATTGTTCAATCAAGAACTGGTTAATCTGATCATTTATCGTGTTGCTATTTGGACACTCCTGGGCTCAATTTGGCTGCTCTGTTTCGTCTGACACAATGTCAAACCCAAATAAGTGACAAGACTTCGCAACGTGCAGAGGATGGTACACAAGGTGGGCTCTGGCCTGGGAGACAAGTCCCGGAAGTGAATCCCAGAGGCAAGTCCAGGCTGGAGGCCAGCACATGGAGGCAGCAAGGCCTCGTGTTCTCAAACCCGGTAGGCCCGGGTTCAGTGGAGAGGACTATAACTCGAGTACTTCTTAAAGATACTTTTATTCTTATTGTAGATTTTGAGTTAATCGAGTACAGGTAGTTCTGCTATAATGCCATGGTTGTGTTCTTGTGCCCTTAAAGCATTGGTGGTGCAATCACATTACAGTCAATACAGATCTTAGAAGTTCGCACTTTATGAACAGTGTCCCCAATTCGTCAACCGTGTTACAGCAAATTCATGTTAATGAAATGCACGTTATGGCAGAACCACCTCTACTTTTTTAAAAACTTTGTTTTCCTGTGCTAAACTTTCTTTTTTACTCTTTCAATTCTGGAACAAACACTTAAAGTACCCAGTATCTAAGATGGTGCCAAAGCCGTGACATTGCAAACTTTTCACTGCACTCATTTGAGTGCACGTCACAATAACGGCCATTCTATTCTAAAAAAAGGTAGTTAATTTTTTTCTTAGTATTTCAAGGCAATGTTAGCTCCTTGTGTAGAGACAAGGATGGGAGGCAGAACAGGGAGAACCCCAGACTGAGAAACACAAAGACACCGACAGAGCCGCGAATCAGAGAACAGCTGCCTGTAACATGGACAGATCCATCCTCCAGCAATCTGGTACCTCATTGGTTGTGTCCTAAGAGCTGTCTTAAGGCCTTCGACAACCGTGTTTCTCATCTCCATTTCCTCCTCATCAAAGGCAAAAACCGTCTGCATCTGTGAAAGAAACCAGATTCATTCAGCAGTCTGTCCTGGACAACGCTCCCTCCAAAACCATGCCCACAAATAATTCAGTGAAACAGCTGCCCCTTTACAGTACAGCACTGCCGTAGACACCAGGTCAACAGTGCACTGGCAATTGCCTGTGGTGAACGGGAGAAAGGCCCTTATGGATGGGCATTGCAAGGGATCTGCACTGAGACAGGGAAAGAATCGCTGCATTCTCATTGGATTTCCAAAGCAGCAACAGGAAAAGGGAAGGGTCGAGGAAAGAAATGCCAGAGATTCTGACCACAACATCCGAAATCCTTGCCAACCAAGATGGAGTGCAGAACAGTTCACAGCTGAGGGACAGAAAGGAAGGGCGAGTGGGTGTAAAGGTGGGGAGAAAAGAGGGATGTGGGGAGCACATAGTGAGATTTGATTCTAAATTGGACGTGTTGGGGGAACGGGAAGCTAACTTGGATCAGCATGAAAGTGGGAGAGACACCAAAACTGCCAAGAGATTGAGGGATTGGTTGATTGATTGGTTTATTGAAAGACCTCACGAAAAGTGAGAGGCACAAGGTACTGCTTTAAAACCCAGTCCTGTTTGAATAAGCAGAGGGGTTGGCAGCAACAACTTGCATTTGTATAGCCACCTTTATGCAGCAAAGTACCCCAAGGCACTTCAGAGAGACAATGGCCAAATAAAATGTGGTACCCTCAGTGGGAGTTTGGTGTGAGATGGGGTTGGGATGGGGGCCTGGAATGCACTGATGGTGGCCTACACACTGCTTCCCAGGCCTGATGAGGCCTGATATCTGGGGAGGCTGGACTCCATTACAAACAGCTATCTGCCCCACCATAGCAAGTAGCCACCAAAATAAGGGGAGCAACTCCTCCTTCAAGAAAGGTGGGCTACAGTGACGTGTAAAACACACCCAGAGAAAGTGATACGCCTCACTGCAGAAAAATTTGAATGCATCGAGTCCCTACAGTGTAGAAGCAGGCCATTCAGCCCATCAAAACCACCCTACGGGAGAATGTGCAAACTCCACACAAACAGTCACTCGAGGCTG
Organism: Chiloscyllium plagiosum; assembly: GCF_037043375.1. Lineage (NCBI taxonomy): Eukaryota > Metazoa > Chordata > Chondrichthyes > Orectolobiformes > Hemiscylliidae > Chiloscyllium > Chiloscyllium plagiosum. Next base: position 130,888,569 of record NW_028270141.1, on the reverse strand, counting down.
GAATCGAACCTGGGACCCTGATGCTGTGAGGCAGCAGTCTAACCACTGAGCCACTGAGCCTTGCATGAAGCTGCAGTGTGGACAGAGGCTTGACCATGATTAATTCTGTAAAGCATTCACAAGTGCCCTGTGGGTTGGCCCATACTACCTACAACAGCAGGCTTCCTCCACTCTCAGTGCTCAGGGCCTCCCCAGCCTGTGGAACCCACTCACCATGTTTAACTGCATTTCCCGGCCGTGCGCCACTAATCCCAGGTGCAGTGCGGGGTCAGGAAAGAAAATCTGATTGCAAAGTCAGGAATCCCAATCTCAAATCCCCTTCCCCCATCTCCGTTACCTCATCCAGCCCTCGAACTCTCTGCACCTTGGGGGAGGTGATGACCGAGTGGTATCACCGCTAGTCTCAGGTTACATTTCAGCAATCTGCGTTCGAATCCCACCACAGCAGATGGTGAAGTCAATGGAAGTCTGGAACTAAGAGTCTGATGGCATGCAGACCATTAGTGATTTGAGGGGAAAAAACCCATCTGTTTCCCTACAGGGATGTAAACTGCCTTCCTACCTGGTCTGGACTATATGTGACTCCAGACCCACAGAAATGTGTTCGACATTTCACAGCCCCCTGGGTAATTAGGGATGGACAATAACTGCTGCTCCAGCCATCCTACGAATGAATAGAAACTCTCCTCCAAATCAGGCCTCCTCGGAATCCCGGATCTTAATCATTCCATCATCAGAGATCTCAAAAAGCTCTGGAATTCTGTGCCTCTCTCCTCTTCGGCCGTGTGCCACAAAGGGTCTGGAGGTTGCAGCTTTGAGCACTGCCCACTGGGATGCAGATCACTCAGACTTCTCTGGTGAATCTTTAAATGGGTTGGTGCTGGTAGGCTGGTTGGAATGTCTATAATCCGCTAGGAGCACTGGACGAGCACAGAACATTACAGCGCAGTACAAGCCCTTCGGCCTCGATGTTGCCCCGAATTGTGAAACCAATCTAAAGCCTATCTCACCTACACTATTCCATTTTCATCCATATGTCTATCCAATGACCAGTTAAATACCCTTAAAGTCGGCGAGTCTACGACTGTTGTAGGCAGTGCGTTCCACACCCCTACTACTCTCTGAGTAAAGAACGCAATGCTACTGCTGGGAGTGGGCTCAGGATTCTTTCATATGTCGTGGGCTGCAGTTTCTCAAAACAGCAGATTTGTGGAGGATTAAAATAGATGCAAGATGGGAAACAGGAATAAGCAAAGGAATATTTACTGGTTCCCCACGCACAGTGGCTTCACTGAACTTTGCATGTGTGCTCAAGGCAGTGAGTTGCTGGAAGAAAACAGTCAACTTTCCATCTTGACGGATAAACAAGAATTATAGGAAGTAATGGATGGAAATCAGGGCAGCAGATTTGCTCCATCTGGATGTTAACAGCAGGGGGGATTAACAACAATCGCACATGGTCCCCTTCCTGAGAGAACATGGAGCAGCGATATGTTTTGAAAGGAATGATTTATCTGGAGACTCATTGCTCACCCACAGCTGTGATCTTTGCAGTTTGAGGGCATTAAATGAGCAACCCTTTGCTGAGCCTGTCCTGGGTAAAGGACATCAATTATTAAACATGCTTTTTTTACACACCCGCTGGTGTGTTTTCTGCTTTTGTTGCAGATTTGCAGCTTGTTACTTAGTCGAGAGGAAGTAGATGAAAAGCATTCCCTGGTGTGGGAAGCCTCCAAAGCAATAGGGCACAACCTCAAATTTAGACAGTGACCAATTGGTGGTGGTGGAGGGGAGGTGGGGGGCGCATTTCAGAAAATATTTCCTCATTACTGAAATCAGTAGGGCCCCAAACAAGCTGTTGAGACTGGGGAAAGGTGAGATCATTGGATTTGGAGTAAGCGATGGTGTTAGGGTTACGATCCCAAAGATACCCAAGGGACAAATACAGGGGCAGGAAAAGATGGGCCCACTGGCCTCCTTCTCTGCCATAACACTTGTGTGATTCCAGGAAATCAGACATGAGCACATTGACAGGCGAAAGGGGCTTGACTGCCTGAATGGCCCACTTCTGTTCTGAAAGAAGTTTAAATTACAATTCAGATCGGAAGGAGTCAGCTGAGGCAATACACACATCCCCACACACAGATACACACACGTATACACATACAGATACACACAGATACAACACAGATATATATATACACACACACACCGGTATACACACAGATACGCACCCCCCACACACAGGTACACACATACAGACACATACAGATACAACACAGATACACACACACACTTATACACATACAGATACACACAGATACAACAGATATATACACGCACACACGCACATACACTCAGGTATACACATAGATACGCACCCCCCACACACACAGGTACACACATACAGACACGCACAGATACACACAGATACAACACAGATACACACACACTCACACAGGTATACACACAGATACACCCCACACACACACACACACAGACACGACAAACACACATTCAGACACACACAGAAACAACGCAGATATACACACACACAGGTACACACACAGATACACACAGCCCCACACACACACGCAGACAAACACACATACAGATATACACACACGTACACGCAGAGGTACACCCACCCACCCACACACACACACAGGTACACACACACAGACACAGACAAGCACACAATGGTACACACACAGACACACACACATGTACACACACAGATGCACTCCCACAGTCACGTGCACGCGCACGCACACACACACACACAGGCATACACTCAGACACACACCCTCTCAGACACACACCCACACATAGACACACACATCCACACACACACACACAGATTCACACACTGACACAGATACACACACAGATATACACACACAGACACAAACCCACACACACAGACAAACACACACATAGATACACACTGTGACACACACACAGATACATGCATACAGATATACACACAAACACACACAGACACAAACCCACACACACAGACAAACACACACATAGATGCACACTGTGACACACACAGATACATGGATACAGATATACACACAAACACACACAGATACACACAAACACACGCAGAGGTACACACACACATGGACACACAGATACACACACAGACAACACACACACAGATGCACACACACACAGACACATGCACAGATGCACACACAGGGACACACAGACACACACAGAAACACACACAGACACACAGGGACACATACACAGATACACACACATAGGCACACGGAGTTACACACAGACACATGGAGAAATTCCTAATGAAGGGCTTATGACCGAAACGTTGAATCTCCTGCACCTCGGATGCTGCCTGGCCTGCTGTGCTTTTCCAGCACTACACTCTCGACTCTGATCTCCAGCATCTGCAGACCTCACTTTCTCCCAAATATACACACACACTCAGACACACTTGGAGAGACACACACACATATACACACAGACACACATATATACATACACACGCATCACACATAGACATACAGGGAGAGACACACACGGACATACACACACAAGTATACACACACACATACATAAACCCACACATATACATATACACATGCACACCTGCACACACTTGAATACATCCACACAGAGACACAGACACACACATGCACAGACACATACATGGAGGCACAGACACACCCACACTTACGTAAGCTGTGGAGTCAGATAGTTAAAATTCAATGCAACAAACGGGTGACAGTGAATTAGCCTGTCTCACACTATTTAACGTTTTTGAATTTGAGAGAACCACAATTCTGTGAAAGTTGAAAAGGACCACCATCGTCCTTTCTGAACCATCATAACAGTCAAAGGTGTCTCTTGTGGAGCCCAACATTATAATTGGGTTCTGACAGGAGACAGAAGTGTGGGAAGAGATTTGGGAAATTTTGGAAAGCTGGAGCAAGGGTTTGATTTTTGTCCTTCCAGCACTGTCTGATCTTTAAGGTGCAGAAAAGACATTCAGATGAATAGAGAGTCAGGTGGCAAATTCTGCTGAGGAATTCTGCAAATGCATTCACAGAACTGGCAGAGCCATGATAGCTGGGTGCACGTGGAAAACATTTCACTTACTGCAGCCATGGAGTTGATACGATCAATGTAGTAGTCAGGCCAGCTGGTGGCCTGTTTATTAGGGTCATCTTGTTCCTGAAAAGAAAGGAGTGATATTCCATTAAAATTAATATCACAACCTATTTCCAACTCACCAACACAAGATGCAGCATTGTGTGGCCGAGCATTGTACAGAGTGATATAGTACAGCTGAGTATCCCTCGACAGTGCATAAAATCAGAAATGACTTCAGCCCAGAAGGTAGCCATTTGGCCCATCGCATCTATACTCGTTCTCTGCAACAGCAAATCACTCACTGCCACTAGCCCTCTTCCCCACGGCCTATAGCTTTTCCTTTGCGGATACTAATCTGATCCGTATTGAATGTCATAATCAAATCCGCCTCCAAATGGAAGGATGTGAGTCGGCCCATTATATCTGTGCTAACCCTTTTCAAGATTGATTCAATCATCAGATGCTTATCCAATTCTCTGATGAATCTGTATCAACCACCCTTTAAGACAGTGCATTCCAAATCTCAGCACTCAATGCATAAAAGAAACAACCTTTCCTCAGATCATCTCTGTGTTTTGACAGTCACACTAAATTTGTGTCCTATCAAAGCACTTCATGATTCTGACACCTCTGTTAAATCTCTTCTTGATCCTCTCTGCCTTAATAAGGACAACCCTGACTTCTCTGATTGATCCACGTGACGGTAATCCCTAACTCAGAAATAAACCATTCTTGGAAATCCGTTGTGAACCCTGTCCAGAGCTTTCATACATCCTTTCAGCACTGGACACTACTCCCCAGTTTTGGTGAAGCCAGTGTCTTTAAAAACAATTAAAAACAGAGAGTGCCTGCAGAAAGGCCTGGTAGCATCTGCAGAGAGGGAGAAACAGTTAACATTTCAAATTTGACATGACTTCTTCAGAACTAATATTCTTAGCCCACCTCCTTGAGTTTGACTCTACACCTTTACTTAAAGAGCTGAGGATTCCTAATGCTCTACTCATGGACTGGTTCACCTGTCCCTCCAGTTTCAACAATTGGTCCACTCCCAGGTCTATCCACCTGCACTCCTTTCAATCATTTCACACATATTAGTTCTTTTCGTTCCCCAAAACAAACTTTACTGCTTCACACTTTCCCATGTTGAATTTCATCCCCTATATGATTCCTGAGCTATATCATTATTCCTCTCAAACACTAGCCTGGTTCAAATATTGAAGAACGGTGTCAACAATACGATGAATATGGTACAACCCAGCACGTTGTGGTCTGGCACAACATGGTACAGTTTTGTCGAGTGCAACATTGCAGAGCACAGCACAGTGCAGTGCTGCTGAGGTTGACACACCACAGTGGTACATAGGATTCTGGAAAATGTAGGGCAATATGGTGGCGATTCCAGCCTTGGGTGACTGTCTGCCTGGGTGTAGTTTACATGTTCTCCCTGTGTCTGCGTGGATTTCCTCCAGGTGTCCTCCCACTGTCCAAAAACATGCACGCTGGGTGGATCATTCCCTAGGAAATGCAGGGTTACAGGACTAGGGTGGGATACTCTTTGAATGGTCGGTGTGGACAAAATGGGCCGAATGGCCTGCCTCCACACCATAGGGATGCCATGAAGAGCTTCCCATGTCCATTCTACTTCAAAATAAGCTCACGGGCTCAACCATCAGGAAAATATATGTCCTTGCTACATTCTAGGGTTTAGCAATTAATTAGTACCCTGGACTTCAAGAGGTTTAACAAGTTTATACCTTGAGTTTTCCTTCTCACACTGGATTGCAGGTCCCCCCACTGAAATGGCCGTTATCCATGCACACGTCTAGCTATTCAACTGGAGTCACCAATGCCTTCGGATGGTGCTGTCTACATATAGCATTCCCAGGAAATATAAATGGATGGCACTTAGGAAAGGGAAGCTGGGCTGATCCTTTTCCTACCATAACTCAAGGACAGATTATAGTACTCAACACCTTTAGTGCAGAATTAGTGCAGAGCCCTTATTGCCTGGTCTGGCTGTGTGGTACACTGCAGGGGGCCATTTGCTCGCTGACATTCACACAACTTTGGAGAAAAGGAAACCGAACGATGCAGCAGGAAGCACAGGAGAGCCCTTCACTCAATTCCTTGCTACTCCTGGGCTCCAGCTGTGTGTAAAATAGCTTCTGAGAGTGTTTTTTCAATTTAATTCATGAGATGAAAAGCTGCTGAGATGTGCATGGCATTATAAAGACAAGTCTTTTGGAAGGTTAATGTCAAAGATCTGCAAACGATGGACTGCAATATAGGCTTGGGGCAGCCCAAGCGAACATTTAAAAGGCATCTGAATGGGTAGATGAATAGGAAGGGTTTAGAGGGATATGGGCCAAGTGCTGGCAAATGGGATTGGATTAGGTTGGGATATCTGGTCGGCATGGACGAGTAGGATCAAAGGGTCTGTTTTCGTGCTGTATATCTCTATGACTCTACTAAAACCCACCTCCATGTCTTTGAGGCTCCCAAACTCTACTGTTCATTGTACAGGACCAGCCTCCCACTTTGCCACTCTCCGCAAACTTCAGCTCATTCAAACCTCTGCCGCCCCCTTCCTGCCTCTCGATCTTTAAGGGGTAAATACCAGAGATGGGGCTTCTAGGCAGCTGAAGGCGTGTGGAGGACCGATTAAAAAAAAAACTTGAGGGGGAGGCCGGAATGGGAAAGCATAGGGAACCTGGAAAACTGGAGATGTTTCCAGGTCGAGGGGAGTGCAAGGCCTGAAGGGAGGTGAAAGGAAAAAGGTGATATTTTTAAAATGAGGATGTTGCTGAAGAACCAGTGTTGGTTCAGTTAGAATGAGAAAGATGGGAAAGTTCAATGAGTGCAGGATAGTGGAACTTGGCATGAGTCAGGGTATGGCAGCAGTGTTTTGGATGTGTTTACGGAAAGTGTAAGGTGGGAGATGATTGATATAACACAGACTAGGATAGTAATAAAGGATGGAAGTGCCCTTGGGTGAAATTGATATTTACTGGCCCTGATTTTGCAGAGTTGGGATATTTTGTCGCTCAGCAAGCCCAACCCTCGGGGAACCTTGTTCAAATGGGACAGGGGCTTGTGTCTATGGTACTCCGTGAGTCTATTGGGTGACTCAGAGAGCAGTGTCAGAGGAGGGCTGAGTGGACGTCTGCTTTTGTCTGGCACTTTGCCCAGAACATTAAAAACAGAAGAAAACCATGCCAGGTAATCTTCCCTTCTCCCTTCTCAAACCTCCTCCCCATAATTCCCCAGGCCCAAACCATTTCAACCTCATTCATCCTCCATGACTGACCATACCTTCTGTGCCAAACTGTAATCTCCACCTACCACCCAGGCCCTCAATACACCCCTCACTAACCTACACTCCTCCTCCTACTCCCCATAGGCCCTTATATCCTCCATACCCACCTATGCACCTCTACCTAATCCCTGTACTGCCACCTATAAAGTTTAGTATTTCGAGTGCTTAATCCATTATAAAAATAAACACTTTATTCATTGTTTAATCTCTTGTACAAATAAACACTTTACTCAAATTCTTAATCTCTTGTTACAAAAGGCATTGGAATTTATAGTCCCACTTCAAAGAGTCTGTAACTACTCAGAGCTGCCAGTTAAACTATGAAATGGCAGGTAACCCATTGTAACCACAGACAGCAGCACTATTTCAGCAATAATAACTCTCAGGCTTACATCAACAGACAGAGTGAAATCTCAAACAATGATTGATTGCAGGGCAATTATTATTTCAAATATTTAAAGGGCAGGAGTTTTAAATGCCCCGAGAGATTCAAAGTTACTTTTGCAGTTGGTTTTGAAAGTTGATTTTGGCAGCTGGTTTTAATAAATGCTTTTGAAAACTCTTTTTTGACAGTCCCAATAATTTTACCCTCCTTCGCCCACAATCAGGTCTACTTTTAGCAATGCTAAAGGGCATGTCACGTCTCCAAAAGGACTTTCACCGGAGATCACATCAGAGGGGATACCTTTGTGCTTTGTAAGGATACCCTCCCCATCAAAGTAACTCTGCAAAATGGGGGTCTGCTCCTCCCAGGTGTCATCTGCATACATCAACTTTCCCAATCCCAATCAAAGGTCAGGCATGACTTGGGGGAGGTGGGGTAGTTGTTGTTTAATTTGAGCAGCTGCATCTGTGAGTCATGATTGTGCAATTTGGAAAGTGGCCCATTCCCTCTCTTCCACTTTCAACCCCGCAAAAATGATAGGGGCTCTCCATTATTCCAAAAACTCAAGTTGACCTTTCAGGGAGCATTGTGTGGAATACTAACCCTGATCCTGATCCTCTCTCATAGCTATGGGTCTGTGACATTTGGAAGAGGTTCCGAGAAAGCTGACAAAATTACTCCTTGCTGCAGAGTACTTTTGCTCCCCAGGTCGAAGATGGCTCAACCCGCCTGGGAGAGTGTAGATTCAGAGACAGGTTGATTGAGATCCACAAAATAATGAAGGGACCAGATGTTGTGCACACTGGCAAGTTATTTCAATGACTTTGGCTTTGCAGAACTAAAGGTCAAGCACATGAGGGAAGAAATCATTTAAACGCACTGCTTCGCTCAGAGAACAGCAGACACACAATGGAACAGACTGTTTACTTGGGCAATCGATGCTGATACGCTACATATCATCACTGGATAGCGGGACTGATCCTTGGCTGGAAAAGAAATTGCCTGTAGCAGTCCAAGTACAATTAATATAAATTGTGGTCAATGTGGTCAGGTCTCCATTCCTAGCGGGGAAGGGTGCCTGAATTATTTAGCCCCCTTAATTGGAACTAAACTGTCAGTGGGGTTGACTCACCAGTCAACACAGATGCCAAATATCCAGAGACAGTTTGAGAAGGTGCTCACAGAGCATGGAACTGGGACATAAATATCGAGCACAATTCAGTCCTGGTATAAGTCCAAGTGTATTGGCATCAGGCAGGGTGACTGGACTGAAATTAAACGTCAGGGTTCCCATTCCCTGTTCGGTTAAAACTCTCTAACTCCAAGTGGGAAGTAACGCTCCCCCTAGTTGAACAGCCAAGCTCACTGCATTGGCTAACCCGTGTCGAAAGGTTTGGATACATGAAGTCTCAGTTCTCTGCAGTAACGTTTAAATAAATGCAAGGTAGTGCATTTTGGTGAGTCAAACCAGGGCAGAACTTACACAATCAATGGTAGGGACCTGAGAATGCTATAGAACAAAGAGGTCTATAGGTACAGGCTCATAGCTCCTTGAAAGTGGAGTCACAGGTAGACAAGGTGGTGAAGAAAGCTTTTGACGAGTTTGCTTTCATCAGTCACAGCACTGAGTATAGTGGTTGGGACATCTTGTTGCAGCTGTACAAGACATTGGTGGGGCCACATTTGGAGTACTGTGTACAGCTCTAGTCACCCTTTGGTGGTACCACATTTAGAGTACCATGTACCCCAATACAAAGGATATTATTAATCCAGAAAAAGCACAGAGAAGATTTGCTAGGATGCTACCCTGGATTGGAAGGTTTGAGTTATCAGGAGATGTTGAAAAGGCTGGGGCTTTCAACCTGGAACATAGGAGACTGAGGGGTGACCTTACAGAGGTCTATAAAGTCATGAGAGGCGTAGATAAAGTAGATAGTCGACTGCTTTTCCCCATGTAGCGGAGTCTAAAACAAGAGGGTATGGGTTAAAGGTGAGAGGGCAGAGAAACAAAAGGGTCCAGAGGGGCAATATTTTCACACAGAGCATGGTGAGCATCTGGAACGAGCTGCCAGAGATAGTGGTGAAGGTGAGTACCATTTTGTCACTTAGGAAACATTTGGACAGATACATGGATGGGATAGGTATGGAGGGATATGAACCAAACGCAGGGAAATGGGATTCAATTAATTGTGAGAACTGGGCAGCATGAACAAGTTGGGCCAAAGGGTCTGTTTCCATGTTGTAAACCTCTATGACTCCGAGTTGAGTTGCAAGTGGTTTCCTGAGTGACACTGTGTAACTTTACTGCATGCAGTCCCCCAACCCACACAACACAATAAGCTCAAGGCTCCATTATGGAGCACTGCAGGCCTGGAGCAATCAGGCTGTCTCTTTGATTGTGACTATCAGTTCATTCCGATAAACCTCAGCTTTCAAATCGTTAGCAAGTGCTTTCCAGTAAACCCCTTTGCTGTGCTGTGTAACAGCCATCTGCAACACTTTCCCATAATTGTCTAATAAAGAAAAGGGACCCTGGTCATCGTTTTGAATGAAACGTGTCATACATTGTAAGGTTATTGGAATCACATGCTCCCACTGCACAGTTCAGCAACACATCACCATAACAGCAAACTTCAGCAAGACACTCAGCAAGATGGGGTCTTAAAATAATGCTGTTTGGGAGCACCTTGAACTGCAAGCCCCTCTGTCGCTCAATGTCTAATCCTCTCTATTCTGGCTCTGCAAGTTGTCAGTTCAACTCTCATAGAGTCAAACAGCACTGAAACAGACCCTTCAGTCCAACCAGTCAATGTCGAACATAATCCCAAACTAAACTAGACCCACCGACCTGCTCCTGGCCCATGTCCCTCCAAACCTTTCCTGTTCATGTATTTATCCAAACGTCTTTTTGATGCTCTGGTGTGCTGCATTGTTGGAAATGGTGTCTTTTTACAGGAAATGTCAAAGTTAGACCTTCTTTCTGGGCCTTGCAGTCAGATCCTCAGTACTACCTGAAGGAAAGCTGGGGGGTGGGGGGGTGGTGTTCTCCCTGCTGCGAGTTAGCCAATGAATATCCCTCAACCAATGTCGCTGAAACAGATTTGTTTTTATCCCCTGGTTTACTATGCACTAATTGGCTGCTGCACTTGCGACGTTGTAATGATGACACTTCAAACACTTCTCTGGCCTTAAGGCACTTTGGGATTTCAAAGTTGAATGAATCATCTGAAAGCTGACACTACTGACAGTGTAGTACTCCCTCAGTCCCACACTGGAGTCTCCACCTGGATGTTCAAATCACTGAAGTATTAATCAGTCCATTTCAGATTCACTGACTGGGCCAGGATTTATTGCTTATTCTTATTGCACTGAAGGCAGTTCTCATTGCTGTGGGTCTAGAGTCACATGTAGGCCAGACCACGGAAGAACAACAGATTGCCTTCCCTGAAGGGCATGAATGAACCACATCCGTTTTTATGATACTTGATAATGATTGCACGGTGGCTCAGTGGTCAGCACTACTGCCTTACAGCACGAGGGACCTGGGTTCAATTCTGGCCTCGGGTGACTGTGTGGAGTGTACACATTCTCCCTGTGTCTGTGTGGATTTCCTCCCACAGTCCACAGAAGTGCAGGCTGGGTGGATTGGCCATGGGAAATGCAGAGTTGTAGGGATAGTGTGGGATGGAAACTCTTCAGAGGGCTGGTGCAGACTTGATGGGTGGAATGGCCTCTTTCTGTGCTGTTGAGATTCTAAGATTAGGCTAGATTTTTACTCAATTCAAATCTCTTCATCTGCCATGATAGTATTTGAATCCTGTCCCCAGAAGTTTAGCTGAGGGATAAGCGAGTGGATTACTTTGGGATTATTAGTCCAATAACATTAACACTACATCAGCTCTTCCTGTAGAATCCTCTCCCTCAAAAGGTGGGAGTGGCGCCAGTAGTTGATGGTCAGCAACTCCGAATGTCCGGCTGGAGTCTCCTCAGGCTTCTGTTCCTTCTGTTATTTTTTTATTCAATTGTGGGACATAGGTGTCGCTAGCTGGGCCAGCATTTATTGCCTACCCCTAGTTGCCCCTCAAAAAGATGGTGGTGAGCTGCCTTCTTGAACCGCTATAGTCCACCTGCTGTGGGTTGATCCACAATGCGCCCTTCGGGAGAGAACTCCAGGATTTTGATCCAGTGACAGTGAAGGAATGGGTGATGTATTTCCAAGTCAGGATGGGGAGCGACTTGGGGAGGATCTTGCAGGTGGTGGTGTTCCCATGTATCTGCTGCCCTTGTCCTTCCAGATGGGAATGGTCATGTGTTTGGAAGGTGCTATCTGAGGAGCTTAGGTGGATTAGAAGGAAGGTTGGGGAATAATAAAAGCATTTTTATTTCACCCAGAAGGCAACAGGGGTCTGGAACTCACTGCCTGAAAGAACAACCCATTTATAAAAGAAAAACAGTTGGAATGCAGTAATCCATAAGACACAGCACTAAGAACTGAAATGTGAGATTAGGCTGGAAAATTCTTATTTCGCCAGTACAGATATGATGGGCCGAATAGACTACTTCACTGCCAGCAATTTTCTAGTCACAATTCCGAAAGAGGTCATTTAGTAGCAGCACCAATAAAAGCAAACTTTATTTCTTAAATCAGGTTCGGGATGAGTCTCACTGCCAGGGATTCGGAGGAATACGCAGCGTCAGATTGTGATAAAACCTGTAGATTTTAATTGCCATTGACACCGACTGAAAAGGGAGGAAATGAGGCAGTTTGACACCGCTGCTGAACAGATCCCCACCGCTCAGGTAACACATAGGCCAGACAGCTCGCTTTGCCCCAAACTCCAGTCACCATTTTGCACCTTGTCTGAGCTACTCCTGTCTAATTCCAACCAGTGTTTGGCCTGCAGTTTAATCGATGCAACACATTTCAGAGGAAGGATAGCCTGACAAAGGGGCTGTTTGACTGCACACGACCTAATCCTGAAAGTCTGACTGACAGCTCAAAATGGGACCTTGTGCCAACCCAAGCCCAGTCAGCTGCACTTTCATGTTTATTCAATAAAACACATATTCCCCCTCCCCACAGGAGAAAGCCCCTACAGATCCCAGGCCAGGAAAATTTAAATAAATATTAATGGAAGCATATTTAAATATATCTCCTGCCTATTTTATATCGTTACATTGGAGACGTTGGTTGGCTTCAATATTTAAACTACTCTTATTAAGAAAACACCTCTCTCAATCTTGGTCTGCTGTGCCAAGATTCTGAAATGGTTACAGATGTTGTGAGAGGCCTGTCATGTGGTGGCGTTCCTGTTTTGTGTCTTAGCGAGCGTGGCTGGCAATGTTTTATGAGCCCCATGTCGTTTCTTGTGTGTGTTAAACGGTTTCCCTATTTTTTTCCCAGCATGCCACCCGAAGGGGTGAGGAACGCCAATGACTGGAGAGGGAGCCGAATGCTCCTCACGACCGGGCAATGAGCAGGTCAGGAACGGCTCTGCTTGATGGATTAGCATGCCACCCTCTGCCAGTATGAGAAGTTGAAATAAGAACATGAGAACAAGGAGCAGGAGTAGGACGTCTGACCCTTCGAGCCTGCTCCACCACTCAATAAGATCATGGCTAATCTTTCTGTGGACTCAGCTCCACTTACCCGCCCCCTCACCATAACCCTTAATTCCCATACTGTTCAAAAAAACCTATCTATCTACACCTTAAAAACACTCAACAGTGCAGCCTCCACTGCTTCACTGGGCGTGGAATTCCACAGATTCACAACACTTTGGGTGAAGAAGTTCCTTCTCAGCTCAGTCCAAAATCTGGTCCCCCTCGCTCTAGTTCCACCTGCCAGTGATAACAACCTCCCTGCTTCTATCTTACCTATTCCCTTTACAATTTTATATGTTTCCATAAGATCCCCCCTCGTTCTTCTAAATCCAATGAGTATAGTCCCAGTCTACTCAATCTCGCCTCATAAGCCAACCCTCTCAACTCCGGAATCAATCGAGTGAACCTCCTCTGCACCCCCTGCAGTGCCAGTACAGCCTTTCTCAGGTGAAGAGACCAAAACTGCACACAGTTTTGCCTGATCAGCACCAGTGTGAGAAGTGGAAATGTCAGAAGACTGTTCATTGTCTTGGCTCTCAAGCAGCCAAGCTTCGAGCGACATCGGAGCGAGGTCCTGACTGCTTTCTCTCAAGTGGCGTTTGATGAAAATTAAAGATACCACAAAAGGAATAACTTCATGCAGGATTGTGCAGGAGAAATGGCAAGAAACGAGGCCAGGAGATAGTGAGATGCTGGAGGGTCAGAGTTGATAAAGTGTGGCACTGGTCAGGCAACACAGCAGGTTAGGCAGCATCCGAGGAACAGGAGAGTTGATGCTTCGGGCAAGTCCCTTCATCAGAAAACAGGCCATCCAGCCTGCAATCCAGACCTCCAGCCTTGCTCCACTTTGAATCCCTACAGAGTAGAAGTATGCCATTTGGTCCACTGAGTCCATACTGGCCCTCCAAAGATCTTCCCACACAGACCCAGCCCTCTATTCCTGTAATCCCTCACTTTCCATGATGAATCCACCTAGTCTGCACACCATGGGCAATTTAGCACGGCCAATCCACCTAACCTGCACATCTTTGGACTGTGGATGGAAACCAGAGCACCCGGAGGAAACCGCACAGACACAGGGCGAACGTGCAAACTTCACACAGTCATCGAAGATTGGGATCAAACTTGGGCCCCTGGCACTGCGTGAGCCACCATGCCTCCTTTCTCCTTCCATGTTTCTGATGTTCAACTATTAATGTAACCCTAAACTCTCTCATTTTTAGAAACATTTGTTCAGAAAATGTGGGCCTTGCAGACTAGGCCTGTCTCTAGTTGCCCTTCAGAAGGTGGTGGTGAGCTGCCTTCTTGAACCGCTGCAGTCCACCTGCTGTGGGTTGACCCACAATACCATTATTAGGGGGAGAGTTCCAGGAATTAGACCCAGCAACAGAGAAGGAGCAGAAATAAATTTCCAAGTCAAAGCGGTGAACGGCTTGGAGGGGAACTTGCAGGTATGCTGTTCCCTCATATCTGCTGCCCTTGTCTTTTGAGATGGCAGTAGTTGCGGGTTTGGAAGGTGCTGTAGATAGAGTCTTGGTGAGTTTCCACAGTGCATCGTATAGGTGGTACACTTTTGTGTGTTATGCTTGTCCAGCTTCTCCTTAACTACATCGACACATCTGCTTCAACCAAACCCTCGAGTAAATTATTCCTAAGTTATGGATGTGGACGCAGCAGTCTTTCTGATTTAGAATGCACTGCCAGAAGAGGTCGTGGAAGTCAGCACATTGGTGACATTTAAGAGGCATCTGGATGGTTACATGAATAGGGAGGGAATAGAGGAATATGAACCGAATAAGGGCAAAAGGTTTGTTTTTTTAGTTTAGTTAGGGCATGGCAATCGGCATAGGCTTGGAGGACCAAAGAGCCTGTTCCTGCGCTGTACTTCTGTTTTTTTTTGTTATAGATGGGGAGAATCAAATGCAAGCAAATAGAGCTTATAGTCATGGATCTTAGTCTTCCCAGCATTTGCCTGAAAAAATCCAACCAGAAACACTTTCCAGTCTCTTGCCCAAAATTCATCTGTAAACCAAAACACGAAACAAAATACAGCTGGAAAATTAGTCCATGGCTGGTTATGGGATGTCACTGCTGAATAATGGCTGCAATGGTTCCTCGAGAGCAACAGGCACCACACCTCAAAATGAATTCATCCTCTATAGCTTCTTGAGGCATCCCAACATGTAGGGAACTCCAGAGACCACGGTCTAGTCTTTTATTGACCTTTGGATGAAGGAATCTCTCTCTCTCCTCACTCCAAATGTTTAACTTGTGGCCCACATGGCTGTTCAAAGTATTTCACAGTGAACGAATTACCTCAATCAATTTTGCAGACCCTTGACATTTTGCACTGTTTGCAAGTAAATTGCTCACACCTTTAGCCATGCTCTATCCGCACCCTCCCCAAGAGGCAAGATGGCCACCTACCTGAGGGAGACAACTCAATGGAGTCACCTTGTGGCCAAATCCTGCAACTGTAATGTAACCACTGAAATAACCCAGAGGGAACTATTGGCTGGATTTTAGTGTTCTCTCAGGGAGGGGGGTGGGGGGTCGGAAGTGGGTTTGGAGGCACTGGATTGAACAGGAATGTGCCTGTTGGGAGGGCCCCATCACCTTCCTGTTTTGGCCTGATTCATTCCAAGATGGCAGACAGCCTGTGTGTCCTGGTGTCAATGGAGACCCTTTAGGTGGGGAATTAGTACCAATGGCAAACAGTGCAATCCCTCTGAAGGGCGCATGGACAGCAAGCACCGTCAAATTGTCCAAAGTTGTGAGGTACTACTGGGGAATACTCAGTTCCTGATCAAGGAGGCTGGAATCAGCGAGACAGGCCTCAAGAGAGCCAACCAATGGTCCTTGCAAGGTATGAACCCTTGCCCCAAACAGATACCATGAACTCCCACCAACCATCACCCATGCCACCGACCTCTTTCCCCCCCTCCCCCCCAACCCCTGTCATTCCTGTCCTGTCCATCTGGGATCCTGTGTCTCTGAAGGAGACGGAGGAACAGCGCTACCAGGGGAGCAGCGCTAACGGTCTGACAAGCTCATGGGCAAAACGTTTTCAGGGGGCTAGGATCCCCGTGGCCTTCAGGAAATTGATCCCAGCGAAGATTCTCCAGTTTTCTGCTCAAGTACCAGACTGGCATGTGATATGCCAAACCTCCTCCAAATAAAGGAGTGCGGAGCCCCTGTCAGCTCTCCAGCTTGTTGACAAGATCCCCATAGCCTGGATTACAATCCACACCCTGAACACTTTCCACCTATAAACAGCAAATGCTGAGACACAAATATGTGAGTAAGTTTAATTATAGCATGAATAAGATCTGTGGACAGAAAATGCTTGCACTAGGAAATATTTTCAATAAGATATAGATTATGGGGTAGGCATCTTAAAGGAACCATGTTATTTGTTTAATCCAAGCTAATTCTCTCATTGATGTCAACTCCAATGAGATTATTGGTGAGCATGAAGACTATTTTCCGTTGTGTTATGCTTTATGCTGTGAGCTCTTTGTGAACTGCCAAGAACTTTATTTCCCCCCCTATGTTACATCTGTCAACAACAAAAAATGAACAGCAAGAGGGCAATTATCAAAAGGAAAATCACTGCACGGTGATCCTATCTTGCCCCTTGTCTTCAGGGTGAATCATGTGAAGAACATTCACACAGGACTACTCTTACAGAATTCACTGAAAGGATTAACAGAATTCATATCACTAGATGCCAACACCAACTGTAAACATTACAACACATCAGGCTTTTGATGAAAGCAACCGGACACTGGAACCATCTTCCTGTCTCTTGGAAAAATTCCACGTGGTTACTGCCTCTTTACAGTGCTTCACTTTGCTAAGAAAATAGAAACTTTATCAAAGCTCTTACCAAAATCCAGACACACAACAATAATTGTCTCACCATTCTCCTTCCCTATACTTCATCAAAGAAAATCTCGTAAGCCAAATTTACTATGCCTTTATTAAGTTTGGCTTTCATTTAAAATCCATATCTTTCTCAGGGCCTATTAATTTTGTTCTATCTTAATATTTATGCAAGTTTCCTACTGCTGTTAGACTAATTGGCTTGTAATTGCTACAGCCACAGACAGACTAACTGGTTATGCATATAGGAGCTGATGCATTACATTTAGACAAATGTAACGTGCTACATTTTGGAAGGAAGAATATACTTTAACTGGGAAGAGGCTAAATTCAATAGAGGAGCTGAAGTACCTTGGTATCTAGATATAATGGTAACTTAAAGTTGTTACCATAAATGATTTAAGCCATGAAAAGGTACAAAGAGTTATTTGTTTTTGCATTGGAGGTATTGGAAACAAAACCAAAGGGGTATCTGTGAACATACTTAAGACTTACAGGTGGCACAGTGGTTCAGTGATTAGCACTGCTGCCTCACAGCACCAGGGACCTGGGTTCGATTCCTCCTCGACTGACTGTCTGTGTGGAGTTTCTGGATTAGTGGTGCTGGAAGAGCACAGCAGTTCAGGCAGCATCCAAGGAGCAGCGAAATCGACGTTTCGGGCAAAAGCCCTTCATCAGGAACATTCTCCCCAGTAGTACCTCACAACTTTGGACAATTTGACGGTGCTTGCTGTCCATGCGCCCTTCAGAGGGATTGCACTGTTTGCCATTGGTACTAATTCCCCACCTAAAGGGTCTCCATTGACACCAGGACACACAGGCTGTCTGCCATCTTGGAATGAATCAGGCCAAAACAGGAAGGTGATGGGGCCCTCCCAACAGGCACATTCCTGTTCAATCCAGTTTCCTCACACACACAAAGATGTGCAGGCCAGATGAATTAAGCATGCTAAATTGCCCATACTGTTAGGTGCATTAGTCAGGGGTAAATATAGAGTAAAGGAATGGGTCTGGGTGGGTTACTCTTCGGGGGGTCTGTGTGGACTTGTTGGGCCGCAGGGCCTGTTTCCGTATGTAGGGAATATAATCTAAACTCCAATGTGATTGCAGCAAGAGTCTATTGAGTTCAGGCTACCTTACAATGAAGAAAGGGAGGATTAAGAGGAGGTTAACGATTCTAACTGAGTAGATAATGGGAAACTTGTTTCCTCTTGTGGCAGGGTAATAGATGATAAAGAATTATTGTATTTTTTGAAGGAAAAATGAATCAGATGAAATTAGAATTTTATTTAGGCAATAAGTTCTGAAGATCTAAAATGCACTGCCTAAAATGGCAGCTGGTTAAATAAACTCTTTCAAAAAGGAAATGGATAAATACTTCAAGGGGGCTCCATCAAAAGAACAAGGGAATGGGACAAACTGGATAAGTCTTTCAAAACAGCAGCACCATCATGATGGACTGAATGGCCTGCTGTGCTGTATGATTCTCTGGTTGAATGAAAATGAAAAGTTGTGATGAGAGAGCTATGTGGTGAGAGAATTTTCCACCAATCATGGCCCTCAATCCTACAATCCTAGAATTGAAAACAACACTCCTCTTAAATCCCCGGACACCAGTCAGAACCTGAGTTTGGTATTTCAATGCTACATCATGACCCAGGCGAAACAGCACAGCAGAACAGTCAGTGTGAAGTCGATCCACTGTCAGGTCTTACCTGGAGGTATTTCACCACAAGCAGAAAAAACAGAACTCGTGGGAAAGTACGAGTACGGGTCGATGGACCAAGTGCTGGAAAGTGGAATAAGTGTAGATAGGTCAGTGCACACTCAATGGGCTGAAGGGCCTTTTCTGTGCTAGATGCCTTTATGAATCAGCCCATTACTAGTTCATTCTCGGAATGTGTACTCTGTTGGAGGGGCTAGCAATTAACACTGATTCATTGGGATTTTCAGGAGACCTTCTTAAACAGCCTCAATCCATTGATGTAGCATTTTGATGTAACTGGGTGTTTTTTTTAGGTCAACGCAGGGGGCAGTTAAGATCCATTCACATTGATTCTTAAGCAAAGGGGTATCAATGAACATATTTAAGGCTCCAATGTGACTGCAACAACAGTCTATCGAGTCACTGTTATCCCTACCTACGTTAGGTTGGTCGATTTTCTTCCCCGAAATACATTAGTGGATTGAGTGAATTTTTTAACAGAATCCATCAGCTTTATGATCACTTTTATTGGCACCAATCTTTTTTTAACTGAATTCTAAATTCTCAACTTGTCACAGCAGGATTCGAATTCAAATTCTTTGCATTATCTGTCCAGCAACACAAGCAGTGGGTTTGGAATCCCTGCTGGCCAAATCACTGCATGGGTGATAAAAAGACTAGGAACTCTAAGGTCGTCTCTTATCATCGTATGGACAAATTCAGAAGTAGCACCACATTAGGCAGTAATCCAATGGGTTTATTTGAAATCACAAGCTTTCTGTTGTCATCAGCATTTTAGGGACAGGACGTAGGCCATTCAGCCCATCAAGCCTACCCCACCGTTCAATACAATCGAGTCATACTCGCACTCTCCCATTAGAAAGCGGCAATTTTAACCTGAGGATTACCACAGCTCGGAGGAGGGACAGGGTCAAGGTCTCATTCATGGTCACACCTTTAGTGTCACTCTACATTGCAAACCAGCCACCCAGCCAATTAGATTACTTACAGTGTGGAAACAGGCCCTTCGGCCCAACAGGTCCACACCGACCCGCCGAAGCGTATACCACCCAGACCCATACTCCTACACTTACCCCTTCACCTAACACTACGGACAATTTAGCATGGTCAATTCACCTAACCTGCACATTTTTGGATTGTGGGAGGAAACCGGAGCACCCGGAGGAAACCCACACAGACACGGGGAGAATGTGCAAACTCCACACAGAGAGTCGCCTGAGGCGGGAATGGAACCCGGGTCTCTGGCGCTGTGAGGCAGCAGTGCTAACCACTGTGCCACCGTGCCGCCCACGGTATATGAAGTTAGGCGGACAGGCAGGTAGTACTGAGGAGATGGGGAGGCTGCTAAAAGATTTCAACAGTTTTGGAGAGTGGTCCAGGAAATGGCTGATGAAATTCAATATGAGCAAGTGCGAGGTCTTGCACTTTGGAAAAAAGCTAACCAACTCCAATACAGTCATGGCTGACAGAACACATCAATGTCTTTCACTCATCCCATTCCCACTGGTCATCAGAAATCGATGTTTCTCTACCTTAAACAGAGTCAAAGGCTGAGCCGACACAGCCCTTCCTTCACAAACCTCTGGAATCCTCCATAACCATGCTTCATTCAAGGTTGAAACACACCGCCTTAAATACTCCTTCTCCCTTTCCCCTGACTGCATTAATCACAGCTCAATGATACTGCTGTCACATACCTTCTTCTTACTGCAGTAAATTTGCCATTTCTTCTCCATGGGCAGTGCAAACATAGCATCTCGGTTCTTGTCAGTGAGGTCCAACTCATCCTGGAAATAAGGGCAGAAAAAGGAATCAGTCACCTCACCAATCTTCCGTCAGGCCCAATCCAACAGATTCCCCCCTCAACCTTACCCCCTCCCCACCCCCCCAACCAAGGCTTGCGATATTTTGTACAACAAACAAACAACAAGCTTTCAGAAACAATAAAAGAGAAACATTTTATTGTTAGTTCTTCCATCTGTAAAGTTCCTTCTGGGTTGCACAGAGTGGTGACTGGGAGATTAGTCGTTAATTTCTGGATTCTTCAACACAACTCAGGAAGAAATGAAAACTGCCACAGCACAAGTGCTCCTTAAAGGATTCCCCCAACCTTCTGCTGCTATCTTAGTGGTTCCCTGGATTGCTCGCAACAGCCTCCAGGAGAGTAATTATTGCTTGCTGGAGACTCCAGGGAATTTTGAATGGTGGGCACCTCGTTCCCATTGAAAGATTTTGCCTTGGCCTCAAGGGGGCGCAATCATGGTCTGCAGCAGTGTATATCAAGGGGTGCAGCTCTAACATGTGCCATGGCATAACCTCCAGAGTTTGTCCCAATTCCCCTCAATCTGAATCACTACCATTGTCAAGAGACGTTACCTTGTAGACATCAAGAAATACCTGTTAGAGAGGAAAGCCCAAATTGAGGCTGGGGGTGGGGTCAGTTATTACCAAACTCATGATAGATTTAAGCTTTGTGGTCATACCCACTACTGCCTAGTTTGAGACTTCACAGATACATTCCTGCGAAAAGCTCTGGCAACTTAGACAATCAACCATCAGATTGGGTAGAAATCTTGGAACTGAGATGGCAATTTACTTTTTTTAAAATTCATTCACGGGATGAGGGTGTTCCTGGCCAGGCTAACATTCATTGCCCTAATTGCCCACGTTGCTGTGGCATGCAGGCCAGACCAGGTAAGGATGTCAGTGAGCCAGATGGGTCTTCCAACAATGGATTCATGGTCATCATTAGACTCTTAATTCCAGATTTTACTGAGTTCAATTAACACCATCTGCCATGGAGGGATTCGAACCTGGGTCCCCAGAACATCTGGTGATAATGCCACTAGGCCACTGCCTCCCCTTATAACTTATACAACCATATACACTTACCTGGATATCTAACAATAGCATTTTTAATGCAGCAAAATCATCCAAGCTATTTCACAGCATCTTAGTCAGACACAACCGATTTCTGATGAAGGGCTTTTGCCCGAAATGTCGATTTTCCTGCTCCTCGGATGCTGCCCAACCTGCTGTGCTTTTGCAGCACCACTCTTTTGACACAAACTGATATTGAAGTCAAGGAACAGGGTGGCTCAATGGCTCAGTGGTTAGCACTGTTGCCTCACAGCACCAGGGACCTGGGTTCAATTCCACCCTCAGGTGACCATCTGTGTGGAGTTTGCACATTCTCCCTGTGTCTATGTGCGTTTCCTTTGGGTGTTCTGGTTTCCTCCCACAATCACAAAGAAATGCAGGCTAGGAGGCCGGGCCATGTAAAATGCAGGGTTATGGGGATCATTTTGGGTGGAATGCTTTTCAGAGGGTTGGTATGGGCTGAATGGCCTGCATCCACACTGTAGGGGATTCTATGAGCTGGAAGAATGCCTTGAAGGTCCAGTTGAAGAGATGGGATTTAAGAAAGGTAGGGGGAATTGAGGAAAGGGAATTCCATCCCCGGCCAACCCAGTCCATTTTAGTCTTCAAGGGAAGATTCTGCAAAGCTACACCTTGCTGCACGGGGCAAATCAAGTTCCTGTGTATTTATTCCGGCCATCCTTGGATCCTTACATGGAGCAACATATTCATAAATAATCAACTTGGAAATTGGAACTGAGACAAAGCCAGAGAGTGATGGTTACATCCTCAGGACAACTGAAGTGTTGAGGAGTGATGGGTAGCTAAACTCTTTCAAACAGCCAAACATTGGCATGCAGGACAGAATGGCTTCCTCCTGCTCTTTAGAGACTGTACTGAGTTTGCTTGCTGTACTAACTTCACCTCTTGAGGAGAGAAACATTTAACTGTGTGCTAGCAGGATCAGGCAATTTTGGAACAGTGCCACAGTAAGACAATGAAAAATTAAGTCAACCTGATGTAGAGACTTCTAACCTCCACTTTCCTCAGTTCTTGCTGTGAAACAAACAGATGGGTTGACATGAACATGTTGAAGTGATGCGAATGTCCTGTCTCTGTGTGTGTGTGTGGTGGCCTGGCTATAATAATAGACATTCTCTCACTAGGTTTAATTAACAGATACTGTAGACCAAGGTTAGAATGGTGCTGGAAAAGCACAGCAGGTCAAGGCAGCATCTGAGGAGTAGGAAAATCGACGTTTTGGGCAAAAGCCCTTTGAGACATTGATTTTCCTGCTTCTCGGATTCTACCTGACCTGCTGTGCTTTTCCAGCACCACACTAACCTTTGACTCTAATCGCCAGCATCTGCAGTATCCACTTTTGCCTAGATACTGTAGACCAGATAAGCGTATTTTAAATGCACTGAAAGTTTCTTCTGTGTAAAACTAACCCCATGCTACCTGCAGGGAGGAGGCGTCAGCTGTGACACTCTGACCTCTTGGTCAAAAGATTATGGTCCAATTCCCACTTGAGAGATTGGACTGCATCATTTAATCTAGTCTGATAGTCCCGTGTCACATTGAGGAACTGCTGCATTGTCAGAGCTGTTGCTTTTCAGGTGAGGACTGACCTGTCCTCTCAGCCAAGTGTGATTGATCCGAAAGGCGATGGGCACGTTCTTACTGAGGCAACAGGTCTAGAAAGAGATTACAGCCATTCTTCCATATCCGCAAAGGTTCTGTTCTTGAGAACACCCTTGAATTATGAAAGTGTGGAGCTTGTTTAAAAATAAGTTAAGGTCTGAAGTCACATGACATCAGGTTATAGTCCACGTCACCTGACAAAGGGTCAGCGCTCCGAAAGTTTGTGATTTCAAATAAACCTGTTGGACTGTAACCTGGTGTTGTGAGATTTCTGACCTTGTCCACCCCAATCTAACACCGACAGCTCCACATCAAAAATAGGTTAAAAATCGCAGATACATGTATTTTGTCCACAGATGCTGAATCTTGTTGTTAATTACGTTTTGGGGTGGATAGGCGAATCTGCGATTTGTGACTTCGCTATTACAGAGGACTTCCTTATTACCATTAACGCAATGCCTGTATATGAGAAACAAAAACAGAAATTGCTGGAAAATCTCAGCAGGTCTGGCAGCATCTGTGAAAAGAAATCAAGGTTAATGTTTCAGGTCCGGTGACCCTTCCTCAGAATAGGGCAAGGGTGACTGGACTTGAAACATTAACTTTGATTTCTCTGCACAGATGCTGCCAGACTGGCTAAGCTTTTCCAGAAATTTCTGTTTTTTGTTTCTAATTTACAGCATCTGCAGTTCTTATGGTTTTTATTTGGTCTGTATATGAGAGCCAGCTGTGTGTACACTGGGTAATCGGTCTTACAGCAGCAATGACACTTCAAATACACTACACTGGCTGCAAAGCACTTTGAGAAGGGAGGAGGTTGCCACATGAATGCAACTCTTTTGTTTCTCTGATATAATCAGAGCATAGCACGCAGGCCTGCAAAAATTATAGTGTGTGTGTCTTTTATATGTGTGTGTGTATGTGTGTCTGTTTTTCTGTGTGTGTCTTTGTGACTCTGTGTGTGAATGTATGTCTGTGTATCTGTCATGGTGTGTTGTCTTGTACATGGATGTCTGTATGTGGGTATGTGAATTTGTGTGTCTTGTACGTGGGTGGATGCATCTGTGTGCGTGTCCGTGTGAGAGTTTGCGATTGTGTGTGTCTTGTGTGTAGGTGGATGGGTGTGTGTCTGTGCTTGTGTGTTTGTAAATGTGTGTGTGCACACCTGTGAGCATGTGTCTTTGTGTGTCCCTCGGTAGTTTATACAAAGGAGAAAGCGAGGACTGCAGATGCTGGAGATCAGAGCTGAAAATATGTTGCTGGAAAAGCGCAGCAGGTCAGGCAGCATCCAAGGAACAGGAGAATTGACGTTTCGGGCATAAGCCCTTCTTCAGGAAACTTCCTGAAGAAGGGCTTATGCCTGAAACGTCGATTCTCCTAGTTTATACAAAGGGCTGCTCCTAGAGGCTTATCCAGCTCACTGTGGCTCAGCAGATCACTCTGTTACTTCAGTTGCAGAGGCTACAGCAGCAGATCCACATTCTGCTGCAGTACTGAGGGAGCTCCTCACTTCCTGAGGTAACATCTTTCTAAAGGCAGCTTAATGACAGTGGTCTGTATTCCCTACCAAGGTTCTGTTTCTAAGATGAGTAGGTTATCTTATCAATGTTCACATTGTCATTTGTGGGATCTTGCTGTGCATCATGGCTGCCATGTTGCCACACACAACACTAACAGCTGCATTTCAGAATTACTTTGTGGCTATAATGTGTCTGGGGCCATTCTAGGTGTGTGAAAAGAGCTAAACAGATGTAAATTCCTTGAACCAATGAAAAATTACATCATGTAAGCACTATCTAGAAAAATGGCTGAAAGTGGGGTGCTGAACAAGCCGAGGGAATGGTAGGTGTTGGAGGAGAGGGAAGATGGAGGGAAGAGAAGGTCAATATAATACCGACTATTGGGAATCAGTCAGAGGAAAAGGCCACTCTCTCGGCTGGGGAAAGAGGAGAAACCGTAAGGAAATGTCCCACTCAACAAAGTTCTTTTGTGTTGGTGTGCGTGAGTGTGCATGTGTGTGTATATGTACTTGTGCGTGTGAATGTGTGCATGTGTGTTTATGGGTGTGCGTAAGTGTGTGTGTGTCTGTGTTTGTGTCTGTGTTTGTGAATGTGTGCTTGTGCATGTGTGTCTGTGTGTGTGTGAATGTGCACGCGTGTGTGTGTGTGAAAGACGAGCTCACACGGGTTATAAAATTTATGTGGCACGCCCTGATACCACATCACCGCAGTTTTACCAGCTTCGTCCCCAAAAGGGATGCCTCAACTATTTTCCCTGGGAACAGGATATGCCAGGGTCCATGTCGGCAATCACACAGTTATAATTTCCTGCCCAGGTCCCTAGATCCCCAACCCCGCCCCAATACCACTCAATTATTACCACTGTCACATGCTGCTTCCTCCATGTGGAGTTCGCTCATGCTTTCCCAATTGGGCCCATGCTTTTGTGCTTCCTGATATGATCACCTGACAGCATCCCAAAAGAGTGAACATCCCGTTGGCAAGAAAGCTTCTGGGATTGTTCAAAGAAGCAGACTCTTATATGAGTACTGCTGGGCAGCTACTGAACCTGTCTTCCCTATTTCAGATGTGCCCAGAGTCCTGTTACAGGAAAAATATTATTAAATTAGAGAGGGTTCAGGAAAGGTTTACCTGGATGTTGCCAGGGATGGAGGCTCTGAGTTATAAGGAGAGGCTGAATAGGCTGGGACCTTTTTCATTGGAGCGTACTAGGTTGAGGGGTGACCTTAGAGAGGTTTGTAAAATCACGAGGGGTATAGAATGGTAGGTGCCGTTCCCTCGGGTGGCGGGGGGGAGATTTCAAGAATAGAGGGCATATTTATAAGGGGAGAGGACATGAGGGGCAAATGTCTTACACAGAGGATGGTTCGTGTGTGGAATGAGCTTCCAGAGGAAGGAGGAGGTGGATGTGGGTACGGTGACAACATTTAAAAGACATTTAGATTAGCACATGAATAAGAAGTGTTTGGAGAGATATGGGCCAAGCATGGGTAGGTGAGACTAGTTTAGTTTTGGGATTACGGTCGGCATGGACTGGTTAGTCCGAAGGGTCTGTTTCCGTGCTGTGTCACTCTATGACTCTCCCAGGCTACGTGTGGCAGGATAGCGCTGGTTTTTCCCTCTCCCTACACATCCACCTCCACCCCGGCATTTGGCTCGAAGCTTGAGGGGGAGAGCCTTGTCTTTAAGCGGAGGCACTTCGCAGTAAATTCAATAACTTTATTACCTGCTCCCATTTCTTGTCAGCTGCTGAGAATATTCCGTTCTTGTCATCTGTACATACCCCAGACACCTCTTCTGTTTCTTTACTCGCCTTATTTCCACCCGTTTTGCCTTCCTGCATCATCTCTTGTATTGATTAACCTCTCTCACCATCGTGGACCTACCTCTTTGTTCTTTTTCAAACTCTGCCATTCTCCCCTCTGCCTGTTTAACACAATTCCCACAGTTTCCAGACCCAGACCTGAAATGCTAACTCTGTCCAGGTCGTACCTCTTATCACCTCAGGACATCCCCAGTGGGCTTTCAAACCAGTGAGACGGGTTTGAGGGAACTGTTATAACTTTGGAAATGCGGTGGTTAATTTGTGTACAGCAAGCTCCCACAAACAGCGATGTGATGCTGGCCAAGGTATCAGTCTACAAAAATTATGTCATGTGATCTCTCAACAAAACAATCCAAGGCTTTAAACAAGAACATAGCAGGCTCAGAATTCTCAAACAGTAGCAATGAGCCAGAACAACCTCACACACAAGTATTCACCCAGACTGTGTAACTGAGGGTGCAGTGCTGGAAAAGCACAGCAGGTCAGGCAGCATCCGAGCAGCAGGAGAGTTGACGTTTCAGGCATAAACCCTTCATCAGGAGCTGAGGGCTTGGGAGTGAAGATTGAACTCGCCATTCCCTGACTATGCAACCCAACCAGCTGCTTCTGACATTTCAATAAAACTGCCGATGCTGGAATCCAAAGTAGACAGACAGGAGGGTGGAAGAACACAGCAAGTCAGGCAGCATCAGGAGACGGAGAAGTCAGTGTTTCAGGCTGAAATGTCACCTTCTCTACATCCTGATGCTGCCTGGTTTGCTGTGTACGTCCAGCCTCCTGCCTGTCTGCTCTGACTGTCAATAGCCAGGCAGAGAGCACTTCAAAGACTTTAAGTATTGGAGAGGTGGGGACCCTCAATCAGAGAGGAGGCAGGTCAAGTTGGTTAAAAATAGAACTATTGCTTAGGCCCCACGATGGGAATTGAGGATTAAACAGCAACTGCACAGCAGCGAGCAGTGCTGGCAGGGAGATGGACTACTGCATAGTAACACTACTGTTGGTGCACTGACAAGCCAACAGACTGGCTTAGACTGCTGTGCCTGGCTCAAAGTGAACAGGGGCTCAATTGTGCAGATTAAGTAGGAAACAGAATGGGCCACTTAAAGTCAGCAAGCAGCTTGCCAAAAACAGGGGAAGGTGCAGGATTAATCTGAAATGTTTAACTTTGTACAATTCGTTCTCCCCTTGAACACTGGGTTGCCCAGAACGAGGAATACAGCTGGAGTCGGTGACAAGGTGGGAGTGGGCACCGTCCTCTTGCTGAGCAGTTCATTTTATCCATTTTACCGCAGCACTGAGGGTGGGGAGGGGTGGGTTGAGAGGCAATAGCGACTGAGAAACGTAACTGCTTTATTCAACAGCGCAGAGCTTCATCCACAAAGAGAAAAGCCACCCGATATCAACCTGAAGTGGTTTTCCCTCAGCCCACTCCTAAATGCTCAGAAATACGCACTGGGTGGAATGGTGGGGTGGGGTTAAAGGTTGGGAATGAGTAATAGGGGACAGCAGTTGAGAACAGCTGGATGTCAAAATAACTTAAGAAGCAGTTGTAAATGGGTGTGCAGCAGGGTTAAAAATTGTCTAGAAGCAGGAGATCACAGGGTGCACTGGGTCTTGTCTGTTTAAGCCCATTTCGTGACTAAATCTAAGGGAAGTTTCAGACTGGCTGAAGACGAGGAAGGAAACTAAGGCCTAAGATGTGTTTGAGTTTTATATAGCTGTAACAGCCTGGTAATCAGGCATGCCCTTAAAACCACTGTATGTTGAGGCAGAATTGGGGACAGTTTTGAACTTAGGGTGCAAATGTCGACAACATACCCTGAAGACAACAAAAATCAAAACTGGGAGAGATATAAAGTCAGACATAAAGTACACTACATATAAAATAGGGATAGCATGGTGGCTCAGTGGGTAGCACTGCTGCCTCATAGCACCAGGGATCCAGATTTGATTCAAGCCTTGATGCAGGCAGTCAATACATGTAATATTTTGTAAATTCTACTTTTGAAATTGAACGAGTCTGGCTCAAGATTGAGATACAGCCAGACTCTAACCTCACACCTTCAATGCATTGTCTGAGCTGAGAAGTCACCTTTGGTTATAAAACCTTAAGTTATCTCAAGAAGATGATTTAAAAGAAGTTCTCGGATTTCATACCGATGAACTGAAACCTGCAACCCATTCTAAAAGATGAAAGACTGAACAACAATCCGGGTTTGTTCAATACATCATTTCAGTTGCATGACGCTGTAATCTTTTGCTATAAATTCTGTGTTTTATGGTCTTATTCTCCACAACCACCTAATTCAGGAGCAGCGCTCCGAAAGCCTGTGCTTCCAAATAAATCTGTTGGACTGGTGTTGTGTGATTTTTAACAAAGGTCAGGAAGTGTAACAAATCAAGCAGAGTCACCATGGTTTTGTGAAAGGGAAACTGTGTTTTTGTGTTTGAGGGTGCGATAAGCAGGGTGGATAAAGGGGAACCACTGGATGTAGTGCATTCAGAGTTCCAAAAGGTTACCAATAAGCTGCCGCATAAAAGATTGTTCATAATGTTTCATTGATGGTCTTCCACCCCACCTCTTTGGACAATATTTTGAAATGATTATTTGCACCATGGTTCTGAACTGTACATTAAGTGTTGCCAATCTCTAGCTTTATAGTCTCTGACATTTTTGCAGCACAGAAAGGCAGATGGGCTTAAATAATGCCTTTATTCCTGATGAAGGGCTTTTGCCCGAAACGTCGATTTTGCCTGTCCTCGGATGCTGCCTGAACTGCTGTGCTCTTCCAGCACCACTAATCCAGAATCTGGTTTCCAGCATCTGCAGTCATTGTTTTTACCTCGTTAAATAATGCCTGATTCACTGGGCCTTGCATTCACCAGGACTCTATTTGATCAACTTTTCATTTCTGTCATCTCTTCGGATCCCCTTCCAAGCAGTCAACCTTCAGTGGTCATGGCTGTCAGTGACTATAACTCAATGGCAGTCTCAATGTCCACTATCTAAGATCTCATATCCAGGTGCTCCTGTATGTCAGGCAGGAATACACAGGAGATAAGTACCGAATAACCACTTCATCATACTGGAGGTCTTTAGCATTACTGACAAATCCATTCAATGGACGTGGCTGGGCCAGCGCAGACATGTTGTCTTAGCAATGACTGTATGCAGATGGACCTTTGAGGGGGGGATGACCTTGTCAAGAGATGACAAAGATCGATGTGGGATATTAAATGTAGAAACTCTTTAGCCTTTTGTCTTGTCTGGCCTATTGTTCTGATCACCGGTATTTTGTACCATAGGCATTTTAAACTTGTAATTCCAAAATGTGTTTCTTCTAAAGAACTAATACAGTCAAAAATATCTGTGGATAGAAGTTAAGTAGCTGCCTGGAGAAAGCCTACAAAATATCACACCCACAGATGCCCAGGGAACTTCAAACAATGGCCCTTCAAAACAGGAGAAGATTAAAGTTAAAACGATGTCACTACAAAAACAATGGGGGGGGGGGGGGCAGGGGGGGAGCTGATGGTCATCAGTGGAGGACTATGTGTCAAACAGGAGATATATTTGTTGTGGTGTCTTTTGATGAACATACAAAGAGAGGGGAGAAAAAGTCAGCTTCTACCTCTCCTGGAGTGTGCTTGTGGAACTGGACATCTTGTATGTGTACCAGCCTGGGGACATGTGTAAGCATGTGGTAAAGATCACAGTTAAAGAACTACCCCTCGTCATCCCTATGTTACAGATAAAGGGATCTTCTCACACTGAGAGCAAGAAATCAGGAGGTTTCCATCCAGGCAAAAGGAAAAAGAGCAAGGAAATCCCTCTCTCATCCTGAATAGCGGAATTCATTTGTGGTTGAAAGAAATCAAAAGGACAAAATTTCAGCCAATCTGCAAAACTTAACGGTGGCTGTGAAGAAGCAGCGTTTGGAGGTTATGTCCAAGGTTCGTGCTCATCTGCTTCTATCGGTCTTTCTATTTCTTTCTTTTACTTTTGCTATTTTAGTTTTCTCGTTTTTCCTCTTCTATGGGAGCAATTCCTTCCCATGAGGCAGCTGCAACAGCAGCAAACGGACCTGGAACGATACACTGGCTGCTACGACAGGGTGGGCCCAGAACTAAGTGGGACCCGGCAGCTTCAGCGGCGGCTGCATGGCCAGTGCCATCTCAGGGCTGTTATGCCGTCGGTGGAGGCAAAATGACGCTGAAGAATGATGACAGGATACCAACGGTGGTAGTGTGGCCCCAGTCGGGGGCTGGGTCGTGGGCACCTTACGGCTGAAGGTGCTCGTGTTCTGGCTGTGGCAGGGTCTGGGCACTCGGAATCTGTGTGTTCTCGGACTGAGGGGTGGGCTTTCAGGTTTCGCCTCTCTGGCACGAGGACACATGGTGGGGAGTGATCCAAATGTTTCATTTTGCCATTTCTTTTATTTCTGCTTTTTTTTAGTCCTGTCTTTTTTTAACTAAAATGCCGACAGAGAGTAGCAACCTTATACACTTTTCACTGCACTCCTGTATCCCTGCACTCTTGTACACAGCAAAATCTCATTATGGATGGATGGATAGATAGGTAGATAGATAGATGGTTAGGTAGATAGATAGATGGGGAGGTAGGTAGATAGATGAGTTGGTGGGTAGATAGGTAGATAGACAGATAGGTAGTTAGGTAGGTAGATAGATGGGTAGGTAGGTGAGTAAGTAGATAGACAGATGAGTAGGTTGGTGGGTGGATAGATAGATGGTTAGGTAGGTAGACAGATGGGTAGATGGGTTGATGAATAGATGGATAGAACTAAGGATCATGAAACTGGCTGTTCTGTCGTCAATGCTACCAGAAGCTTCCACTGGAACGGCAATGAGTGGTGACCAGAATTGGACATAAAACCCTAACTGAGGCCTAACTAATACTTTTTAAAGTCTTACCAACAGATTTATAGAATGGCAGAATTGTTACAGTGCAAAAGGAAGCCTTTGGCACATCATGTTTGCGCTGGCTCGCATTAGACCTTAGTCCCATTCTCCTCCCATCCCTGTCCATTGTTTCTAGTCACACAATTCTCTTGTACCCTCTTGAACATCTCAAGTGAACCTGCCTCCCTCCACCACAGTTTCAGACAGTGCATTCCAGACCCTAATGACTTGCTGATTGAAAACATTTCTTCCCTCAACACTTCTGCTTCTTTTGCAGTTACTTTAGAATAGGTGCATTCTCATTTTCAACCATTTTAACAGCAGGAACAGTCTCTCCCTGTCGAGTCTGTGCAGCCTGCTCATGATTTTGAAAAGCTCCACCAGATCTCCTGTTAGCCTTCTTCTCTCCAAGGAGAACAGCCCCACCTTCTTCAATCTATCCTCCTCACTGAAGTTTCCCTTCCTTGGAACCATTGCTGTAAATCACATCTGCACTCTCGCCAACGCGTTCACATCGTTTCTACAGTGTGGCACCTGACACTGGTCACAATACTCCAGCTGAGGTCGAACAAGTGTCTTGTGCAAGTTTGACATCCTTCTCCCCTTCATGAGAAACAGCGCCCCTGCTCTTCGATTTGAGAAGTGATGGGTAAGGGGGAGCTCCAATCTGATCAGGAGGTTTTAACTGGCAATGCAATAGTTCAGCCCGATCGCGTGTGGACCATCATCAGGAGAAACATGGCACCGAATGAAACTCCAACATGCACTTCAGTTTGTCCAATATGGATTGGGCAAGTGTGCGGCCTTGCTTCCTGCTGGCTGTATTAAGGGGTAAGTTATTCTATATCCATGTTCCTCTTCTCATCTAAATACAGAGGAACCTCGATTATCCAAACAACACAAGCAGTGAGTATTTCGTTCAGTTAATCAAGGTTCCTCTGTATAGTGTCTGTGTGTGTGTGTCTCTGTGTGTGTGAGTGTCTCTGTGTGTGTCTGTGTGCAACAGGGTTATGTCTGAAGTGGGACATAAGAACTTGGATCGGAAATCGGCCATCCGGCCCTTCAAGCCTGCTCTGCCATTCAATAAGATCATTGCTGATCTGTTCTCTGTGTGTAATGTACCTCCCCTGGTCAGCACGAGCCAACACTGATATTTTCAGACACATATTCCCTTCTCCTTCCTTGTCAGCCTTCCACATGGACCGTTCACCCCTCCTTCACTCCCAGGCCTTGTTATCACATAGAGACAAAAAAACTGCAGATGCTGGAATCCAAAGTAGACAGGCAGGAGGTGCAAAACCTGCCGGTACACCCCACTCCCCTCACGTCCATCCAGGGCCCCAAACAGTCCTTCCAGGTGAGACAGAGATTCATCTGCCTCTCCTCCAACCTAATTTACTGTATCTGCTGCTCCCAATGTTGTCTTCTCTACATCGCAGAGACTGAATGTAAACTTAGGAACGGTTCACCGAGCATCGCAGCTGGGCCCGCAGTGGGCACCAGATCACCCAGCCACTGCCCATTTCAATTCCCCTTCCCACTCCCTTTCCAACATGCCCATCCTTGGCCTCCTCCATTGCCACAATGAACCACACCGCAAATTGGAGGAACAACACCTCATCTTCTGCCTGGGCAGTCTACAGCCTGGAGGACTCAACATTGAGTTCTCTAATTTCAAATAACCGCCCTTCCCAATCCCCGACTCCCTTCCCAGACCCTCCCCATCCCTTCTACTGCTCCCAGCCACCTACCAGATTCATTCCTCCCATTGACCAACCAGGTTGTACTCTCTGCTTGTCTTCACCTATCCACACTACCACGTTGTCCTTGCCACCCCCTTTATCTGCAGCTCCCCGTTACACCCACCCCAGTCCTGAAGAAGGGTTACACCTGAAATATTGACTTCTCCACCTCCTGATGCTGCCTGGCTTGCTGTGTTCCTCCAGCCTCCTGCCTATCTACTTTGTTATCACATGGTCTGCCATTACACACAACTCATTGTCAGCCACAATGGCTCCCATTAATAGCTATTCACCTTCCTCGCCAGATCATTGTCCACTCCTCTGTCTGTCCAACTATTTATCTCTCCCTTTGGGCTCTATCTCCACCTATTGTTAACTCTTTACCCCCTCCCCCAACCCTACTTTTAGCGTATAAATCGAGATTTTCCTAGCTAACATCAGTTCTAAGGAAGGGTCACCAGACCTGAAATATTAACTCTCATTTCTCTCCACAGATGCTGCCAGACCTGCTGAGCTTTTCCAGCAATCTCTGTTTCTGATTTACAGCATCCACAGTTCTTACGGTTTGTATTTGATGTTTTTACAGCTCTATTTATAACCACGCCAACAATAAAGCAGGCTCAGGAAAGTGGCAGGCCCCAGCCTGAGGCTGAGAAGCCCAAGTGACCTCTGTGGCTTGTACATTATACCAAGCAATGACTCTCTCCAACAGGAATGGACTCAACCATATTCCCCTCCTCACTGCCATCACCATGTCCCGATCATCAATGATAGAGGTGTCCAATCAGAAGTGGGACTGGACTGACCTTTCAGCGAAGAATATGGCTTGAAATTTCACTCCAGCAACGTGAAGACAAAATGGAGGGCAACCCTCAACTGAGGTACAGAAGGGGATGCTGCACTGCTGAAGGTGCTTCCTATTGGATTAACATTTCAGGCGGGCGGATTGGATAATTCATTATTTTTAAAAGAGGAGAGTTCTGCAAGGTGACCCATTAACATTTAACTCCTATTCAAAACCAGAAAAACAGAGGAGTTAGTCTTTGCTTGTTGCTTATAGGACCTTGCCGTGCACCAAATTAGCTGCCACCCTTCCTGCGCTTCAATAGGGACTGCCCTGAAGAACTTGTTCATTCACTGTAAAGCACCTTCAGATGTCTTGAGGCCATCAACATGTGGGCAGCAAGGTTGCTCCATGGTCAGCACTGCTGCCTCACAGAGTCAGGGACCCATGTTCAATTCCAGCCTCTGTCTGCGTAGAGTTTGCACATTCTCCCCGTGTCTGCATGGATTTCACCCGGGTGCTCTGGTTTCCTCCCACAGTCCAAAGATGTGCAGGTTAGGTGGATTGGGACTTTCTAAATTGCCTGTAGTGTCCCGGGGTGTGTAGGTTAGGTGGGCTAGTCAATGCAGGGCTACAAGGATAGGGTGAGTCTGGCTGGTCTGCTCTTTGGAGAGTTGGTGTGATTCCACAGTGCAGGCACTACAGAAATGCAAACACTTTGCTTTTGTGCAAGCAACTCACCTTCTGACTTGTCCAAGCCTGTCGCTGGGTGTAACAGGGTTACGTCTGAAGTGGTACATAAGAACTTGGATCGGGAGTAGGCCATCAGGCCCTTCGAGCCTGCTCTGCCATTCAATAAGATCATGGCTGATCTGTTCTCAAACATGGACATGGCCCAGGTCAGCTCCAGTCATTATCCAGCTGCTTCACCCCAGCGTGCTATTGCTGCAGTACCTACAGTCTCCAGGATGCAGTGCTCAGGTAAGGTATGGGGTGGAGTATTGAGAGGCATTGACATGAGGGAGGAGGAGGGCTATCTCGTGCCCTGCCAGAACCAGCCTGAGGAAAGCCTCCCAGCACAGAAGGCTTCGGGGACATTTGTTTTGCATCTGCACCCCTCTCTGGCACGCCTACTCCCACGCCCCCTCATTGTTAAAGCTCCCACTCGGTGTCAAAATCGAGGCTGTTCTGACAACGCCCATCTCTCCGGTGCCCGGCTCACATTCAATTCCACTGCTGTGCTTTGGTAACCGGGATATTTTGTGCCTGTCTTCCTTCATGGGGAGAGAGAGAGAGAGAGAGAGATGAAAGGAGACCAGAGCGACTAAACATGGTTTTGATCTCTGTCCATCAGCTCCTCAACATGTGTTCACGCTGTTGGCATGTGATTTCCAAAGAGGCTGGGTGAAAGGCATGAGGCCAACAGCATGAAAGCAGCATCGCGCTGGCAATCAGGACTGTGTGATCTCTCTTCAGAGGCACTTAGTGTATGGGTGCACGATAATGTGAGTCTATGCAAGGGGGAGCCGCAGTCATGTTGAGGGAGAGCTGGAGGCTCTTACTCTCAGCCACATGTGCAGACCATCTGTCAGTCCTCTCCTTCCATTGGTTCACGATAGAATGTTCTCCAGGCTGATTCCAGAAAAGGCTGCCAAGGTTGGACACCCACATGCCTGGCGGGACGGTGCCAAGGCTGAGGTGAAGTCCGAGGTGGGAGGGATGTAAAACCGTCCTTACATTCACTCCGAAACAGCTCGACCAACACTTTACTCCTCTTGGGCAGTGGCTGAATGTGAGGGTCACTCCATTGAACACTGTGACACTTTTCTGTAGAGTCCCTAGAGTTTGGAAGCAGGCTATTTTGCCCATCGAGTCTGTACCAACCCTCCGAATAGCATCCCACCCAGACCCAGACCCAGCCCCCTGCCCTACCCTCTAACCCTGCACTCCCCATGGCTAACCCACCTAACCTACACATCCGTGAACACGATGGGCAATTTAGCATGGCCAATCCACCCAACCTGCACATCGCTGGACTGCAGGAGGAAACCGGAACATGTGAAGGAAACCCACACTGACGTAGGGCGATGTGCAAACTCCACATGGACAATCGGCCGGAGCTGGAATCGAACCATGAGGCAGCAGTGCTAACCACTGAGCCACCGTGCAGACACTTTGAATTAATGGGGCCTGGGTCCACGATGCATTGCTCCTAAGGTTAATGGAACAGCGATGCCAGGCTATCATTTATTGAGTCAGGTAGTCATTTCTCAAATCACAAGCCCAAAGCTAGCAGTGGAACAGGACCTCCAAGAACAATACATCTCCTTTTAAAGGGCTCCTCACCCGCTCTACGAAGCCAGTAATATGCCCTGTAATCTTTCGGCCTTCTCTCCTACAGGCAACGAGAAAACCAGACAAGGCAACTACTAAGTGCTGGGAAAGCTCTACCAGTCTGGCAGCTTCTGAAAAGAGAAATACCTGGAGTTAGATACAACTCTTCTTGGAACTGAAGGGAGGTAGAAATGTGACGGGCTTTATACTGTTGGAATGGAGAAGGGGAGACTGGGTGAAAAGGGATAAATTGGCAATTGAACAATACTGGTCATGGATACCTCACAGTGGAAGACCAGTATGCCCAGTGTGATCATTTCCAAATCTTACTGGTTCCTCCCTCTAGGTAAGGGAAGGTCTGGTGTAGGATGGACAGCGAGAGAGATTAAATAACAAAGATGTCTTGGTACATCAGACAAAGGGAGCTGCTGTTGTTGTTGTGTCATTGTTGTAATAAAGAAACAAAGCATTGGTCTGGAGAGAGTGCTCATGGTGGAATAATGAACAGCTCTGTGTGAAAGCAACAAATAACAAAAAAACAAGATACAGACTGGTACTTGGTTCAATAAAAAGACCAAGAGAGTTCATGACCTGATGTTGTTGAACTCAGTGTTGAGTCCAGAAGCTCGTCAGAAGATGAGATGCTATCCTTTCAGCTTGTGCTCCCTCTCTCACCTTCACTTGGTCTATCCCCAACACTTCCCTTCACTTCGTTGACCTCTCTGCCTCTACTTCTGTTAACACTCATTATAGGTCCCTCTGTGTCTCACAGCTCCCTTTTCCAACATTCCAACACTCCGTTTCCCATAGAGACTTCACTCCATTCCCTAGGTCTCTCTGAATCTGTTCTGATGGTGCCACCTTCCTTGACAGCACTTCTGACCAGCCTCTACCCACCCCGCCCTTCCCCCAAACTCCGTCATGGGCACTGCTATCTTCACAGCACCCTGGTCCACTCCTCCATCAGGCACATCACCACATCCCTGCTCATCCACATGCTTGCCTTATTTTACTGTCTTACTGCCCAGTGCCCCAAACACTCCTTCCCAGGTGAAGCAGCAACTTACATCTCGACGCTTGCTGAGTCAATTATTTATCAAGTTGCTGCTGGACCAGTAGGGACTTGAGCTTGTGTGCAATTTACATCGGCTTCTTATAATCTGATTTAGTTCATCTGCCGCTCAATATGGTCTCCGCTAGAGTGAGAAGACTGGGTGGTTGATTTGTGGGACATCCCCATACAGGCCACAAGCCTGACCCCAACACTAGAGACACTTGCCATTTTAATTCACTACCTTACTCCCATTCTCATGTTTCTTAACTGGACCTGCTGCAGCATTCCAGTGAATATAAAGGACAGCGGGAGGAACACAGCTCCCCATTATACACATCCCAGCCTTCAGGACTTCAGCATTGAGTTTGACAATTTCAGACCATGAACTGTCATGTGTGTCGAAACCTATGGTTAGTCCGCCCTTTCATCTTTCCTTCCTCTTAAGTTTTCCAAACCTACACTTGGCATTACCCAAGGGGATTTAACATCACCACCATCGCATTCTTTTCAGTGTCCTGGAGTTCTATATTGTGGGTTGTGTGCTCTTCAAGTTTTCTGAAACATTTGCCAAACTAATCAGTGCCAGGAAAGCAATAATTGTGCTCTCTCTGTCAATAAGCTGCTGACTGCAGCCTCATGAATGTTGAGATCCCTCTGGAGATCTGAGAGATTTCCCAGGATGTCTTTGATGAGTGGCTCACGCAACAAATTAAAAGTTTGTTCTTCCAACTCAAGGCATTTGTCCTGCAATATTTCAAGATACACAGCCTCAGCTAAGAAATTATCAGAAGACCATAGCCTCCCGCATTACATCCGGAGGAGGTGCCGTGTATATTTCTTGAAGGAGAATTCCATAGTTTGATTTAGATTAGACTGGATTCCCTACAGTGTGGAAACAGGCCCTTCAGCTCAACAAGTCCACACCGACCCTCCCTACCCAGACCCATTCCTCTACCCTATATTTTCCCCTGTGCACTTAATACAATGGGCAATTGAGCATGGCCAATTCACCCAACCTGCACAACTTTGGATTATGGGAGGAAACCGGAACACTTGGAGGAAACCCCACGCAGACACAGGGAGAATGTGCAAACTCCACACAGGCTGGAATCGAACCTGGGTCACTGGCACTGTGAGGCAGCAGTGCTAACCACTGAGACACCATGTGACCCTTGTAATAACAGTCATAGTAACATATTTTTGGAGGACAAGTGTAGACAGAGGTAAATGGTCAATGGTATTGAGAAGTAAGACTACCATTTGTGTTGGAGCCGTTGACAAGCGAAGTTGTCAGCCTTCCCGTACCGGGCCCGGAATGTGCTCGTCTACTTTCCAGGTTGCTGTGTCAGGTACTGTTTCTGAAAAAGTTAATGTCAGAGTCGCATTGACTCCCTCCGAGTCCTTGGTAGAAAGCAGCAGTTTCTACACCAGCCTCTCCCATAGGGACTAGATGGGATCTGCACAGCTCCCAAGAGTCTGAGTAATTATAAAATAAAAACCAAAAGAACTGCTAAATCAGAAACAAATGCAGCTGGAAAAGCTCAGCAGGTCTGGCAACATCTGTGAAAAGAAATCAGAGTTAATGTTTCAGGTCTGGTGACCCTTCCTCAGACCTGATGGTAGCTGGGAAAATCTCAAATTATTTGCTGAAAGTAGGGTTGGGGGAGAGGATAAGGAGTAAACAACAGGTGGGGATAAAGCCCAAAGAGAGAGAAGAGCAGTTGGACAGACAAAGGGAGTGGATAAGAATCTGGCTGGGAGGGTGAACGGGCTATTAATAGGGATTATTAGTGGCTAACAATAGGAAGAGTGCAATGGCAGACAATGTGATCCCACGGGCTGGTGTGTGCCATTACACACTCCCTATTGTTAGCCACTAATAGTCTATATTAACAACCATTCACCCTCTGAGTCATAATGCCTGACTTGTAATATAATCAGACTTACTGTTGTCATAAAACCAACCATTTTGTTAACTAATAACTTCATGTATAATTCTGTTAACTTTGCTTCTTCTGAAAAGACTCTATGATGGATTAAAGTCATTAGGAAGGGCCCAGTCAAAGTACAAACAAAGCAGTGAAATACCTCAAACAACGCTTACTCTGAACCACATACCGGCAGGGATCACAGATCACAGAGATTATCCTACAACCAGGATCATACAACATGGTGAGCAATGGCGTGGATACAGATTTCACCAGAAGGAGGGGGTGATCCAGAATAATAGACAATGCTGAAGAGTGGGCTCCCTACTATAATCACTGCCTTAAAAATATGCAATCAGGGAACATGAATACTGCAACAATCATAGAAGCAGCATAAGAGCAAGCTCAGCAGTTCTCAGCCAGCTCTACAGCACGAAGCGGGGGAGAAATGCCGGGAAAGGGAATGGGCTTTGGAACTACCAGATCTGCCGGGTTTCTCCAGCATTTTCTGCTTTTATTTCCGATTTCCAGAGCTCACGGTATTTAGTTTTTATTGGTAGATAGATTGTCGTTAGACAGGAAAATTAAAGGTTTTCGGGAACTGGGGGAAATATGAAGCTCAAAACACAGACAGACCAGCTGTGATCTCACTGAATGACAGAGCGGGCTGATTTGATCTACATCTGCTCTTGTCTCGCATGGTTCATGGTCATAAGATGGAGGTGACACAAATTTAGAACAGCTTTAAAGTAATAAGAATTAAGGAAAAAGTTAGGAAGAAATTGAAAAGATATATTATACTCTATAGCAGACTCAAGGACAAAGAGAAAGCATTCAGGCTGAAGCACAAGGCTTCAGGGAGATGACACTTACATGTGAAGCAATGTGTGAAGTTGGGCAGGTGAATACATGAGATTAGAATAGAATAGGATCGCCTTTATTGTCATCTGCACTCGAATGAATGCAGTGAAAGGTTTGCAATGTCGCCTCTTGGTGCCATCTTAGGTACACAGCACCTAGGTACAGGTACTTTAAGTGTTGTCACAGAATTGAAATAGTAAAAGAAAATAGACGAGCATGGAAATACAGAGTCTAAATAGTCCAGGTTAAGAATTAAATGTGACTTTAAAGTACTCAAGTTATAGTCCTTTATTCACTGAGTTGGTGCAGACTGGGCTTCAGAACACAAGGTCTCGCTGCCTCCGCGCACAGCTCTCTGTTCCCAGACTCGCCTCTGGGACTCATCCACCCGGCCTCTTCACGCTCGCTCTGCCCCCACTCTGGGCTCTGGCTCACGATTTACTTCCAGAACTCAGCCCCGCGCTTGCTCTGCTCCCGTTCCGGCCTCCAGTCTGTGACTCACTTCCGGGACTCAGTCTGTGATCAGACTCTGCTCCCTGGTCCGGTCCACGTCGGGTAGAAACTGTTAGAATACTGAATGGACTCACAAACTCTTAACATTCGCCTGTGCCTGTGTTTTGTTTTTGCTGCTGTTTACCTATTATTTACTTATCTATGCTACTTAACTCTGTGATCTGTCTGTATTGCTCACAAGACAAAGCTTTTCACTGTGCCTCAGTACACGTGACAATAAATTCAATTCAATTCAAATTATTTCTTGGCTCGACATGATAGAGGTGCCTCTACGCTGGTTATTTCACAAAGACAGGAATTGTTGGAGAAACTCAGCAGGTCTGGCAGCATCTCTGGAGAAGAGACAGAGTTATGAGCTGAAACATGTGTTGCTGGAAAAGCGCAGCAGGTCAGGCAGCATCCAAGGAGCAGGAGAATCCTGAAGAAGGGCTTATGCCCGAAACGCGATTCTCCTGCTCCTTTGATGCTGCCTGACCTGCTGCACTTTTCCAGCAACACATTTTTCAGCTCTGATCTCCAGCATCTGCAGTCCTCACTTTCTCCTAAGAGAAAGAGTTATGACAGGCTCATTTACTCTTCAGAATGGATTGTAACCAGTAAAAGGTGGTATTTATGCTGATTACGAGGGACATGGTTAAAAAGGAGTCAGCAGCTGAGTGGAGACCAAGCCCAGAGGGAGAGAAAGCCAAACAGAGGGATGGTTGATGATAGACCAGGAAAGGGAAGAGCTGATAATGGGGA
Organism: Chiloscyllium plagiosum; assembly: GCF_037043375.1. Classification (NCBI taxonomy): domain Eukaryota; kingdom Metazoa; phylum Chordata; class Chondrichthyes; order Orectolobiformes; family Hemiscylliidae; genus Chiloscyllium; species Chiloscyllium plagiosum. The sequence continues at coordinate 130,846,806 of NW_028270141.1, read as the reverse complement.
CCATGAGGAGGTGAGAATGAGTTGGCTGTTCAGAAAGCAGCACACGGTCCAAGGTGTGGGGTCTGGATTAAAGACAAGGTAAAACGAGGTGTTCAGGCTCTAAAAGTATTGAGTCCTGAAGGCTTAGGCTCCTGTCACATCAACAGAAGACCTTCCATGGACAAGATTTCTGTCTCGGGCTTGATGCAGTGCTCCACTGAAGCTCATCATAAACTGGAAGATCAGCATCTCATTCTCTGCCTGGGGATGTTGCAGCCTTCAGGGCTCAGTACTGAACACCTTCTTCCCTATCCCTTACCCACCCCCACAACCCAGGCCCTATCATCACAGAGGCTGCTTTCTTCATAGCCAACCCATTCTCACCTACTCGTGTCTCCCATTTCCAGTTTTCCAACTTCCCTAGCTTACCATTAACTATCCCATTTCACTCCCTCTGGGCTCCATCTCCAACTATCTGCTCACTCCTTTCCCCCTACTCCCCCCATGCCCCTGTCATCAGCAGATGTCACCTTTTCCTAGCTATTGTCAGTTCTGAAGAAGGGTCGCAGAAACATTAACTCTGCTTTCCCTCCCCACAGGTGCTGCTGAGTTTCTGCAACAATTTATGTTTTTGTTTCAGATCTCCAGCATCCGCAATTCTTTGATTTGTTACAGAAGACAGAGACCTTGTTTGTGTCAATGGGCATCCTGTTAACTTCAAGCTTGAAACAAGTGCCAAGTCTGGTTCTCTGGTAGACAAGCTACCATGGCTAATAGTCATAGAATCATAGAAACACTACAGTGTGGAAACAGGTCATTAGGCCCAACGAGTCCACACCAAGCCTCTGAAGAGTAACCCACCCAGACCAATTCCCCTACCTTTCTGTGTTTACCCCTTACTAATGCACCTAACCTACACATCCAGAACATTACGGGCAATTTAGCATGGCCAATTCACCTAACCTGCACATCTTTGGATTGTGGGAGAAAACCAGAGCACCCAGAAGAAACCCACACAGACACAGGGAGAATGTGCAAACTCTACACAGACAGTCGCCCGAGGCTGGGATCGAACATGGGTCCCTGGCGCTCTGAGGTAGCTAACCGTGCAGCCCTAATTCCACCGATTGTACTTCAAGAGGCTAGGAACGCTGAAAGCTTCACTGCAGCGCAATGACAGTGGAAATATTCACATTGTTTATAATCAACACTCCGCACGTTTAATCCAGGTTGCACACCTGGACCTCAACATCCTTCAGAAGTCAGAAGGAGTCCCATTAGGTCCAAGAGAACAATTGGCCTAAAAACAAACAGTTGTTGGCAAAGAGGAAACTGATATAATATTACACTGGGATTCCTAGACCCATTGTGGAATCCAAAAGGAAAACATAATCCACTGAGATTTCATACATTGCCATAAAAGAAGTATCTCATACAGCCATGAAGAACTTGCCTTCATTGCTCAGGCCTTTGAGTACAGGAGTTGGGATGTCACATTGAGGTTGGACAGAACATTGGTGAGGCCTCTTCCGGAATACTGTGTTCAGTTCTTGTCTCCCTGTTTTAGGAAGGATATTATCAAGCTGGAGAAGGTTCAGAGATTTATCAGGATCTTGCGAGGAATTGGCGGCTTGACTCATCAGGACAGGCTGAATAGGTTGGCACTTCTTCCACTGGAGCGTCGGAGGTTGATAGGTGGCCTGACAGAGGTTTACAAAATCATGAGAGATATAGATATGGTCAGTGGCAGATGTCTTTTCCCGAGGGTGGGGCATTTAAAGAATAGGGGCATATTTTTAAGGTAAGAAAGACGTGAGGGGCAATTATTGTACACAGCATGTGGTTAGTGTTTGGAATGAACTTCCAGAGGATGTGGTGGATGCAGATACAGTTACGATGTCCAAAAGACGTTCATATAAGTAGATGAATAAGCAATGTTTGGAGGGATATGGTCCAAGTGCATACAGGTGGGACCAGTTTAGTTTGGGATGGCATGGACTGGTTGGACCGAAGAGTCTGGTTCCCTGCTGTATGACTCTATGACTCTATAATTGGTGGCCAGCAAGCCACAAGAGGCTAAATCAAATTTGAAAACAGCAAAGTAGAGTGCAAAGATCTGCTAATGTTCACCAGTACTGTGTTAAAGGATGGCTAGAGTGAACATCCGGTGAGTTCGGCTGAAATACAGACTGAGCACTGTCAGAGTTGCACCACCGGTGACAACTTATTAGGAAAAGACAGAAGACTAATTGTTCAGGCTTCTCTCCAGGAAGATGGATTGGAAAGGAAATGCCAGGGACACTTCGGCATTGTCAAGAATACAGCCAGAGATGAGTTAGCTGTGTGGTGGACAGAGATCTCAAGGGATAGTGAAGAACTCATAAGGCATTGTGAGCTCAGCAATTAAAGAGGATTGTCAAATCTGGAAAACAGTTTTGTCATCATTGCAGAAAGATCAGACTCAGTAAAGTTTGTGAGATGAAGCAAATATTGAGAACAAGAATAAGAAGATTTACAAAAGAGAGATCATGTTTAAGAAATTCATTGGAGTTCTTCAAGGAACTAAGATGGATTGTGGTTAAAATGGAACCCGTGGATGTGTTCTATTTAGATTTTCACAGGGCATTTGAAAGGATGCCTCAAAAGGTGAAAAATAAAAGCTAATTTTCTGGGGATAACACATTGGCACCATTAGAACATTGGCGAGCTAATGGGAAACAGAGCGTAGTCAAAAGTGGGTCATTTTCAGGGTTGGCAAGATGGAACAAAGGGTGTGCCACAGGGATCAGCCAGCTTTGTGGTGGATAGAGATTTCACTATTTGCAGAAATGACTTGACGAAGGGGTGGAAGGTACAGTTGCTAAATTTTCCAATGACACACAAAGATAGGTAGGAAAGTAAATAGTGAAGAGAACTGAAGAAAGCCACAAAGGCATACAGGTAGCTAAGTGGGCAATAATCCAGAAGACAGAGTATAATGTGGGAAAGTGTGAAATTGTCCATCTCTGGCAGGAAGAATTTAAAACAAAATATATTATCTAAATGGTGACAGACTCCAGGACTCTGTGAGGCAAAGGGATTTGGGTCTCCAAATGCATGACCCATAAGTGATTAGTAGGCAGGTACAGCAAGTAATTAGGAAAGCTAATAGAATGCTATCATCTATTGCAAGGAGAGTTGAAAACAACAGTGGAATGGTAATGATTCTGTTAAACAAGATATCGGTGAGACAACATCTAGAGTAGTGTGTACAGTATTGGTCTCCTTTGATGGCAAAATTGAGAACTGGGGAGGAATCACTGTTTAAAAATAATGGACCATCCATTTAAGACAGAATAGTGGAGAAACATTTTCTTAGAGTGTGGTGGGTTTTTGGAACTTTTCCCTAAAAGGTGGAGTGAGCAAAGTCTTTGAATCCTATTAAACAGAGGTAGATATATTCTAGATAAGCAAGGGGAGGTTGAAAAGTTATCAAGGGTATATGGGAGTGTGCAATAATCAGACAGCCATGACTTTACTGAATAGCAATACAGACTTGAGTGATCTACTCTTATTCCTAATTCCTATGTATATCTATTCGAATGCTGCCATGCAATAAGCAAAATTATTAACCATGCAGGGCCACTGATCATTTGGCAGGGCTTAGACAAAGGAGGATTGGTGGCAGTGAACATCCTCAAATAACTTTATTAATGACTTGGAAGAGGGAGTCGAAAGGTGGGTCAGTAAATTTGCAGATGATACGAAGATTGGTGGAGTTGTGGATAGTGAGGAGGGCTGTTGTCGGCTGCAAAGAGACTTAGATATGATGCAGAGCTGGGCTGAGGAGTGGCAGATGGAGTTCAACCCTGCCAAGTGTGAGGTTGTCCATTTTGGAAGGACAAATAAGAATGCGGAATACAGGGTTAACGGTAGGGTTCTTAGTAAGGTGGAGGAGCAGAGGGATCTTGAGGACTATGTTCATAGATCTTTGAAAGTTGCCACTCAGGTGGATAGAGCTTGTAAGAAGGCCTATGGTGTATTAGCGTTCATTAGCAGAGGGATTGAATTCAAGAGTCGTGAAGTGATGTTACAGCTGTACAGAACTTTGGTTAGGCCACATTTGGAGTACTGTGTGCAGTTCTGGTCACCTCACTTTAGGAAAGATGTGGAAGCTTTGGAGAGGGTGCAGAGAAGATTTACCAGGATGTTGCCTGGAATGGAGAATAGGTCATACGAGGATAGGTTGAGAGTGCTAGGCCTTTTTTCTTTGGAACAGAGAAGGATGAGGGGTGACTTGATAGAGGTGTATAAGATGATCAGGGGAATAGATAGAGTAGAAAATCAGAAACTTTTTCCCCGGGTACAACAGAGTGTTACAAGGGGACATAAATTTAAGGTGAAGGGTGGAAGGTATAGGGGAGATGTCAGGGGTAGGTTCTTTACCCAGAGAGTGGTGTGGGCATGGAATGCGCTGCCTGTGGGAGTGGCAGAGTCAGAATCATTGGCGGCCTTTAAGCGGCAATTGGATAGGTACATAGATGGGTGCTTAAGCGAGGACAAATGTTCGGCACAATATTGTGGGCCGAAGGGCCTGTTCTGTGCTGTATTGTTCTATGTTCTATGTTCTAATTGTTACTCTGAAATACAAGCTGTCGGATATCATAAAGTACCAGTAGTGGCAGCCCTCCTTGTGTATATTCATCCCTCATTAACAGTAAAAGAACAAAGGAACGGGAGAAGCCTACTCCAACAATTGATTATTTAGGATTTGGAGATGCTAGTGTCAGACTGGGGTGGACAAAGTTAAAATTCACACAACACCAGGTTATAGTGCAACCTGTTGTACTATAACATGATGTTGTGTGATTTTTAACTTTGATTATTTATGTTAATCTGTACCTCAAATCCATTTACCCAGCTTTGTTTCATATCTTTCAAGGATCTATTAATCTAATCCTTGTAAGAGTGGCCAACGTTTGGCAACCATAACCACTTGAGAGGGAATGTTAATTCACATGTGTTCCTCCTGAATAATTTGGCTGTCATTTTAAAATGACGTCCTCTCATCCTAGATCATCAGACCAGAGGAACTGGTAGTTCCTTTTCAATCCCTTAGTCAAATCCCTTAGGCAGCAAATAAAGACCAGAAATGTGTCTGAGGCATAAATGGACTGTCAGTGCTACTGGGGGATTGTCAGCAAAGACAGGAATTTGCAAATCAACCTGGGCAGTGCAGAACATCCTTTCAATCAGAAACAGTTCTCCAGTGAAAAGGGGAATATCAGTGCTCAAGATGCAGAACTCAGAGAGTGGGCAATTCTCTCACGGTTCACCGTCCTTGCAGGTCAGACACTGCACATTCCCACACGTACACACTAGGCGGCTGTTTCTCTATTTAAAAAAGCCTGTCAAGCAGTGAGTTTCATGGCTGCGTAATAAATGAGGCAAGAAAACACATGTTTGGAAAAAAAGGGCATCCAAAGAAATCCATGTTCAAAGGAACTCCTTTTTGAAAAAACAAGCAGTTGGGATTTAATGTGCCATCACCTTTTCCCACATCAGTATGGTGAGCCCTCTCCCTTTAAAACCACAGGAGTGCAAATCTCACCTAATGAATGTGGAGTTAAAAGCTCTTTGTTTCTTTGCAATGCTGCCAGATGTACAATGCCAAAATAAATTGATGCTTTTTCATTAAAGAGAAAACCAATCGGTCAATCTGTCTACCTCAGGACTACAATGATGAAGCAGAGTCCTGTGGACTGGCAAACACAATTCGCCTCTCATTGGCACCTTCTGGCCCAGTTGGTCTGAAGGCACATGTTATCAAGGTCCACGAGCAGCGTACAGGGCACAACTGCACTGCCCTTTCACTTCCAGGTGCATTTCCCAAACTTTCTACTTTGTGAAAAGAAGTTCTGTCTGAATCGTTGCTGTATAAGATGAATGGCCAGCCAACTTGAACGTTAAATGTTGTGAATAAAACAAAATCTTGAAGTTCAGTTAAGAGGGCATGGTTTTTATTAAGGTAGTAACAGAGCACAGGGAGCTAGGGAAAAGGCAGATGATTGGCCCTAGGTAATACAGCATCATTAGATAATAGAACATGATAGGCTGAACGGCCTCCTTATGCATCGTAATGATTCTGTGAAATACATTGTCACCTGCACAGCAAAAAAAATCTTGTCAACTCCTGGTGAAATGTAGATTCCATCCACACTCTAACAGTGGCACTTGTTAATGTGGAGTTGTGAGGGAGTGAGTTGGATGGAGGGCCTGTAATAAGCCAAGTTCCCATTAGACAGATCTGTTGGATTTGTCTTGGATTGATCCCGTGAAACAGTTTAGATTCCTGGTGTGGTTGGACCTATCCAAAATAAAAACATGAACAAACAACGCAGTTTTTGATTTATTCATCCCTTGGTGGAGAATCAGCTGTCGTTTTTAATCTCTTGAACCTAAAGGGTCAAGTCAGAAATGTGATTAAATACTCTCCACTTTCCTGGATGAATTCTGGGATGAGTACTACCTGCAGCAATACCTGGACAACGTTCAGGCCTTAGGCTAATAAATGGCAGGTAATTTTCACACCATACAATTGCCAGATGATGACCAAGTCTGTCCAATGGCATTTCCATCATTGAATCCTGCACAGTCAACATCCTGGGGTTACCACTGACCATAAACTCAACTGGACTCACCACACAAACACAGTGGCTACAAGAGCAGATCAGAGGGTAGGAATGCAGCGGTGAGTAACTCACCCCCTGACTCCCTGAAGCCTGTCCACCATCTACAAGGCCCACGTCAGGTCCGTGATGGAAATCTCCCCATTTGCCTGGATGGGTGTGGCTCCAACAACACTCAGGATGCTTGACAACATCCAGGACAAAGCAGCCTGCATGATTGGCAATCCATCCAACAACTTAACCATCCATCCATCCTCCACCAATGCTCAGAAACAGCAGAGTGTACCATCTACAAGTTGCACTGCAACAACTCCTCAAGGTTCCTCAGATAGTACCTTCCAGAACCATGGCAACTACCATCTAGAAAGAGAAGGGCAACAGATACATGGGAACACTAATACCTTCGAAGATCCCCTTCAACTCACACACAATCCTGACTGGGGAATATATCGCCGTTAACACAGTTTCGCTGAGTTAAAATCCTGGCGTACCCTTCCTAACTGCACTGTAGGAGTAATTATCACTAACCACCCTCCCCATGCCATTCCCATGGACTACAGTGATTCATAAAGGCTGCTCACCACCGCCTCCTTCAGGTGCTGGAAATAGGGATTGGCAATAAAACTATGACTCCCAGATCCCATGATTGAATAAAAGACTTTATGGCACATAAACCTCAGTGCTACGAAGGGAAGGTCGAATGCACAAACTTCAAATTGTAAGAGGAGAGAAGATTTAAGATACAGCTTGTACAGAGCACAGAAAATAAGGGCATAGCTTTTATGGGGAATATTTTTAAGATGATTCCTTTTTGACATCTTAGAGTCGGAAACAGGGCAATGAGTTTGTACAGTAGACATGAAGAAAGAAGGGACAGTGTGCAAAACAGAACAATGGAGCTCAGAAGGAACAAGAGGTGGAAAGTATTGCCATACATGTGGCTTACAGATCAGAGTGCCCACTGGGACTCCTGACTATAGTGTTGTCAAGAGTTCAGTCTTCCTTGTTGTGGTAACAAGCTGCTGAGAGAGGATTTGGGGCAGAACAAGTCACTTGAATCACTCAGTATCTGAATCCCTCTCCCTCTTGCTATCTCATTCTATGAACAGCTGTGTAAACTAAAACCGAGAAAATACAACACTTGAATCTAATTGGGCCCATGGGTATTTCCTTTAATCCAGTGCTCTTGTTATGAACATCTCTAATATGACAAGCAGCAGTCGTTGCTTGATGGGTTGAGATACTGATGTACCCAGTAACGGCCATGTACAAAGATCTCAGCTTTCAAATGTTGCCATTGTCAGAGAATCTCAGCCATCACTGTATATAGAAGGTTGGGGCAATCTGCTAGTCAGGAAAGTGCATATAAAATGGCTGCTCAATAGCAGCTCCCATGCTAGGCACAACTTGATGGGCCGTATGGTCCAGGTCATTTATGGCGTGGTAACTCTAATTTCAAACATCCCAAAGTTGCTTTACAATCAGTAAAAGTACTTTTTATTTTCTGAAATCTGGTCACTTTAACGATGTAGGAAAAGCGACAGCCAATTGGCCCACAGCAAGGATGCTCAAACACCAGTGTGATAATGTACAAATCATCTGTTTTCATGAAAACTGTTTGACAAGACACCAGGGAGAGATCCTAGCTTCTACTACCCACACCAATTAAACGTTTCCGGCTTTCAACCATGCCTACACACTCACAGAGTCACGGACAGATCAGCACTGAAGGAAGTGATTTAGCAATTGAGTCCACCTCGGGTCACTGTGGAACAATCGAGTCAGTCCCACTCCGCCACTTGATCCTCACAGGCCTGCTGGTTTATGTCATTCAATTTCCTTTCTCCCTCTCACAGAGGCAGTTCCACATCTTGACTGCTTGCTGCGTACAATAGGTTTTCCTCCTAATCCCTGCCCCACAAAATCCCCATCCAACAACGACCACACACCACCACCCCACCCCCCCAAAATCTTAAACCTCCATTCCTTGTACAATCAGCTATAGGGGACAGATGTTCCTGGTCTACCCTATCTGAGTCTGTCATAATCTTGTGCACCTCCCTTCAGTTTCCCTTCTTCAATGAGAATGCCCTCAGCCTTTCCCACCAAACTTTTCAATGAAAACCCCGTGGCTGAAACCGTGCTTGTAAATCTGCTCCACAACCCTTCCCTTCTTTTGTACACAATGTCTCTACTTTTGAAGCTCAAGATCACATATGCTTTGTTAGCCACTCTCTCAGTACACCATGCCACCTTCAATGATCCTTGCACACACAGCCCTTGGCCCCTGTGTACCTTTGAAAGCCTACCTCCTCTGCCAAAATGTATCACCTCATACTTCCCTCACAAAATTCCATCTGTCTCTGTCTGCCCATTCTGCTGATCCTATCATCCTGTGCTTGGAGTTGGACTGTCCTGCAAGAGGTGCTAATGTTGACTTCAGTCTAGAGATAGGCAACATCACTCAAGGGGCTCTCTGCTCTCAATTGTCACAGTCAGTGCAGTCAGTGTAAATATTGGTTGGGACTGGACTGTGTTCAGTAGGTGATGCTCTCCACTGTGAAATATACTGACATCAACAACTTGCATTCATATGACGTCGTTGAATGTCTTGTAAAACCCCCAACATGCTTCACAGGGACAATATAAAAAAAAATTGGCATTAGTCACACAAGATGAAACTAGGGAAGATGCATAATCCAAGTGGCAGACTGTAGGCTGTGTGCTAAAAATGGAGAGAGGGGAGTGGTCAATTCTTTCAGGGAGATGATTGTAGATATTAATGGGCACAGGCACCTTTGGCGAAGCGATCAAATTTAGGGTTTCATGAGGCTAGAATTAGAAGACTTTAGTTCCCTTGGATGGTTGTAGGAGAGATAGGAAAGGGATCATGGTATGGAAGGAGTTGAAAACAAGGAGAAGAATGTCATCATTGTGCTTTTGTTTACAAATGGGAGCCAATGTGAGTCAGAAAGTATAATTAATCTACAAAATTCTTCAAAACATGATTGAAGACAAATTGCTCAGTTGGGGTCTGTCAATGCCAGTGGATCTGTGACCCAGTGTAAGTCAAAATCTTCAAAAGAATTTTCTCCCTCATTCCAAAATTAATCTTCTCCAATGATGCGGTTGCGTCGTCTGACAGATTCGATTCTGAAAGAATGAGGGTTTTCTTTTCAGCAAATCACTGGAGCACTGACCTTCAAATTTCAGCACTGTCTGTTCCCATTTACTGTCGAGCTTTCACATGTGGAGCCTCCACAGTGCGTCAGTGTTCCAAACTCTTCTGCTGATGCCAGACACTCAGGGAACTGACTTGAACACGAATCAGCATAAACAAACAGAGAGAGAAACACAGCAGCAGGGCGGCACATGACATGTGTTGGCTTGGAATTCTCTGCTTCCCGTATTTTAACTCCCCGCTCGCCCATTGCTCAAAGATCTGCACTGGTTGCTGGGACGCTAGCATCTCATCTTTTAAACTCTGGTCACCACCTTCAACGTCCTCCACACGGCCTCACTCCCCTTCCCCAGCTCCACCACTGCTGTCACCCATTGAGGACCCCGCGTTCCTCTAATCCCAAACCTTGAGGGTCTCCATTTTTCACTGCCCACCATGCCAGCTGCTGTCTGGGTGCTCAGATCTGCATCTGCCCCTCTCAACTGCTTTCATTTCATTCTCCTCCCTCTCCTTCTTTGACATCCTTTAAGACCGACTTCACTGACCAAGGTTTTTGGTGATTGGTCCAGATGTTTCATTCTTTGGTTGGATGTCAATGGTTTATTTGATTATGGTTCCATGAGGTGCCTGGAGGGATGCTTTATTACATTGCTTTATTACAGTGGTATCATATAAATGCAGACTGTTGTTGTTGACATTGAATACCTTGCTAAAGCTCTTTCCCATTGAAATTGCCTTTGCATCCGTTCCTCAGCCACTGGACTCTGGCCTCCTCCTGTCTGATTCTCTGACTCCAATGCTTTTACAATGCAGAAAAAGTCCCTTTGGCCCATCCAGTCTGTGCCAGTCAAAAACAACCACCTGACTATGCTAATTCCATTTTCCAGCACTTAGTTTAGCATCCTTGTATGCCTTAGCATCACAAGGGCATGCCTAAATATTGCTTCAACATTATTTGGGTTTCTGCCTCTCCCACCCTCACAGACAGTGAGTTCCAGATTTCCCACCTCCCTCTGGGTGATAAATATTTTTTTCCCACATCTCCTCAAAACCTCCTGTCCTTTACTTTAAATTCATGCCGCCTCATCACTGGTCCCTCCACCAAGGTGAAAAGTTGCTCTATGTCTGACCTGTTTATGCCCTTCATCATTTTATACATCTCAGTCATGTCCTCTCTCAATCTCAATCTCTGCTGAAGGAAAATATCCCCAATCTGTCCAATCTCTCTTCACTACTGAAACTCTCCAGCCAAGGCAACATCCTGGTAAATCTCCTCTGCACCCTCTCCAGTGCTATCACATCCCTCCTATAATGTGGACTCCAGAACTGCACACAATACTCTACTAGCTGTGACCTACCCCTCTGAAGTTTCATACAGTTCCAGCATCACCTCCCTACTCCTAATCTCTCTGCCTCAGCTAATAAAGGCAATCATGTTTGGAGCATTGTCACATTAACACTTATCACTTGAGCTTGTTCTGATAATCCATTTACTAAGCGTGCAGTCTGGGACGGGATTGAGTGCCGCAAACCAAGACCTACTGTGGTCTCAGGGCGGTGCAGTGGGAAAGCCACGATCAGTTTGTAGAGGTTTGTTAGTATCTGACAGATTCTGCCCGTGGCTGTGACTTACCAAGCAGTTGAAGGTCATAAAGACAAATAGGTTTATGTGGCTCCTGCTGTATACTGGTAGTGTCCCTATCTCTGAGCCAGGAAACCTGGTTTCAAGTCCCACCTGCACAGTAAGTGTACCATTGCAGGTCCAAACAGGTCATTTAAAAATAGATATATACTTGCAGCTGAGTGGCCTAAGGTGCTGGATTCAGTTCCAGTCACCATGGAGTTGTGGATTCGAAACATTGTCTTGCCATCACAGTAGTTTGTCATTCACACACTTTGGGGCCTTCTGGGCCGGAAGTCCCAGGTTCAAATCCTGCCTGTCCGGACATGGGAAATACCATCCCTTAACAGGTTTATCGAAAAAAAAGAGACAGCTAGCAATGGGCCAAATCATCCGCCTTCATTTCCGCCACCTCCAAACGGACCCCACCACCAGGGATAGATTTCCCTCCCCACCCCTTTCCACCTTCCGCAAAGACCGTTCCCTCCGTGACTACCTGGTCAGGTCCACGCCCCCCCCAACAACCCACCCTCCCACCCTGGCACCTTCCCCTGCCACTGCAGGAACTGTAAAACCTGCGCCCACACCTCCTCCCTCACCTCCATCGAAGGCCCTAAAGGAGCCTTCCACATCCATCAAAGTTTTACCTGCACATCCACCAATATCATTTATTGTATCTGTTGCTCCCGATGCGGTCTCCTCTACATTGTGGAGACTGTACGCCTCCTATCAGAGCGCTTTAGGGAACATCTCTGGGACACCCGCACCAATCAACCACATCACCCTATGGCCCAACATTTCAACTCCCCCTCCCACTCTGCCGAGGACATGGAGGTCCTGGGCCTCCTTCACCGCCGCTCCCTCACCACCAGACGCCTGGAGGAAGAACGCCTCATCTTCCGCCTCGGAACACTTCAACCCCAGGGCATCAATGTAGACTTCAACAGTTTCCTCATTTCCCCTTTCCCACCTCACCCTAGTTCCAAACTTCCAGCTCAGCACTGTCCCCATGACTTGTCCTACCTGCCTATCTTCTTTTCCACCTATCCACTCCACCCTCCCCCCACCCCCGACCTGTCACCTTCATCCTCTCCCCCACTCACCTATTGTATTTTATGCTACTTTCTCCCCACCCCCACCCTCATCTCACTTATCTCTCCACCCTTCAGGCTCTCTGCCTGTATTCCTAATGAAGGGCTTTTACCCGAAACGTCGATTTTACTGCTCCTCGGATGCTGCCTGAACCGCTGTGCTTTTCCAGCACCACTAACCCAGAATCTGGTTTCCAGCATCTGCAGTCATTGTTTTTACCTAGCAATGGGGCATATCAGTTACTGTGGAGATTGCTGCAATGAGTGGGTTATCGTATAGGAATAGGCTATGCTTGTTTCTACTTGAGGTTAGAACAGTGAGAGGTCACTTGAAGTGTACAAGATCCTCAACAGTCGCAGTAGTTGTGGAAATGAGTTTCCTCTTGTGGGTCAGTCCAAACATAAATGTCACTACTTAAAAGCTTTGTGGATTTTCAGGACAAAGATGAGGGGAATTTATTTTTCAACTTCATGAGGTTGAGGTCATTACATATATTAAGCCAGAGGTGGATAGCTTCTTGCTAAACAAAGGAATCAAAGATTGATGGGAATGTGGAAATCTGAACACACCCAGATCAGCCCTGATCCTATTGAATAGTATAGCAAGCCAGAGGAGCCAAAGTTCCTATGTCTGCTCTTAATGTGAATGTCCTTATGAGATGTAAGTTCTGGGTGGAAAGCAAGAAACTACATCCAGCAAAGCATTCTAGTCTTCATGTATAGTTCACAAATAAGCTTAGAGGTCCTCCACCAAAGGTTTGAGTTATGCAGAAAGGGAATACCCAAACCTCAATACTATCCAATGACTACTGTGGTAAAGTGAATAAGTGTTTGTTAGACAAGGCCAGAATGATGATTCTCTTATGTTCTTCCTGATCAACTAACCCCTTGACACTCAATATCTAGTTTCCTACTTGAAAGCTGGTCATGTCTGACGTATTTGATTGAGTTATACGGGCATTGAGTCACATTGGAAAGAGGCCCTTCAGTCCAACTCATCCGCACCAACCAGATATCCCAATCTGATCTTGCCCCATTTGCCAGTGTTTGGTCCATATCCCTCTAAATTAGATGCCTTTTAAAGGTTGTAATTGTACCAGCCTCCATGACTTCCTCTTGCAGCTCATTCCATACACGCACCACCCTCTGTGTGAAAAAATCACCCACGAGAAAGTGAGGACTGCAGATGCTGGAGATCAGAGTCGACAGTGTGGTGCTGGAAAAGCACAGCGGGTCAGGAAACATCCGAGGAGCAGGAGAATCCAGCACCACACTCTCAACTCTGAAAAAGTCACCCCTCGGGTTCTTTTTAAATCTTTCCCCTTTCACCTTCAACCTGTGCCCAGTAGTTTTGGGCTCCCTTACCTTGGGAAAATGACCTTTCTTTGAAGAGGTAACACATTAGGAATATGAAAATAGAAATGTTTGGGATTGATGGGTTCTTCGCAGTTCGTGTTAGAAATGAGCTAAAAGATAGGAAACAGACAGGAGACGAGTTGAAAGTAATGTTCCCCAAGGATTGGTGTTGGGAGTCTCACTTTTTCTGATTTATATTTGGAGATGCATGTTAAGGGCAAAATCTCTAATCTGCAGATGATTCTAAGCTGGGACAGTCGTCAATTCTAGGATCCTCGGGTTTAAAATGGAGACATAGAGTACAAGGAAGTGATGTTATACCTCTACAACTCATTGGTCAGGCCACATTTGGAATAATGTGTTCATTTCTGGGCACGTTATTGAAGGAAAGATGTTAAAGCCTTGGGGAGAGTGCAAAGAAGATACACTGGAACGATACCAGGAAGTTTGGATTCTAGATATAAGGAAAGATTAGAGAAATTGAGCTTGTTCTCCTTGGAGGAGAGCAGAGGTGACTTCATTGAGGTGTTGAAAACTATGAACAATTTTGACAGAGTAAAGAAGGATAGTCTGTTTCCACTCGCTGGTATTTCAGTAACTAGGGGTTACCATTTCAACACTGTCAGTAAGAGAGCTGGGAGTGAGATGAGGAGAAGTGTCTTTACTCAGAGGATTGTTAGGATTTGGAATGCACTGCCTGGGGGAGTGGTAGAGGCGGATTCTATAGGAGATTTCAAAAGAGAGCTGGATATATATTTGAAAGGGATTAACTTAGAGAGCTTAGAGAAAGAGCTGGAGAATGGGACTAGCTGTCTAGCTCTTTCAGGAGCTGATAATACACAATTGGGTTGAATGGCCTCCTCCTGTACTGTCAAATTCTATAATTCTAAGTTCAATGAAGGACTGCCCCCTCCTGGGGAATCTCCCATCATCCTGTGGATTTTCATGGAACAGTTACTCAACTGGATAAGCCATACTTGCTGCAGGTAATAAATGGAGCATTGTGCAGGGGGAGATTCACCTCCTGACTTCCCAGCACCTACAAGACATAAGTCAGGAGCATTTTGGAAGAAAAACAGGAAGTGCTGGAGAAACCGTGTGCAGGTCTGGCTGCATCTGTGAGGAACAGCATTAATGATTCCAGTCCAATACAACTCTTCTTTGGAACACAGTTCACACTGGACTTGAAACATTAACTCTGTTTCTCCATCTCTGACAGACCTGTTGAGATTCTCAACCACTGTCTCAGATTTTGTGTCTATTTGACCATGATGGAATACTTGCTGGGTGCATCTGTGGCACCAGCCATGAAGCTTAAGGTGACCCAGGGCAAAGCGACCCATTTAATCAGTTCTCCAACCACCACCTCAGCATGACTCCGACTACTACCTGTGGACAATGGCTGGTGTGGGTACCATCTACAAGGGGTGTTGAAAGGTGGCAAGGTTTCTTCAATAGCCTGACCCTAGGAGTTAAGAGGAAAAGCATAACAGACATGTTTGATTCCTCGTAAAACTCAGTGACACTTACAACGAGTTCTGCAAACCTGGCGTTGAGTTCATCGGTGGGCGGGATTGGGAGGGAGAATTCGAGAAGCTGCAGTGGCACACTGCTGTCCTTGAAGGTGATCTCTGGGTGATCAGTGCTCTGGAAGCAACAGAGAAATCCCAGCACATGCCTATTCCGTTTTCTTGGAGCCATGGTCAGCATCTGGTCTGCGAGCTATTGTTCATGATCTGTAACAGGATAAAAAACAGGAGCCGTGAGTACCACAATGTCATGCACTTGGTAATCCCTTCAACTTAAATTTGTCTAAAGGTTGTTTCCGAGAGACAAAACCCTTGACCTGGGCACGCAAACAGATAGGGTGATGCTTTGGTTCCACATTTGGACCACTGATCATAGATATAAGTTCAAATGCCCCCCAGTCCTGGCTGTTTCAGAACCTTGTTGAAGATTAATACAACAGTGCCAGTAAAAGTGACCGTGGGATGGTCATTATCAGCTCAGTACTGTCCTTGATTGTTCTGGTCTCGTTTTTATGTGGTGCCTGTCTCTCATATGACTGACTGATTCTGAAGGGATAGAGAAGGCCATATAGTTTTATTGACCCACCACCAGAGGTAGGAAAATCAGGTGCACTGTTACCTTTATGGGGCAACTAGATAAATGGCAATCTCATCAGCGACACGCACATCTTAAGAACAAACAAAGACAGAAGTAATGTCACTAGGGTGAAAGGAGAAGGAACAGGTATTATGAAGTACATACAAATGTCACACACAAAGCTCCCCCCATCTTGCCCTGAAGACAAACTAGTGAAAATATGTTGCAGTCTGTAACAGTGAAGGTGTGAGAGAGAAGACAGATTGGGAAAGCAACAGGAAAAATGGGGACAGTAAGCAGCGACTGTGTTACTGCATGAGTAATCTGAACACCGAAACTAACCCAAGGGAGACGAGATCAAATCCCATTGCTAAAAACCACACAACACCAGGTTATAGTCCAACAAGTTTATTTGGAAGCACTAGCTTTCAGAGCGCTGCTCCTTCATCAGGATCCCATTGTGACAGCTGGTGAGTTTAAGCCTAATTAATCAAATGCATTTTGAATTATGATGCTACTATCAATAACTATCAGGCCACTGAGTTGTTGTAAAAACACACCTGATTTAGTAATGTCCGTTGAGGGAGGAACCCTGCCATTCATACCCAGTCTAGCTGATGTATAATTCCAAACTTCAAACTGGTTAACTTATAAGAACTCTCTGAGTTGACCTACCTCTTATAAGGCCTCTAACTGAGATCTGGAATGAGTTTTTACCAAAGATGTTCAAGAAGTCCCATAACTTTAGAAATTAAAACTTTAAAAGGTAACTGTTACCTACAAACTTAGCAAACCATACCACTTGCTTCTTCAGGGGATGAGGCCTCTGTATTTCAGAGACCATCTGGGGTTCAGCTAAACCCCTGCTCAGGCCCCAGTGGACTTTCCCTCTCTGTAAATGACCACTCTTTTAAGTTCTGCTCTGTCTCAGTTCTGCCAGTGCATTGGAACTTTCAGTGCCCAGCTTACTAATATCAGGACAAATGAGATAGGGTCAAAATCCACAGGATATTGTATTCAGTGCAAAGAAATTTCAAGATGTGCATCACTTTGGTTCATAATATACTTAAAATAATTAAAACATAATCTTCTGATTACCACTGGCTGAAGCTTACACTTTATGAATGAATATTTTGGCTCCTGTATGTTATTTAGCATCATACAGTTATACAGCATGGAAATAGACCCTTCAGTCAAATTAGTCCCCGCCAACCACATTCCCAAACTAACCTAGTCCCACCTGCCTGCTCCTGGCCCATATCCCTCTAAACCTTTCCTATTCATGTATTTATCCAAATGTCTTTTAAACATTGTAACTATACCCTCATCCACTACTTTCTCTGGCATTTCATTCCGCACACAAACCACTCTCTGTGTAAAAAAAGTTGCCCCTCATGTCCTTTTTCAATCTTTTCTCCTCTCACCTTAAAAATATGCCCACTAATTTTAAACTCCCCCACATTATGGAAAAGACCTTTACTATTCACCTTATTTGTGCCCTTCCTGATTTTATAAACCTTGATAAGGTCACCCCTCAACTCACTACGCTCCAGAGAAAAAAAGTCCCAGCCTATTTTGTTACTCAAATTCCTAGTAACATCCTAGTAATTTTTTTCTGAACCCTCTCCGGTTTAATAATATCCTTCATACAACAGGGTGACCAGAACTGCACACAGTGTCCTGTACAGCCTCAACATGATGTCCCAACTCCTATACTCAAAAGTCTGAACGATGACGGTAAGGTAAATGTGCTAAATTAGAGAGTTGCTGGAAAAGCACAGCCGGTCAGGCAGCATCCGAGGAGCAGGAAAATCGACGTTTCCGGCAAAAGCCCTTCATCAGGAATCTTTCAGAATCACTTCAACATCGCTGAAGTCAGACTTAGCTGTCGATATTCCCAGGATTCTCCTTGTAGCCTTTCTCAAAAAGGCACGATATTAGCTGACCTCCAGTCCTCTGGCACCTCACCAGTGGTTGTAGATAGTACAAGTATTTCTGCAACGGACCCCACAATTTCCTCCCTCACCTCTCACAACACCCTGGGCTACACTTGATCTGGTCCCGGAGTCTTATCCGCACTTATGTTTTGTAAGAGCTCCAGCACTTCCTCTTCTGTAATGTGAGCTGTTCTCAAAACAGCAATATTATTTTCCTGAGTTCACTCACCTCCCTTTCTTTCTCCCCAGTAAAAACTGACATGAAATATTCATTTAATCTCCTGAGGCTCGACTCGGTTGATCTTTAAGGAGGCCTACACTCTCTCCTTTTATTTAACAGCTAATTTTAGCTTTGTTTGATTTAATCCATCTTGTCTTTCTTGTATCCAGGGTCTCCCTGACAGAGTGGGCAAACTGCACTCCAGGTGCCAAGGTGGGTAAATGGACCAGACTGCCAGACGAGCTGCTGGGTGGTACACAGCAACCAGGGCATGGACTGCCACTGGACCCAATGTGGGCCTGGCAGAGGATTGTTTGTCCAGTACCATCAGCAACCTCACTCAGCATAGCCCTGGCTGAGGTTGCTCAGGGCTCAGTGGTTTTGGAGGCAAGGGAAGTGAACAAACATGGAAACATCTGAGTTAGGAGCACATGAAGAGAGCTTTGAGGAGAGGCTGGATATACTCAGGCTGTTTCCACTGGAGAAGAGGGGGAGACCTGATAAAGGAATATGAGATTATGAGAGGCCTGGACACGGTGGGTAGGAAGTAGTTGTTCCCCTTTGTAGAAGGGTCACTCACAAGGAGGCATAATGTTTCAGTGAAAGGCAGAAGGTTTAGAGGGGGATTTGATGAAAAACTATTCACCCAGAGAGTAGCGAGGGAATGAAATGCACTGCCTGGGAGGGTAGTTGAGGTAGGAAACCTCACAACCTTTAAGAAGCACTTGACGTATCATAACATTCAAGGTTATGTGCCTAATGCAAGAAAGTGGGATGACTGTAGATAGTGATATGTTTTTGGCAGTATAGACTTGATGGACCGAAGGGCCTTTTCTATACTGTGTGCGTTTTGTGAGCAGACATAGGCCATTCGGCCCCTCAAGCCTGCTCTGTCATTTAAATAAGAGCATGGCTGATCTGATTGTAACCTCAATGCCATATCCCACCTACCCCCGATAACCTTTCACCTCCTACCCACCCCCTCCACATCTTCTTTCCCAGGAAACTGCCTGAAACATCTTCAGCCTCTCTCCTTCCACATCGAGAGGGAGGGAGTTCCAAAGACCCAGGACCCAGAGAAAATATTTTGCCTCATCTCTTTTGATAAAACAATGACTCTGCTCAAAACAAAGCTTGGGTTCAGGCATTGCAAAGCGATGGCTCGGGAATCAAGCAAAATAGGAACGTTTCGCAAGAGCAAAATGACGATTTATGATGTGCAACACTGCCCCGTCGTCATCCTCCTACTCCAGTGTTCTAATGTTCCTGTCAGAAATAGTGTTGAGTTTTGAGGAACTGAGACAGTGCCTGAAACTGGATAGATATCAGTTTGGTGAGTGTACGAAGGGAAACATTGAGTCGAGGTGCAGATTAATGATGATCTGGAACAACATGTTTGAGGGGCTGAATGGCCTCTCCCAATTCCTGATATTTTAATGAAAATAAAAGCCTGGGCAAGACAAGGACCTCCATGATGATGCAGCAGAGTTTGCAGTCAATATTTAAACAATAATTTTTCACTCAGAGGCCTGATGTGAAGCAAGGAGTTTTTCTGGCAAGAGGCCTTGAGTAATCACTGCTCTGTAAACATTTGACAGTTTGAAACTGAAAACGAACACCAAAAAGAATTATTGAAAGGATGGTGAAATAGTAAATCACTTGCAGACTAGTAGCTGTGAGGCTATAATCATAGATGTCAGAGGCAGGGTTCCAATCACCTTATCATCTCCCTTTGTAACACATACACACTCGCACAAAGCTGCCAAAGAACCAGATGGCCACATTGCAAGACTTCCAACAAACCCGGCTAATCATCCAAAAGAATCAGGTGAGATAGTGCTGCCAAAGTACTGCCAAGACATTACTACAGCTGCCAAGCAAAAGGGATGTCACCCTTCCTTTCAAAGGAGGAGCGTCTCAGTGTGTGCACACCAAGCCTTAATGAAGGGGTGTTAAGGTAGGAGTCACATGCTGTAAGTTACATGGGAATGCAATGTCACTTTGCCAGAGTGGCATCTTATCACGTCAGGGTCATTTCAGATACTTTTTATTCCTATTCTCACGTGGGATATTGGCACATCTGGCCAAGTCAGCATATATTTGACTCTTTAGGCCTGTTTAGGGAGCCGTTCAAGCACATTTGCTGCGGGTCTGAAGTCAGATGTAGGCCAGACAAGGAAAGGGTGGCAGATTTACTTCACAAATAGTGAATAATTCTTTATGAATGATTTTTATTGTTGCGTGAATTTTATAGTAAGAATACATCCAAACCCAGTGAAAAGCTTTCAATTATTGCCATGGTCCAGCGCCATTTTAAAAAACTTAAACTAATAACAATTACTAAAGAGTATTAGTGAAACGGGTGGGTTTTTACTCAGAAAAGATTTACAAGAATGTTGCCAGGGCTGGAGGATTTGAGCTATAGGGAGAGGCTGAACAGGCTGGGGCTGTTTTCCCTGGAGCGTCAGAGGCTGAGGGGGTGACCTTATTAGAGGTTTACAAAATTATGAGGGGCATGGATAGGGTAAATAGGCAAAGTCTTTTCCCTGGGGTGGGAGAGTCCAAAACTTGAGGGCATAGGTTTAGGGTGAGAGGGGAAAGATTTAAAAGGGGCCTGAGGGGCAACTTTTTCACGCAGAGGGTGGCGCTTGTGTGGAATGAGCTGTCAGAGGAAGTGGTGGAGGCTGGTACAATCACAACATTTAAAAGGCATCTGGATGGGTATATGAATAGGAAGGGTTTGGTGAGATATGGGCCAAGTGCTGGCAAATGGGACGAGTTTAATTTAGGATATCTGGTCGGCATGGACGGGTTGGACCAAAGGGTCTGCTTCCGTGATGTATATCTCTGCAACTCTAATTGTCAGTTGCCATTAGATCAGCTTTTATTCGATTGAAATCTCGCCAGATGCCTTGGTGGGGTTTGAACCCTTTCCCCAAAACAATAGCCAGAGATGCTGGGTTACTGCGATCACCCACTATGCCATTGACTCTTTGGCCAGTGCATTGAATTTTCAGTCTCTCTTCAAGCACTGTCCTCAGTTCAGCTTGCTAGGTTGCACAATAAGTGTATTCTGATGTTGCAGCGTTTTTGCAGGATAGAAACATGGGGCAGCACAGTAGTGCAGCTCCAACAATAGATAAAGCCAAATCTGTTTCCTAGCTTCACGACTGAAACAAAGGCCTCGTTGGTGCTAGTCAAAGACTGGCAGGAACTGTCCGGCAGCGAGCGGCCACGGACGAAGCAACTCACAGCTGAGAATCGCAGACATTGATTACATTGCTGCTGGAGATGGGGCAAGGAAAGAAACAATAATAACTTCACAAACACTTTTCTTGTTCACGCTACCCCAAGCGATGCCAGTTCATTTGCGTCATTCACTGGCGTGTCACTGTCCAGTTACATGTCAGAGTAGTGCCATGTCCTCAAAGTAGTGTGGCGTTTTAGTCCCAGGATCCAGGAATGTCCAATCTTCCCTCAACTTTATAGTCAATAATAAGATCCAGGTAAGCTCTTCAACAGGTATCCTCCAACCCAGGAGTGCGTACTCAGCCCCTACTGTACTCATTGTATACCCATGACTGCGACGCCAAATACCAGACTAATGCCATTTACAAGTTCGCTGATGACACCACCATAACTGGTCGAATCTCAGATTGCGACGAAACAGGTTACTGACGGGAGGCGGAAGACCTGGAAAAATGGTGCACTGAGAACAACCGAGCTCTCAATGCCGGCAAAACCAAGGAACTCATTATTGACTTTCAGCGGGATATTACTCATGCCCCCCTACACATTAACAACACAGAGGTTGAACGAGTGGAGAGTGTGAAGTTCCTGGGAGTGGTCATCCACAACAAACTTTCTTGGACTCTTCATGTGGACGCACTGGTTACAAAGGCCCAACAACAGCTCTTCTTCCTCAGGCAGCTGAGGAAATTTGGCATGATGGCGAATACCCTTACCAACCTTTATAGGTGCGCCATCAAGAACATTCTGTCTGGATGTATCACTACCTGGTATGGCAACTGTACCATTCAAGATCGGAGCTGGTTACAGAGAGTGGTGAACACGGCCCGGACAATCACAAAGGCCAACCTCCCATCTATAGAATCCATCTACCAGGCCCACTGTCAAGGAAAGGCCGCCAGCATTCTCAAAGATCCACCCCACCCTGGCAATGCTCTTCTACAACCTCTACCATCGGGGAGAAGGTACAGAAGCCTGAACACACGCACCAGCTGGTTTCAAAACAGTTTCTACCCAACTGTTGTTAGAATACTGAATGTACTCACAAACGCTTAACATTCGCCTGTACCTGTCTTTTGTTTTTGCCGCTGTTTACCTATTATTTACTTATTTATGCTACTTAACTCTGTGATCTGCCTATATTGCTCACAAGACAAAGCTTTTCACTGTGCCTCGATACACGTTACAATAAATTCAATTCAATTCAATTCAATCATGTAATTCACATATCTTTGAAGGGAGATTGTCCAATACAGTCCCCCAAATCAGATGCCCCTTGCGTCCAGCAAATCTGTAAGATCATGAGATCACAAGACATGGCTTGGCTGGTGGTGAGAAGGGCCCTGCCTGTGAGATCCTTTATGCACGCCCGGACTCTCAGCCACACCGCACGCTGCCCTTGAAGCAGCTGCGGGGGGGGGGGGGGGTGAAACGAGACTGTCACACACCTCCTTCTGGAATGTGCCTATGCAGAAGAAGTCTGGAGAGGACTGCAGTGGTGTTTGTCGAGGTTCGTCCCGAGCAGCGCCGTGACGCGGGACTCCGTGCTCTACGGTCTGTTCCCCGGGACGCACACCGAGACGAACATCAACTGTGCGTAGAGGATCATCAACTCGGTGAAGGACGCTCTCTGGGTGGTCCGAAACCTGTTGATCTTCCAGCTGAAGGAGTTGACCCCGACTGAGTGTTGCAGACTGGCACATTCTGAGGTCCAGGACTACATGCTGAGGGACGTGCTGAAGCTTGGGGCAGCCAAGGAAAGACCACCGTGTAACATCTGCCTGCCTAAGAAGAACAGGGGGCCCACACAGTCATTTGGGCTCTGCTGACGCCTCAGCTAAATATATGGACATATGATTGATAAACGTACAGACCTATAGATACAAATGATAAATTCTGATCTCTATACGCAAAGAATTTGAATGTTTACGTATGTATGGCATGACCAACTGTACAGACCATCAAAATATTTTATGAATAAAGTATATTTTTGAAATAAACAAAGTCATAGAAGGAGGCCATTCAGCCCATCAAGCCTGTTTCACAAATCATAAGATTCAGGCTGATCTGATCATGGCCATAACTCCACTTTTCTCCCTTTCACTACAACCCTTGGTAATCAAAGATCTGCCTGAGTCAACCACAAGTATATTCATTGACCCAACCTCCACGCTCTCTGTGGGACAGAGCTCCAAAGACTAACAGCCCACATAAGAAATTTCTCTTCTCCCTCTTAAATAAGAGATCCATTAATTTTAAGTAGTGCCCACCAGCCAGGCATTAAATGCTTGCCAGTTAGTGACACCCTCATCCCATGAATTAATTTCTTTTTAAAAAAATGTTCTGAAAGAAAAACAAGAATCTGCAATGGGAAACGGATATTTTAAGTCAGTGAAGAAACAATTCACAAACAACAAACATGGGCAGACCAGAAGTCGTGTTGAACTGAAGACAAGGTTTAATTTCTACTTTGCCATTCCTGTTATATTGTGCTGTAATTGTACTATTGAACAAAATCCTCTCCCATTAGTGAAAGCCCAATCCAAAGATTTAACTTCCATCAAGTACTTAATCCGTTACTGGCCAATCTTGTGCTCAGAATCCCTCTGAGACAGCTATCCTTTAGTACACTTATTGGACTGTCACTCAAACTGTGCACTTGGAATCTCCTGCTGAGATAATGATAGATTACAGAAAGATTACAGTCAAGTATTAATAATAACAAAATGATAGCCTTTGGGGTAATGTCAACAGCTATTATAACATTAGAACAAATGTTTTTCAACTCCACTGATAAGCAATCTATTTTTAAAAAGGATAGGGAACTGAAATAACTTCACAGCGTAGTGTGTCTGTGGACCTAATCTACCCTTCAACAGTACTTGCAACCACTTTAAGACACTGTAACTCCCACTGTAGGTGAAAGCCTTTGCTACAGAGAGTTCGGGTCAGTTTGAGCTCAGCACTGAGTTCAAGTGTCACACCCCGCACCTCCCTCCCCTATAGATAAAAACCAGATCTGTTGGAAATGGGGATGGGACTTCCAGATCTATGTCCTGTTTGCCATTTACAAAAAGATCCTTGGAAGTCTCCATAACTTTATGACAATCGGTTATTAAGTCACCACAGCAACGAAGGAGCCCCATTGAGCCATGCTAACTCTCTCCATCTGGTCATTCCCATTCCTCATTGTACATTCAAAGCCCTGCCACTTTGCCTCTCCTCAACTGACTAGCTGAAATGATCAATCGTCTCTGCTCCCGCTACCTCGCCACACACGTCATGAAATGTTCTTCCAAGTATGCTACTTACATCTATTGCTTAAAATATCAAATCTATACAATGTAATCCTTGTGCCATCAGCTAAAGGGAACAGCTTTTCTTTATCTCAACCTGGCATGATTTTTGTCATCCCCATCCCATCTCCTCATTGTCTCCTTTGGTCCAACGAGAACAACTCCAGCTCTTCCAATCTAACATTGTAGCTGAACTATTATTTAAAAGGCATTTTGATGCGTGCATGGATAGGAAGGGTTGAGAGGGATAAACCTGGGCCAAATCCTGGTAAACATGACTAGATCAGTTTAGACTATCTGGTGGGCATGCACAGGTTGGACCAAAGGGTCAGCTTCCATGCCATATAACTCTATGACTCTACATCCTCTCAAGTTCCCTCACATCTTTCCCGAACTGTGAGAACTAGAATTGGTTGTCATGCTCCATTGGCCGCACCACAACTTTGTAGGAGTTCAGCGTAACGTCCCCGCTTTTGTACTCTACAGCTTTATATACGAAGCTCAACATCCTAGATGCTTTGCTAATTAGCTAATCTCCCAGAACATCCTTCCATCTTCAAAGAGCTGCATGCATGAATTTGGAGGCTTAAAGTGGAGCCAGTTTCCAAAGCTAAATTGCCAAGAGGGGATATTGAAAAGAGAACCAGATGACGACCCCATGTGCCCGGCCAGACAAGTAAACTGGTCAGAGAGAAAATAAAATAATAGACTTTGTTAAAAATCATGCTGCAGTGTAAAGAATTCAATCTTTCAATGATTTCTGTGCACTATTATTTTGTGTCTTTAGCAGGGCTTTTAGCGAGTTATAAGTTAATGTGCATACTCTACACTCTGAATTAAATTGAACTGAATTGGATTGAATTGGATTTATTGTCACATGTACTGAGGCACAGTGAAAAGCTTTGTCTTGCGAGCAATACTGGCAGATCACAGAGTTAAATAGCATAGATAAGTAAATAATAGGTAAACAGTGGCAAAAACAAAACACAGGCACAGGCGAATGTTAAGAGTTTGCGAGTCCATTCAGTATTCTAACAACAGTTGGGTAGAAACTGTTAGAATACTGAGTGGACTCACAAACTCTTAACATTCGCCTGTCCTATAGACAGAAGCTAACTCCAACTTCTTTTCTCTAGCTGTGTTGATGAGTGTGTCTGTATTTGAAAAGATTCTGTGTACAGACAGCAAGGTGTGGTGAGGGGAATTCCCAGATGATGTGGCTGTTTTGGAAATATATCCTTAACTTTCCTCCATTAAATCTCTCAGCACAGACTCTGAGGGAACAATTTTCATCAAGGAAATTGCATCCAGTGACCAATTACTTTGTGGACTGTTTTTGTCTTAAACTTGCAAGGCTTCATGAGAATTGCAAACTTCCCAATCTTTCAGGAGACCACAGCCTGACGATTCGCAAGATAATCTGCTGCAAAGCCAGAGTTGGTGAATGCCTGTGAATTTGAGACCTTCCAGTTCTGAGGGTTAGAATGCTCTCTCCCCTTTTGACTGGATGTTTAGCTCAACCTGGGACCTGATCCGAGATTGAAGGAAGTAAACAGTTGCCCATTCAGCTGACGTGCTCGATTCACTGCTCCGTCCTGCCTCTGGGCTGTATCCCAGATGCAACCCTCAAACTCGGCACCACCCTCTTGAATGGACATACCTGTCCATCTCCCTTCCCAACTATATGCTCCACCCTCCTCTCTGACCTACCACCATCAGTCCCACACTCCTCCTGATTAGCTTGGCCCTAAATTTTAGACTATGCCCCCTAGTTCTACATAACCAGTAGAAATAGTTTATTTTTAGCTACCCTGTCCTTTCCTGTTAATATACTGAAGACTTTGACCAGATCACATCTTAACTTTCTAAATGCTAGACAGACTGGTCACTGGACATCCCCCTATTTATTCCTTACCAGCAACAGTCTTTGTACAGCAATTAGCTGTGGGAACAGCACCCATCTGTTCCCCAAACTCTTGTTTGCTCCTTAAACTGCCATCAACCAAGTTGGCATTGAAACTGCATCTGAGCTGTGACCCAGTATTCTACAGGGTGCAGTTTTATATTGGCAGTGCCTAGATGCATCAGGCCAGTAGATATATTATCGCCAACACTCACTGCACTAGGGTCTGCTCGCAAGCTGCCAAGATTTCATGTGGCCAATGATTCCTGCAATCAGAAGTGTCTTCTCATCGCTGGTAATGTCAGCTGCTGAGTCTAAGGCCATTTTATTCTCTTCTTCCAACCTCGACATCTGAAGCTTCCGCATCCACAAGCCATCAGAGCCTTTCACAAAGACAGGTCTCAGAGGCAAAACCACGGAGTGAGCAAGGAGTTTCTGCTCAGTCACACGAGATGAATCATTAAAAAAAATACCATTTGTGTTACACATTTACATTTACCCTTGGCTGATTTACAAGAATGAAGCCCACAATTAGTGTCTCAGCTTTCTGCTGGATGTGTGGTATTACTGGCGGAAATAATTGAGCAGATTCATGGCACAGTCAATCTTAAGGAATTAAAAATTAATCCCTCTGTAAAGTACCATTAACGTAGCGTCGCCCGTGGCTGATTTTGAACTTTGACACTTCAGAGTCCACCTAAACTTTCACGTCTCTCATTGATAAGTCCATTTTTCACTCTCTCTTCATTTTCCCATTGCTCCTATCACTGAAGGTGCTACCTTTAGCTGACTGCATTGTCCAATCATACTCATAGCAGACTCAAGTGGCCAATCTTCATGCATGTAGCAGCCCTGAGATGCAGCATAAGATTCAAGCTTCTTATTTAAAGTTAGCTGGACCCACGCACTGGAAACATATAAACAAGGGGCAAGAATAGACCATTCCGGATTTCAAGGCTGCTCTGCCATTCAATAAGACCATCATTTTAACCTGAACTCTACATTCTTGTAGATCCCCAATAAATCTTTCATCCCTTTGCTCATCATGAATCCAATTACCTCTGCCTTAAAAATATTTATAGATTCAGAATCCTCTGGCATTTGCAAACAGGAATTCCAGCGATTCACAACCCTTGAGAGAAGGAAACTTGAGAGACTTGTTGTTTCAACAAGTAAAATTTGATCATATACCGAAAAGAACACAAACTACCCAGATTGATTGATTGACTTTGATCCTTGACTCCAATATCCCTCCACTGCTGGAGTTTCATTTCCCTCGTGTCAGGTTTTTTTCGTGAAGATGATACAGGACTGACTGCGACAAACAGTCAACAATGCCATTATCATCGTTATCATGTGATTCCACCAGAAATGTAGAGGAATGAACAAGATGAGATCTATTGTTCCTATGTTCCTGCGTGTGGGTTCAGTTGAATGACTACTCTCCACCCGACATTCAATCCCATTGGTTACCGTGGCACTAAACATTAGCTGGGGGATTCTAATAGGCCTTACTGCCCAGGATGAAATTCTTCATAAATTTGTAGAATTCTCACACCTCATTTTTCAGAATGAATATTTGTCTTGAAGCTCAAGCTGTTTGACTTGCAATGCAAACCTGCTTTCTCTCAGCCTTGCAGCAGACAGACAAAACCAGCTGTGTGTCATTTCTAACGTGAGCATTTATCATCATTTCTATCTCAGCTGGTACTTTTATGCAGAGATTATACAAAGGCTGGCCAAACAGTCCCTTTTCATTAAGAGTATGACCCTTTAAGAATATGTTTGAATAACCCATGTGCAATACCGTATGATAAATAACACAGGCATCCATGTTGAGTTGCATTATTCTTGACGAGGGACCAAGCTTCTACTCACTGCTCAGACAGAACCACTCCATTACTCTCTAAGGCACAGACAACTAATGTAATACACCCCTTCTCACTTTCCAGGGTCTTAATGTCCTCAACTGCTGTATGTACAGCTTGTCCCAAAACAGGACTTGCAATGCAACATCCATAAATTCAGTCAGTTACTTTTCATGGCTATCTGATACATTTATGGAGCTCAGGAGAACTAAATGATCATTAAGAGGATATTCAATTCCATGCAAAGAGACATTTTCTGCAACAGTAGTGGAAGGGACCAACTTTCTCAATTCTATCCAAAGGCTTTTCATTATTCCACACTTAACCAGTGCTCAAGGTTAGAAAGATACATGAGGGTTGCTTCTGCCATTAACCCTTTACATTTCATGAAAGCATACCTCCGTCTCCTGTCTAAATATCACAGGAAGACCACAACACATTAACATTCCCATAAAATCACTTACTGCATTTTATTAGTTGATGTCATTAGTCCCATTAATAAATCTGGAGTGTTCCTGATGGGCTGGTACAGATCTGTTCATCTACAGTGTGACAAGGCGGGGGGGATTTGTGTTCAAGGTAACTGTATCCTATTTGGTTTTACAGTTCTTACTCACTAGTTTGCCTTGTTTCTGACCTGTGGGCCTGGAATCTGCTTTCCTTAGCATTATACCTTACTGGTGCTCAGTAGCCTAATGTGGATGCTAGCACTGCTAAGTCTAAAATCCAACACTGTGGTCAAAGAATTTATATTCAATTAAACACTGCATTTAGCATAAAATGGTGCTCTCTGTGGTACTGATCAGAAATCTACCAGATCATCGTAAAAACCCAACTCATGTTTATCAGGAGAGAAAACCCATCATTCCCTCTCCAGTCTGTGCTATTGATGACTACACCTCTATAGCAACATGGCTAATTCTTAACATTCCTCTGAAACGGAGTCTAGATTAGAGTGGTGCTGGAAAAGCACAGATGAAGAGCTTTTGCCGAAACATCGATTTTCCTGCTCCTCCGATGCTGCCTGACCTGCTGTGCTTTTCCAGCACCACTTTAATCTAGACTCTGGTTTCCAGAATCTGCAGTCCTCACTTTTACCTAGTTCCTCTGAAACGGCCAAGCGAGCCAAACCCGCCACACCGATAAAGCACTGGCAGTGTAGCTACACGATACAAGTTTCAGCACTTCAAGGAAAGTGGCTCATGACCAGCTTCTCAAGGGTGTGTAGGGATGGTCAATGTGTGTTGGCCTTGCCTGCAATGTTCACATCCAAGAAAAATTTTATTAAAGAAACAGCGATCAATGAGTCTTACTGATGTGTGACATATACAAGTTCATAAAGCAGAGCTGAAATGTTGACAGGCGCATTAATAGAGGCTTAGAGATGTACAGCACAGAAACAGACCCTTTGGTCCAATTCATCCATGCCAATCAGATATCCTAACCTAATCTAGTCCCATTTGCCAGCACTTGGCCCTTATCTTCTAAACTCTTCCTATTTATATGCTCATCGAGATGCCTTTTAAATGTTGTAATTGTACCAGCCGCCTCCACCACTTACTCTGGCAGCTCGTTCCATACACGCATCACCCTCTGTGTGAAAAAGTTGCCCCTTAGGTGTCTTTTAAACCTTTTCCCCCTCACCCTAAACCTACACCCTCTAATTCTGGACTTTCTCACTTCAGGGAAAAGACCTTGCTTACTTACCCTATATATGCCCCTCATGATTTTATAAAATTCAATAAGGCCACCCCTCAGCCTCCGCGCTCCAGGGAAAACAGCCCCAGCCTGTTCAGCCTCTCCCTATAGCTAAAACCCTCCAACCCTGGCAACATCCTTGTAAATCTTTCCTGAACCCTTTCAAGTTTCACAGCACCCTTCCTATAGGAGGGAGACCAGAATTGTTTTCTAATGTTCCTGTTAACTGCCTCGAGATGTTTTACATGAAAGGTCCTATACAAGTATGAGTTGTTGCATTGTTGTGTTGTGATCCTCACATGTCAAAAGACTTAGATTGACCTGGGTGGGTAAAGTGTGCAGTGAAATGAAGCCATTTTGAACCAAAGGCCGAAGATTAAATCCACAGCGGGTGATGAAATGAGCCATTACCCAAAAACAAATCCATACTACTTTAGATTAGATTACTTACAGTGTCGAAACAGACCCTTCAGCCCAACAAGTCCACACTGACCCACCGAAGTGCAACGCACCCAGACCCATTCCCCTACATTTCACCCTTTTACCTAACACTACCGGCAATTTAGCATGGCCAATTCACCTAAGCTGCACATTTTTGGACTGTGGGAGGAAACCGGAGCACCCGGAGGAAACCCACGCAGACACGGGGAGAATGTGCAAACTCCACACAGTCAGTCGCCTGAGGTGGGAATTGAACCCGGGTCTCTGGCGCTGTGAGGCAGCAGTGCTAACCACTGTGCCACCGTGCTGCCCATACTTACAAAACAGAAACTGCTGCTGAAATTCAGAAGGTTTGACAATATTCTTGGGGAAAAAGCAGAGTTAATGCATCAAATCCCCTTACTCCTCATCAGTGATGATGAAGAAGCATGGACTCGAAATGTTCCCTCTGCTCTCGCCTCACAGATGCTGCTGAGTTTCTCCAGCAATTTTTGTTTTTGTTTCAGATCTCCGGCAGTTCTTTGTTTTATTCACAATTCGTCAAAAGGAACTGGATTCCATTCATTGCTCAGACAGAACCATTCCATTACGCTCTAAAGTATATAAAACTTACACAATTTTCCTCTTCCTCACTTTCTAGGGTCTTCATGTCCTCAACTGCTGTATGTACAGCTTGTCCCAGAATAGAACTCGCAATGCAACATCTATAAATTCAGTCAGTAACTTTTCATGCCTATTTGATACGTTTATGGAGCTCAGGAGAACTAAATGACCATTAAGAGGATATTCAGTTCCATGCAAAGAGGCACATTCTACAGCAGTGCTGGAAGAGACCACCTTCTAAACCCTTTGCATTATTCTACATTTAACCTGTGCTCTGGGTGAGAATGATACAAGAGGTTTGCTTCTGTCATTAACCCTTCACATTTCATGAAAGCATACTTCCCACTAAGCGGACAGGAAGACCGCAACAGTTAAAAGCTGCAACACATTACCGTTCCTGAGAAACCACTTACTGCACTTGATTAGTGGATATTATTGGTCCCATTTATAAATCTGAAATGGGTTCGTACTGATTTGTTCATTTACGTTGTGACAAAATGATGGGGGAATTGCGGCATGGTGTGTAACGTGTTCAAAGTAATTGTGTTCTATTTGGTCCAAACTACTTTGTGCTAACCTTGGGTAGGAGGAGGAGGGGACGGTTAGTGTTAGGTTTTACATTTCACACGTGCCAATTTGGGAAGGTCTGTCCTTCGTGTTCCTGCATCCTTTGGGAATAAATCCTCAATTATTATTGTGAGAGTTCATCACAGTGAGTGAACTTAAGATACAGGTGAAACAACAGCAGCACAGCTTTAAGCTTTGGAAATGGTTCTTAAGGTTTTGGGAAAAAAAAGTCTTGGGTAAAGGCCATGAAAGGCCTAAACCACAGAAAATAAGGTTCTGCAATGAGGAAGCTGGCCAATTCATATTTCTGAGGCTTGGCCCTTAGCACCTCCTGACACAGTTGGGGTATAGAACTTGGGTGGAGTATCGAGCTGCTTTCTAGTGAAAACTCATTGTCTGAGAATGGAATTGGGCTCATTTGTGACGCCTTCTGTGGCTAGTTTACCTGCTTACACAGAATCTTGGTCTGCAGAATGACCCCAGGGGGACCATTACAACCGTGAGCAACAGGAAGGGCTGTGGCAGATTGGCAAGATGTTAAAATAAATAGGGAACCTGGTAATGCAGCAGTTTCCAATGAGAAGATTAAAGAGACCCAAGCATAATACTGTGAAGAATAATATGGACTGATGGCCAGGAGGAACCAAGCACTGAAAAGAATGTTTAATTCTCTTCCATTTAGGACAAAATCCAGGTTATATTGTGACTGGTTCACGTTTATACTGCCTGTGCAAAGTGAATGGAGATCTGGACAGCTAAACAATAACACCATGTTTGGGTCAATCAACTGTTTTGTTTGTTAGGAGGGCTCCAAATCAAATTCCATAAACTTACAGCTATCTCTAGACACTTTGCTCAGCATTACCTTACTCCTGTTAAGATTTTATCTCCTGTATAACTCTGATAGAACAATACTGTTTTTCTCAGTTGCCTCCCGGTCGTTAAGGTTCTGAGTTCAAATCTTAACAACGGGGCCTCAACACAAGAATCAGGTCTAACACCCAGCACCAAGTGAGGGGGTATTACATTCTCTAGAGTTGATACCTTTTGGATGATGTGTTGAACCATAGTGCCCATCTTCCTGTTTGTGTGGATGTAGATATCCCAACCCAATAGACATCTGCTCTTTCTTCTCTCATAGTGTTATATTGAGTATATTGACAATCATAAAAGTCAATGACACAATCCGATGCTTTGGGGGTATAAGACCAGGGAAAATTGCACAGTTGGGAGGAGAACTGCCAGGCCCAGCATGTAAACAGATTGCTTGAATAATAGCTCTCTTAAAAGGTACCTTTTCGCTCAGTAACCTGCGACACAGAAATTCCTAAGAAGAAGAAAAGAAGACACAGGAAGATCCGAACAGAAGAACAAAAGCTGCCTGGTTTTGAGATAAGAAATGTGGTTTTGTAAGTCTTAATTGGGAATTTTATCCGACTGGCATTATAGAAGGAAAGGTAAAAGATAGGTTAGAGGAAGAAATTGTAAATAATGGTTCGTTAATTATTCTCTGTTATACTTTTAGAAATAAAGTTGTTAATTTTTACTTTAAATGGTTCTTGGCCAATCGGATTTTTACAGATTACTGCATAGGATAAATCTTTTCTATGTTGCTGGTTTACCCCGTGTCATAACAATAGGATGCAGCTGTCACTGAACACGCCAGTATTTTTTTTAGATTAGATTAGATTACTTACAGTGTGGAAACAGGCCCTTCAGCCCAACAAGTCCACACCGACCTGCTGAAGCGCAACCCACCCATATCCATTCCCCTACATTTACCCCTGCATCTAACACTACGGGCAATTTAGCGTTGCCAATTCACCTAACCTGCACATTTTTGGACTGTGGGAGGAAACCGGAGCACCCGTAGGAAACCCACGCAGACATGGGGAGAATGTGCAAACTCCACACAGACAGTCACCTGAGGCGACTGTCCATCCTGATTGTTCAGAGGTTGGTTAAGTGCGTAGCACATTACTGTGTATCTGGAGTCACAGGCACGGTGGACCCAGGGTAAGGACTGCAGATTTCCTTCCTTAAAAGGGTGTTAGTCACCAGAAGGTGGCTTTTATGACCATCAAAAGTGATTACACCAAATTCGATCTTTACTACCTGTCAACCTGTGATTTGAAGCCAGCACCCCTCCCCTCCGAACATTCGCCTGGGATTCAGGATCAATAGTCCCAGATTACCACTACACCTCCATCTCCTGCCATCTATTGAATGAGCAAGAGGAACCAGAGGACACAGCTTAAAAATAAGGGGTAGGCCATTTAGGACAGCGATGAGGAAAAACTCCTTCACCCAGAGAGTGGTGGCTGTGTGGAATGCTCTGCCCCAGAGGGCTGTGGAGGTCCAGTCTCTGGATTCGTTTAAGAAAGAGTTGGATAGAGCTCTCAAGGATAGTGGAATCAAGGGTTATGGAGATAAAGCAGGAACAGGATACTGATTGAGGATGATCAGCCATGATCATAATGAATGGTTGTGCAGGCTTGAAGGGCAGAATGGCCTACTCCTGCACCTATTGTCTACTGTCTATTGTCTAATGTCAAAACACCACGTACATTCTTAGAGATTCAATGAATGCAGGAAGTGCATCCATTGAAGATTGTGAAGACGTCAATGACGCAAAGGGAAATAGGATTGGGTTCGTCCATTGGACGCAGACTTCCCGAGCAGGAGATCTTGACCCACCCATCCCTGGGCCTATAGCCATGTGAAGGAGTCTACCTGACGGCCTTTCCACATGGCAACAAAATGTCAGTTATTAATTGGCTCCTCAAGCATCTCAACTGGGCCAAGAGCAGGAGGAGCACCCAACACCTACCCCCTGGTAAAGTACACGCTGAGGTGAATAGGTGATGAACACAATACTACAGGCCACCTCACCAGATTTTGTACCCATCCTGTCAGCCTAGTCGGGGAGGAGGGAGTGAGGCAGTGGAGGGGGATAGGGTGCAGTGCATATGATTTTGGTTAAGGAGTGAGAGAATGAAGTGGAATTTGTGACTGGCGTGCTACTCCCTGTACTCGTGGTCTTTATTTATTGCTTACGGTACTCATGTTGACACTGTTGTGCTCTTTCACACCCTCCCTCACACTCCATTCTCTCATTCACTCCTTTGCACCTCCTACTCCCATACTCACACCCCACACTGCTCACTCTATAGTGTAGCCAAACAGTAGTGGGAGGGGGTCGACAGCCAGAGAGCAGAAAGCAGGACCAAAACTGAACAGCAAAGAAAGTGCAGTGTTTTTAACACCAGAACCAGATAAGCCAGCCTTACTGTAAATGTTTGTTATTTCATAAAATGTGCACTGTTTCTTTTCTCAAAAGAAATGGAGAAGATTGAAAGCCATTTAGCCTTTATCTCAGTCCACTGGTTACATCCTTTCAAACACAGTTTAAGAAACAAGGGGTCATTTTACAGAAATAAATCAGGGGTAAGAACACAGGACAAGCGTTCCATGGATATATCTCAGTTATCCTTAAAAGGAGTTTTTGGTTTCCTAACATGAGGGAAGGATCGGTTATGGAAGACATCAATTAAAAAAGCAAGGCATGGCCCCCAGACTATCTGTCTCTGCCGTAAGCTGCGAGTTACAGCTTTTTCTCCTCACTGCGCGGTTTCTTTGCCAAGATTTGCTCTGACAGAACACAACAGAAAAGGTTGTTAGAAGCTAGTGCTTCATAAAGACTGGACAAGCAGGATGAGGGCTCTTCTCAACACCCCATTCTCCCCTTCACTATATACACACACAGAGACACACACTTACACACACTCACAAACACACAGAGGCACACAAATACACAGAAATACATACACAGATAGACACACACACACACAGACGCGCACACACAGACGCACACACACAGACACACACACAAACAGAAAGACACACACACACAAACACACAGACACACACACACACACACAAATACAAACACACAGACATGCTCACACAGACACAAAGACACAAACACATACACACACAGACACACATACAGACACATAGACACAGACATACACACACTCAGACACTCAAACATACACACACACACACATGCAAACACAGATACACACAAAAACACAAACACACACACACACACAAAAACACAAACACACACACTCACATGGGCATACACGCACACACACTTTCCGATCATCATGCCTTCAAAACCCTAAACCTATGCCAATAGATTAAAAACCCAACACGCTTCAGAAACAAAAAAACCTGAAGACAGCAATACACAAAGAGAACATCTCCTCACATCTGAGGGAAAAAAATTAAGAGATTTCTTCAGGTTTGGGGCAACTCCAGAGGGAGTCCCAGGACATAATGCAACAATTAGGATGAAACTGCTCAGTGATCAAACCAAAGCACCTCTCCACCGAAAAGCTGACTAGCCCTGGGGTCAGGGTAGGGTCAATTAAAAATGTCAGAACTGACAGCTTCTACTTTAACAATGGAATTCAGAGATAGAGAACCGAAGTAGATAAAGTCAGTGTTGAGTTACAGATCACCCATAATTGATATGAATGACCACCAGAGGCTGGTACCTGTGGTTGGTGTAGTCACCTTTCTATGTTCTCAGGTAGGCTGCTAGTTCAGATAGAGGCTTCCTTTTCAAAATCTCCGCTAAACAATTGCACCTACCGAGTTCTATTTTAACTGTGGAAGTGCTTTCTTCCTTCAAAACAATATGTTTACTGGATTGCAAGTATTTCTGAATTTAGATTGCGCACTGTACGGCCGTAAATGTTCATTACATCACTAAATCTGTTACTGATGGTCTTCACCACTTGCACTGCTTGAACCCTTTACACTCCAAAATACTGTAAACAATGTCCCTTCCTTGATAATGAAGCTCAATCACGCCCAATTGGCTCAGTGTTCGGTCCAATCCCTCCACAATGAGGCATCGTGACTACAGTATGCATGATCCACGAGATAAGCTGTGCTTAATTTCAAGGACAGCCTGCCCCAAGCTATCACCTATATCACTCAGGGCAGCTACATTACAGGAACACAGTAATCTGCTGAGTCACCCAGTGTGAATCTGCATTAGCAGTTTTTTTCCTTAATGAGACAGGGCCAATCTCCTGGAACTCTTATACTCATCACCAGTGTGGGAGCACCATCCCCGCAAGGGAAGTCCGATGACTATCTTCCCAAGACAACTAAAGATAATTGCGGCTTTCTCAGTGGGAACCACATACAGAGAAAAAAGGAAAAAGACATGCCTTGTGGTTGTCATGGCTATGGTTCATGACCCTGAAATACTTCTGGGTATATTGAAATTTTAAGTACAATGTGTTTTCTTAAAAGGACACACAAGCCAAAGGATGGCTGAGAAGGTAAATTCAGTAACTGTCTAAAACATCTGTGTGGGTTACACTGAAACTGGAGAGGAATCGTGGAATGCCATACCTGAAGGGAGCAGGGTCCTGCAGACAGCTACATTTCAAAAGGAGGGGTACCCATTAAAAAGCTGGACTGTAACCTCCTGTGGGTTGTTTCCCAGAACGCAGACAGGATATGAGTTGAAAGAAAAGTAGTTCTTGGCAAAATACATGTTGATGTCTCACCCTACAAGAAAGTATGTGAACGAGCACTTGAACTGTCATAACATTCAAGGCTATGCTGGACAAATGTTGGAAAGTGGGATTAGTGCAGATTAAGTTGGCACAGACTTGAAGGGTAAAGAGACTTCAATCTCACTCTACAGGTGATTAAAAAGCCAACCACAACCTGCGGTCCCTGTGTGCTAAAATGCTGGTGTGCTTATGTATTTGCCTGTGGTTTGAGTTCCGCTGTGCTACAATGTGCTGTGAAGGCACTCACCTGAGAACATCCATTAGACCATCTCTATAGGTGCAGGTAAAATTAAATAAATTCACTCACTGATTGCTGAAAACAAGGCGGAAAAGCCGCCGCTGAAGGAAGTTAGACAAATTCCTTTCAGCTAATGGAAGAGCCAGGAATCTCCAAACAACTACTCAACTCCCTTGTTCTTCTGCCAAGGAGACCACCTGCAGGAGTGGACCAGGCCC
The DNA here is from genome assembly GCF_037043375.1 of Chiloscyllium plagiosum. Lineage (NCBI taxonomy): Eukaryota > Metazoa > Chordata > Chondrichthyes > Orectolobiformes > Hemiscylliidae > Chiloscyllium > Chiloscyllium plagiosum. The sequence continues at coordinate 130,808,963 of NW_028270141.1, read as the reverse complement.
CAGTTTAAGACCTCAACCAAAATAGTGAATCTCCAGCAGTGCTACACTCCCTCAATACTGCACTGGAGGATCCAACTGGTGCAGTCTAGCCTCCAGAATGACATTTTCGCCCACAACGTTCTTACTCAGGGTGTGACTGCTGTCCACATATATTCTTAATGTGAATACTGTTGACAAGATAAACAAATCCAGTCAAGAGGACCCTCGTGGGTGCTTACACCTGGTAGGGCCAGCAGAGTCCCTTCATGAGAGTATGGCAGTGGACCACTCGGGCACTTACAGCACTCTACAACTTAATGGGTCACTTTTACTTCTAAACCACTACAGAAAATTACGCTATGCAACCACTATAGAAAATCACATTATGAAACCACTACAGAAAACCATGCTATGCAAAACACTATAGAAAATTGCATTATGGAAAACACTATCGAAAATCACGCTATGGAAAACCACTAGAGAAAATCATACTATGGAAAACCACTATAGAAAATCACACTATGGAAAACCACTACAGAAAATCATGCTATGGAAAGCACCATAGAAAATCACGCAATGGAAAACTTCTATAGAAAATCACACTATAGAAAACAACTATAGAAAATCATATTATGGAAAACCACTATAGAAAATCGTGCTGTAGAGGATTGCTAATAGAAAATCACTATACCCATTCAGTAGAAAGTTCGCATGATCCAAACGGCATCCACAATTTGCCAATTGTTTTACAGCTAAATAGCGTTGATGAAATGCGTGTCATAGCAGAACCACCTGTACAATGAAATGGGTTTATGTGCAATCATTGTGTAATTAAAGCCTCCCATCAACAGAGGTGCTGCAGTACCTCAGTGTTGCATCTGCCAGGTCCTCAGCCTGTACTGTGATTATTATAACTTCAGTGCTGTGTTATCAAACAAATTTCTACACGATGCACATACATGAAAAATATCTTATTGAAAGAGGAAGGTTCTGCAGAGAGAAATTAAGATGGAGATGTAGTGGCTCAAGAGAGAATTCTGGAGCTTAACTTGAAGTCACTGATTGCAATGGTACAGCGATGATAATGAGGCTGAGCAAAAGGTCTGATTTGGTGAAGTGCTAATATCTCAGCAGGTTGTAGGGCTGGGCGCAGATTACAGAGATAGGGAGAACAAGGTTTTTGGGAGATCTTAAAGCAAGAATGGGTACATTAAAGTCAAGCCTTCATTGGACTGGTAGTCAGGAAACACAGTGGGAAGTTGGGCCTTGGTACTAGTCACTGCAGAGTTCCTAAGCAAACGTTCACTTCAAAAAATAACTAATTTGCTGTAAAGCACTCAGGTTCATCCTGCAATTGTAAAAGACATTGTAAAAATCAAAACCCCTTCCTTTTTCTTTTCTTCCGCAAGCCATTTATGAGTTAATATTGCTTCAAGAGGGACCTGCACTGGTCCTTCTTACCATGTTACATGTTAATCTTCTCTTACCCTCACAGTAACTGCATGTTTATGAAAAACAGTGGTTTGTTTTGTCTAGGCACTAAGGAAAATATCCCACCAAGGCTGTTTCATGACCCTGCCAACTGCTGAGCTGAGGCTGTTGCCTGTGATCAGTGTTCTTCAAGGCTGTAGGCAGTCATACAGAAACGTACAGAGCCAGCACCTTGCCTTCCACCATGGCTTCAGCTTACAGGCTGATGTGGGAAAGCACAGCAATGCCAGCAGGCACAGTTATTCAGCCGAAACAAAGTGTCTTCAGCAACAGGTTTGTGATGCCCACGCTGGTCTGGCATCCAAAGATAGCAGCTACTGAGTTTTGAATTGCTATAGAAATCAAATCTATACTATGTGTCTCCCAGGAGGGCATCTTGAGGAATATCAACCCTCAGAGCGAGTCATGAGGGTCATCAATCCTTCAAGTGAGTCATGAGGGTCATCAATCCTTCAAGTGAGTCATGAGGGGCGTCAATCCTTGGAATGAGTAATATTGTCACTGTGGAGCATCCTATGGGTACTATCGCTGATGTCTCTAACATTCAGGCCTGTTGCTAATGAGTTTGAGTGAGACATAGCCCTGTAAGCAGACATTAAGGAGTGCACGGAGCACCAAGGAACGGACATTGTACAGCATTGCCATGAGTTGAGCTCTCGCCTACAACAGTGAGGCTTGTGGAATCACACAATACATAAGGCACAAAAGGAGGCCACTCAGCCCATCCATTACCTTGTGTCTATTTCCTGCCTCTTCCCTCAGATCTCTGCACTCTTTCTATCCATATGACAATCCAATGCCTTCTTTTACACCTCAGTTGAACTTATCTCCACTACATTTCCAGGCACTGCATTCCAAAGCTGAAAATGTGTTGCTGGAAAAGCGCAGCAGGTCAGGCAGCATCCAAGGAACAGGAGAATCGACGTTTCGGGCATAAGCCCTTCTTCAGGAATCAGAATTCCTGAAGAAGGGCTTATGCCCAAAACATCGATTCTCCTGCTCCTTGGATGCTGCCTGACCTGCTGCGCTTTTCCAGCAACACATTTTCAGCTCTGATCTTCAGCATCTGCAGCCCTCACTTTCTCCTCCACTGCATTCCAACCCTAACTACTCATTGTGTGAAATAGATTTTCCTCAAGTCACCCTTCCATAATACATGTGCACTGAATAAAAGCCACAACACATCATTGTGCTGAGGTGGTGTCTTGTAAAACTTTAATATCCCCATTAGTTATTTTAACACCACAACAAATCTGTAAGGATGATCGATCTGAATAGCAGACGCAGACCTGTCACTACAGTACGTGGGAAAGGTCAGTAAAGTTATGAAGGGAACGCTACACTGACGTTTCTTCCTTCTCTTCTGCTTCCTTAACAAAGAGCAACGTGAAATGAAGAACATGTATTCATAAGGGAGCCTGTCATGACTTCAAGACATTCCAGGGCACATCACAACTAGTACTTGTGGTGTGTACTCACTGTTGATAGACAAGAGCCAATTTGCACACAGTAAACTCACACATGCACCCAGGACCAATGCTTCAGCACAGAGTGCTGTGTCCCCCTGATAATACCATCAGCAAGGAGTGTCAGGAGGGCTCTGATGGATTAGGACTCCCAAACCATGCTTCCGCTCCTCCTGTGTTTGGTGTCAGTGCACGCTCATACATATACATACAGACACACACACACACACGTGCCGGCCTCTACACACATACACACACATGTGCAGGCCTCTACACACACACACACTCACACACGTGCAGGCCTCTTCCTAACAGTGAGGCTGAGTGGAGTCCACTGTCTTTGACCAACCCTCCATCTCTCTCTCTCTCCCAGGCGAGGTTGCCTGGTTGTAGTGTCACAAGTGGGTCCTCCCACCACACACAGAGTGTCTTGACATGAGGACGATTGTGTCCTCCAAGAGTTGGCATCAGGGCAACGTGATCCGATCAATCCTGCAATTCTCCGAGACCAAACAGATCACTATCTGTCCGAAAGAATGCAAACGGCTTGTTTGGGGGAAGCGATGAGCTCACATCTTACTGAGAGATAAAATTCTTTCTTGGCCCAGAGGGAGAGATCAGGCATGTGATTTCACCACAGTCAGTGCCCAATACAGAGGCTTCCTCGGGATCCTGGCTCCCTCCCTGGCTGCAGCCTAGAACGTTATAGATCGTTGACCTCATCACCGTCCGTGGGAGGTTGCTGTATGTAAATTGGCTGTGGAGCTTCACAGAGGTCACAAGGTTCCAAAGGTCACTTTGTTTACTGAGAGAAAAATACCTCGAGGAAAGGAAATATTGATGTTCTTTTATCCTCCACTAAATGACTGGACCTGAAGTGTTTCTAACTTATGTCTAAGTTGTACAGAGACCCGAAATCAAAAGAGTTAAGGAAGAACACACAGATCCTGGCCAATGGGGGCAGCCCAAGCCCAGCTGTGTGTTGTTGTATATTACACAAGTGCTTCTGGTACTCCTTACAGACCACCGGGAATCAGGTCACATCCATTTGCTAGTGAATGGAGCTTTGAATCCACGTGCCAGCAGCGAGATAAGGGACCCCTTGCAATCCCACAGATAGACCGAGGCCAGGGGAAGGGGTCATTCTTCAGGAAGCAATCAGCTTCAATGTTGTTTAACCCACACAGTGCAGGCAAGACCCACTGCAGCTTTTCAGAAACCACACATCTCACATCAACTTGCCCAATTCAGGAATTGTTTCTCACATCCCAGCCCACTGGTGGGGTCTTCCTGGGACTGGGGCCAGTTGATTCATGTGTGTGCGTGTCTGTGTGTGTGTGTGTATATTTCTGTGTGTATGCATGTGTTTGTAAGTGGATGTGTGTGTCTGAGTGTGTGAATGTATGTCCACATGTATGTGCATCTATGTAGCTATGTGCCTGTGGGTGTGTGTGCCTGTGTGTATGTGTCTGTGTGTATTTGGATTTGTGTGTGTGGCTGTACGCATGTATCTGTGTGTTCTTACGTGTCTGTGTGAATATATGTGTGTGTGAATGTCTCTGAATGTGTACATATGTGTCTGTGTGTGCGTGTCTGTATGTGGGCGTGGGTGTGTCTGTTTGTGTGTGTTTATGCGTGTGTGTTTATGTGTGTGTGTGTGTGTGTGTGTGTTCCTCCAAAATCCCTGTCAGCAGCATTGCTACAAGCGCATTGCTACGTGGCCTTTCCTCGAGTATGTTTTCAGCTTTTCTTCATTGTCGCAGGATAACAATCTCCACCTCAAGTCCTCTGCCCAAAGGCAGGTCCTTGGTAAATGTTTGCCAGGGCAGGTTGAAGTGCCATGATTTCTTTTTGTCATGGTGCTTTCCAGCCCCCTACCTTGGGTCTGTCTCAGTGGGACTCAGAATCAAATGCTCTGTTCTTGGGGGTTAATATGATCCACGCACTGGCTAGTCAACTGAGCTAGCCGAATGCTAGTTCATGTGACGTAACAAAATAACCCGCAAACCCGAGACAGACAGTGACAATAATCAAGAGCAGATTTACTCACCTTTTCCTCTCCCCCCCCACCCCCCTCCCCCAACTCCACATTAGATTGGCAATCGTACACTGACAGAAGGGTCAGACTCTGGGTTAAATGGGAAATGGAGCAAAAGGGACTGTAGGGTAGGAGCCTCTGAGGCTGTGTGGCGGTGGGATTGAGATTAGGGAAGGTGGCTCTGTTTCAAGCTTGTTGCTGTACACTGTGGATGTTTGATGCTGATTCATGACCCAAAATGGGCAAACACCGCAGCATTCATGTCCCTCGTTTTGATAAATAAAATTCCAGGCAAATTGAAAAACTTGATTTTCAATCCAAGATTGTTGGTTTTGCAAGTCAAGTGTATAGAACAAGCTAAAGCCAAAAAAGTCAGATGCTGCTACGATACGTATCAGCCCTGGTTTCGCCAAACAGCGGGACAGACTTCATAGCATTGTTTCAGTGCAGAAAGAGGCCATTTGGCCCATTGCCTGTGTTCTGTTAACTAATCATAGAGTCATACCGCATGGAAACAGTGCCGATATCCTGCCTTTCCCCCTTTCCCTGCACAGCACCTCTATCCAAATAATCATCCAATGCCCTCTTGAATGCTTTGACCACATTTCCAGGCAGCACATTCCATAACTCATCAACTCGCTATGCCAAAAATGTTTCATCTTTGCTGCTTCTGAGTTTCACTTTAAATCTTCGCCCTCCTGTTCTTTTCTTCCATTTACAATGGGAGCAGCCTCTCCCTATCTACTGGGTCCAGCCCGCTTGCGATTTTTAGCAACCTCTAAGGAATCTCCTAAATCTGTGGTTTAACCGAGATGCTGAACCTAAAAGGTGTCTCAGAGTTCTCAAACTGACCACTTCCAATTTCTCCATCAGCAAATCCCAACTTGGCAGCCAAGAATTCCTGATGAAGAGCCCCTTTAAATTCCAGCACCACAGAAGAAAAGCACCTTCAAATTTCAGGCTGTTAAGTCAATGGCAGCAGCAATGATCGCTTATCTTTTATCAGTCTTTTCATCTGTACAATCAGTCCTTACACATCAAATATCTTTACGTATCAGATGGCACAAGGGAGCAAGTTGATGGGGAAAGGGAAAGCCTTACAGTTAGGTCTCACTCCACAGCTTGCATGAAAGAATAGACTGAGAGAATAAACCTGAAAGAATAAATGTATGTCATTTAGTTCAATGATCAACGTGTACAACACAAGCTCTTAAAGTGCTGATAGTACAACGAGATTGGCACTGAATTATACAGTGTGGTGACAGATTTCCTTCTTTGAAAGGGATTAGTAACTAGATGGATTTTTACAGCAATGAATGACAACTCACCATTACTAAGTTTTGCTGTACATCCCAGATTTATGAATTAATTGAATTCAAATTCCATCAGTCACTATCCTGGGATTTGAACTCAACTTACCACAGAATTAGACTGGTTCTCTGGATTCCCTATAGAGTGATGCTACCATTGCACCATTGTCACCCCTCAAGTGATCATATTATAACAGAGGGTATAACTAGCCTGGCACTCCATTACTGTGCTGAAAATGTAGCTATCCTGGCATAATTACAGCACTGAGCTTACAACAAGCTTGACACTCCCTTATTGCACTGAGGGTACAGTTAGTCTGGCATTATCACAATGCCAACTATATAACCAGCCTGGCACGTTTACAGTAATGAGAATGTAACTAGTCTGACACTCCATTATTGAGGATATAATTAGACTGGCACTATTACAATGCCATATGCATATCAAACACTGGCACTATTGCAGAGCAGAGGGTGCATTGAAACTGTGTGACAATACTGTGGGCAGAATCCAGGTTGGCACAGTTAAACTGGTGCTTTGAACAGTGCAGATAGCATAATCTGTAATGACATGTTATAATAGTGAGGGTATAATCCTGGCCGGCCATCCTTCTCATGTAAAGGATATCATATGCAATGGAAATAAACGACCATAGAGGATACAGAATCTCAGTTGGCCTTCTATCAAAGAGCTAGTCTGGGTCAACACTCTAAAGCAGTATGAAGGGATAGTACACTGTCATTAAGATGAGACTTTAAACTAACAGCTGGCTGACTGCCTGTGAGTGAAAGATCAAAACCGGTGGGGAGCTATCTATATCTTGTTGATTTTTTTTCTGTCAATAAACACAGTTCAGAATGGATGCCATTACTGGTTTAGGTTGCAAACAATGTAGATTTGTTGCAGTGGTTGGCTATTTAACAATCCACTGTGTAAAGAGCTTTTTTGTGATATTCCCAAATTGGCAAATTGCTGCACAATTGGGAGTGGAACTTTGGTAATCCAAAGGTTAGTGCATTTAATTATTGGAATACAGGGGCAGGATAGTAGGGGATGATCCCAACAGCTGTGTAAAGTTCCATCGCAGCTCAGTTAGAAACACTCTCACAGTTATCGGATCAAACACAAGATGCAGGCTGACACTTCAGTGAAATACTGAGAGAGTGCTGCACTGTCCAGAGGTGCTGTCTTTCAGCTCTCAGGTTTAAGGTTACAGAAATGTGACATTCAGCTCGGCCTATAGAATATAGAACATAGAAAAGTACAGCACAGAACAGGCCCTTTGGCCCATGATGTTATGCCGAGATTTAATCCTAATGTAAAATATAGTAACAACCTACGCACCCCTCAACTCACTGCTATCCATGTGCATGTCCAGCAGTCGCTTAAATGTCCCCAATGACTCGGCTTCCACCACCACCGCTGGTACGCATTCCATGCATTCACAACTCTCTGTGTAAAAAACCTACCTCTGACATCTCCTCTATACCTTCCTCCTATTATCTTCAAACTATGACTTCTCCTACCAGTCAATCCTGCCCTATCTCTGCCAGCCCTCTGGAAAAGTAGCTCACCTTGCTCTCCTTCCCCTGTAACCCAGAATTTCTTACATTTCACAGAATTACCCAATCTCCTTTGGAAAGTTACCACTGCGATTGCAAAGAAGAACAATTCCCCTTGTAACCATGCCAATGGCTTATTCATCAGTCAGCAACAATTTGTGGCCATATAATTGTAATTTGACACCAAAATGTGACAAAAGCAGAACAATGATATGGAACAAAGAACCGCAGAGGCTGGACAGCCATAGAGTCATAGAGACGTACAGCCTAGAAACAGACCCTTCGGTCCAACCTGTCCATGCCGACCAGATATCCCAAACCTATCTAGTCCCACCTGCCAGCACCCGGCCCATATCCCTCCAAACCCTTCCTATTCATATACCCATCCAAGTGCCTTTTAAATGTTGCAATTGTATCAGCCTCCACCACTTCCTCTGGCAGCTCATTCCATACACATACCACCCTCTGTGTGAAATAGTTGCCCCTTAGGTCCCTTTTATATCTTTCCCCTCTCACCCTAAACCTATGCCCTCTAGTTCTGGACTCCCCCACCCCAAGAAAAAGACTTTGTCTATTTACCCGATCCATTCCCTTCACAATTTTGTAAACCTCTATACGGTCACCCCTCAGCCTCTGATGCTCCAGGGAAAACAACCCCAGCCTGTTCAGCCTCTCCCTATAGCTCAAATCCTCCAACCCTGGCAACATCCTTGTAAATCTTTCTTGAACCCTTTCAGGTTTCGCAACATCTTTCCGATAGGAAGGAGACCAGAATTGCACGCAATAGTCCAACAGCGGCCTAACCAATGTGCTATACAGCCGCAACATGACCTCCCAACTCCTGTACTCAATACTCTGACCCATAAAGGAAAGCGTACCAAATGCCTTCTTCACTATCCTATCTACCTGCGACTCCACTTTCAAGGATCTATGAACCTGTACTCCAAGGTCTCTTTGTTCAGCAACACTCCCTAGGACCTTACCATTAAGTTCTGCTAAGATTTGCTTTCCCAAAATGCAACACCTCGCATTTATCTGAATTAAACTCCATCTGCCACATCTCAGCCCATTGGCCCATCTGGTCAAGATCCTGTTGTAACCTAGGTAACCCAACGAAACAAAACGAAAACAGAAACTGCTGGGTATAAATCTCTGTTTTTGTTTGAGATAAAAACAAAAGTTGTTCGATAAAGCAACTCTCCAGAGGTTAGCATCCATCACCAAGACAAAAGTGAGGACTGCAGATGGTGGAAACCAGAGTTTCGATCAGAGTTGTGCTGGAAAAGCACAGCAGGTCAGGCAGCATCCGAGGAGTAGGAAAATCGATGTTTCAGGCAAAAGCCCTTCATCAGGAAGGGCTTTTGCCCGAAACATCGATTTTTCTGCTCCTAGGATGCTGCCAAACCTGCTGTGCTTTGCCAGTACCACACTGATCTAAACTCTAGCATCCATCACCAGTCATCCTTGCTCCCTGAGGTGCTGAGTTTCTGCAGTGTTGTGATTGTAACAAGGTCAGCAGTTGGACCTCAGGGAATATGAGTTCCCTGATTGGGGCTGTTAACCTAGTTAACAAAAGGATGAATGTCAGGGATACGGATCCCCTGAATGGCTGACTCAATGAGAGGCAGCACTACTGTCAAAGAGTGTGCATTAGTGAATAAAGGGCGATTGGTGATTGGCCTTTGAAGTGTTATTTCAGATTGAGATGCGGGTAGAGCAGCAATCGCTTAAGACTCAGACCAGGAAACAACTGTCGAAGCAAAAGGGCAAATGTTACCCCATGGCGTGCCCCTACATTACACACTCAAAGGACCTAAAGCACCTGCTGAAGACAATAGGCGTGAGTTCAGAAGCAAATACAGTGCCTGTGCACTGCAATAGGCAGAGAATTCCATGGCTAAAGGGGCTCGGTTTACACATTATTTTACACCAGACTATGGGGAGAGAAGAGTTGCAGTTTGATGCATCTATCCTTCCCTCTTTAGCAGAGGTGGTGACAGTGAGGCTGTCTGCTTCAAACAAGCTTTTTGAGGAAAGACTCCCACTTCAATTCACCAAAAAGCCTCACCGTAATGATTGGAATGAGGTCAGCCAGGTGAAACTTACAGAACATGGGGTCCCTGAATTGGGATTGTTCACCTGGTCCAACCAGGGAGCCCAGGCTGACAGACAGAAACTGGGGTGTTAGGGGAGCTGGCTGGGTTTGTGAACATGTAAATAATGGGTTATACAGTCATAGAGGTGTACAGCATGGAAACAGACCCTTTGGTCCAACTTGTCCATGCTGACCAAATATCTTAAATTAATCTAGTCCATTTGCCAACACTTGGCCCATATCCCGCTAAACCTTTCCAATTCATATAGCCATCCGGATACCTTTTAAATGCTGTAATTGTACCAGCCTCCATCATTTCCTCTGGCAGCTCATTTCATACACGCTCCATCCCCTGCATGAAAAAGTTGCCCCTTAGGTCCTTTTTAAGTCTTTCCCCTCACCCTAATCCTACACCCTCTAGCTCTGGACTCTCACACCCCAAGGAAAAGACTTTGTTTATTTATCCTATCTGTGCGCCTCTTAATTTTATAAACCTCTGTAAGGTCACCCCTCAGCCTCCGAAGCTCCAGGGAAAACAGCCCCAGCCAATTCAGCCTCTCCCTATAGCTCAAATCCTCCAACCCTGGCAACGTCCTTGGAAATCTTTTCTGTGACTTGGTGATGGGATACCAGCCTTCGTGGAATTAGTTCACCCACAATACACTGCAGCTTTTGCACAAACACTGCAGCTCCATGTAACGAGGATCTCCCCTGACACCTCAACTCCAAACTCACTCTGCCCGTCCTCTGCCAAACATGATGTATTTTTATGTTTCTAATCACTCAACCTTCGCCCTTTGGATCTGTGATTGTGAAACCAGAGGCAATTTTTTTTCTTTCTGTCATTAATTAAAATAAAAGAGGCAGGCTGCCAGAAAACGCATCCCACTCATAACCCTGCAGAAGTAATATAAAAAAGGGACTAAAGGAGTTGACCAAACTGATAGGGCAAGGCACCAGAGACACATACAGGATACAAGGGTCAAAGGACAGCTGTACAGTACACGATGCCTCACGTACTTCCCTCAGCTGGGAATGCTCTTCAGTTCATCCCTCCATTACTTCTGCATTTGGTAAGTCTAGTTAGTTCTTAGTAACACACCAAGGAAGTTTCGTGTTGAGCACTCCCAGATTTTTAAAATTCCTAAAATTTCCTTCAGATTCCAGCCAAGATACCTGCTCGACAGTGTTCCCTAAGCTAATATTGCATAATAAAGGATTAAGATGTCAGGTCTCTTTCTTAGAGTTTCCAAGGTACACAACAGTTCGCTGTTAGATGGGTAGTGAACTGCAGAACATCTGGCCTAGCAGCCTCTTTGTTGATAGGCATGGCTGATCCACTTAAAAAGCCAACTCATGTTGGAGATCTTGTCTGTTCATACATGCCATCCAGCAGGCAATTTGCCAGCGGAAGTGGGTACGCACGGGAATGTGGGTGGAGGAGGGGGAGGACTCAGATGGAATCAGCTGAATTAAAACTTGAGGTGGGCACATGTTTCACCCTAGAGTGAGTGGGCAGGTTGCCTTGGCAACCTCCGTTGCTGAGACAGGACATCTGCTGGTCGGGGGTCCCCTGTGGGTTTGAGAGATTCTGGATGTACTTCGCACAACTGAATAAACATGACACGCACAGACCAACAATGTGAACTAAAGGTTCTTTCCTTTGGAAGCAAAGGAATTCTCAAAGAGGAAGGGTTAAAGCTGTGGGAAAGTTCCAGGTCAGTTTGCCTGCTGTGAAACTCCTAGCCTGTGGAAAGAGATAGGAAGAGAGAGAGAGAGAGAGAGCAGGAGTACGTAATGCTGGCTGATGCTCCATGCATGTTAAATCAAGGTTCCATTTTAGCTCTCAGGTGAAGATTGAAGACCCCATGGTACTATTCATTGAAGAAGTTGTTCACCATGGCATCCTCACTACTACTTGCTCCTCAGCCAACATTATTACAGCAGATTAGCTCCTCTTTATTACTATTTGGGAGAGTTTGCTCTATGGAAGTTGCATATTATGTGTCTCTACAATTGTAATTACAATTCAAAAAGCACTCCATTGACTGTAAAATCAATGCCCTTCCCGAGGTCATGACAAAGTGCTAAATGTATGGAATTTGTTTCCTGCTTCCTTATGCCATTGACTATTGATGCAATCTGAGATGAGTCCAGAGACAATTAGTGGAGTCTGCAGCATATCGCTGCTGCCTGAATGGGGGAAGGAATGCAATGTAGATCAGACATCCTTACCAGGTGATTGTGCCTCACCGTGACTAATCAAAGTGTATCACAGCACACAATCTTGTCTAACCAAGGTAATGGGTACTATGGGTAAACCAATGAGCTGAAATGAAGGAAATGGAGGAGACTCATAAAGGTCAAACTGGACAGAGGCCTATTGTGTAACATTCCTGAGGAGCCCACTGTGTCACTCAGCTTACAGTGACTTCCCTGTGACACAAGCTCAATAAATTGACACAAGACACCCAACTAGAGAAGGGAAGCATGTATAAACCCCACCCCTTCACCCCACCCTCCATGGTCCTACAACAGAGAGTGGCTTGATGAGGTATTATAAGATGTTGCAAGACAATTACAACATGAAAACAAGCCACTTGACCCACCAGGTCCTTGTGAGTCTCCACTGTTCTTTATCCCACCCATCAACAAAATCAAAGATCTGAGAAAGTCAGTGTGTGATAAGAGGGGATGTGGGTGGGGATTGCAGGGGGGGGCACAATTCCAAATGAAAGTGTTAAACAAAAAAATCCTCAGCGTACCCATCTCCCACCCTCATTATCCCATCCCATTCTTGGGAAGAATTACACACGGGACCCGGACCTTTCTGTTTCTGATTCAGATACTGTGCCTTGTTTATGCATAGTGTTCACATTTCAGACTTGGCAGTGTCCCTGACTCTTTATTCCTCTTTCAAGATCATTTTCCTCTTCCGTCTGAATTTCATAAAGCTATCCAGTACCAGATAACCAAGTTAGTGCAGGTCTTCAAAAACTGGAATTTGGTCTTTTTCAAGTACATCGAGGTGACATGGCGAGAGGAAGGGGAACTTAGCTCATCTACCTTCATCTGGAAGGTTATTGGTCAGAGCAATGTCCAAGGGCTACTCAGGAACTTAAACCTTCCTGTCCAGACTCCAAAGTGTTCTCATCAGCTGAAGCTGACGCAATGTTGGAGGAGCAGAATGAAATGAATTGAATGATTTACTATCACATATGTCTTACAGTGAGAAAAACAGTAAAATACAGTGAAAAGCTTTTCCAAGTCGCCACAATCTGGTGCCATTTTGAATTATTTCAGATGAAGGAAAAAACATATGGGAAGATAGAGCTTAAAGAGTCATTTGGTCCAGAGCCAGCTCATCATTAACGACACCTGCACCACCATTCCCCCCTCCACCACCTCGCCACGATCTACACCGGATCCAACCAACATCGAAGTTGCCCATTCTCAAGCGCCATCATTCACCACTGGGCCACCATTCTCCTGTGCTACCGCCTCACCGCTGTATGCGCTGGACCCACCAACATTGGAGTCGTCTCTCTCGCCCACCTCAACATCAACGTTATGCCCTTCTGCCACGGCTTTGTACGATATCTGAATCAGAAACAGGAGGTTCCGGGTCCTATGTGTAATTCTTCCCAAGAATGGGATGGTATTATGAGGGTGGGAGATGGGTACGCTGTGGATTTTTTGTTCAACGCTAGACCCAACCAATGACAAAGTCGCCTATCCTCAGGCGCATCTTTCTTCGCTGGGCCTGCCTGACCGGCGCCATCTCCGACAATGTAGCAGCCATCGATTCCGATGTCAGGTCCCGTGTTCCACACGGCAAGTCAGGGTGGGCTCACTCGAGCTCTGCGCTGGGCTTGTTCGAGGTCTGCCATCAGAACTCAAGAGGTAAATAAGGAAAATAGAAGATAGAAATAAAGCCCCAAAAAAAAGAGGAAAAAAGGAAAAGAAAAGCGATCGGAGCCATCAAGCTCCGGCCTCAGGAGCTAAAATCCATAGCCACCTTACCTCCTCAGAATGAGACACAGAAAGAGACAGAGAGAGAGAAAGAGAGAGAGAGTCATCAAAGAGTTTCCAACCCATTAATCTGAACCCACTGAAAGCTGGGTTTTGCTGCTAACACTAATTCATAAAGGAGATGAAATCATAGCATGGCACTGGATACCATCTCCCTGCCTCCTTACCACCCCCATCCCTGCCCACTCCTCTTCCCAGTTATTGCCTTTCAATAAAAGGTCTCTCTCTTTCTCTCTCTCTCCCCCTCTCTCTGTCATGACCGGAGACTAGAAGAACAAAATGAAAGCAAGAAAGAACAAGGAAAAAGGGACTGTGATCCCAGCCGGACTGTGTTGGTATATTACCGTATTTCCCATGTCATGTTGAACAAGACCAGCCTCGGTACCATGTGATATAGTGCAGGTGCACATGTGTCTCACTTATACAATGAATCAGCTGGCCATGCCCACTCCAGTAACGGTTAAAGTGCTGTTTCAATGGATATTAGGTGATCTAATACACAGGGCATGTTCCAGTAAAGCTGGCTCCTGCTGCCAACCTGTCTCAGGGTTATCTAAACACAATTGACACATAAAGTGCTGAAGAAACTCAGCATGACTGGTAGCATCTATGCAGAGAGAAAGCAGAATTCAGAACTGAAGAAGGGTCACTGGACCCAAAAGGTTAACTCTGCTTTTGTCTCCACAGGTGCTGCCAGACCCGCTGAGTTTCTATACCACCTTCTGTTGCTGTTTCAGATTTCCAGCATTGGTAGCTCTTAGATTTAATTGAACACAACATCTTTAACATTTCAGAGTTGATGGCGTAGTGGCTGGTGGATGGTTGGCCTGTTTTCTAGTCAGATAATGGGATATGGAAATATAGGCAGCATGTAGGCACCAGGGATCTGCTGCTCACAGCCTGGTAAAAGCAAAACACAACTTCACAGCCCCATCCTGAAATCTATGCCAATACATACAAGGACCATATCCCTGTGTTTTCAGTATCTGTTCAATTCCTTTTTGAAACCTGCTGCCGTGTCTCTTTCCACTGCCCCACCAGTCAGTGCATTTTAAATCTAACTACTTGCTGCATTAAAGACTTTGACTGTGATTCAGAATGGGGAGGTGCATGTGGCTGGTTTTGTGCTAAGAAGGGACAGGGTTGAGCTGCATGGTTGTCTGTGGTAGACTGCCAGGGCTAACAGGTTAAAAACGGCTGCTTGGAAATATCGTCTCCTGGTAAAGCCATGCGTAGCGAAATCTCTCCACAATTTATTCCAAACATTACAAGGCAGAGCCAGGGTCATGGGTCACTGAGTATCTCTTCGATGGGGCTAATCAATCACGGGAAGGCATGAGAAAAACGTCAGCACATGCTTCCTGTCTGGTATATAAACAAACATTAATTCCCACATGTCACAGCAGACTGTAGGTAACCCCTAAGCTCAGACTTGCCCTGGTTTTGGACTTATTGCATCAGTGATTTTAAACCTTTATATTAATACACACCCGGGGGGAAGCACAATCTCTTTCTAATGCTTTTTAAATCCCATTTCCTTCGAATCAAAGTTTGCCCTGAGGATTATGCAGCAAATGAAGATCTCCATTCAAGAAAAGATTAGAGTGGTGCTGGAAAAGGTCAGGCAGCATCCAAGGTGCAGGAAAATTAACGTTTCGGGCAAAAGCCCTTCATCAGGACGGTTTTTGTCTGAAGCGTCAATTTTCCTGCTCCTCGGTTACTGCCTGACCTGCTGTGCTTTTCCAGCACCACTCTAATCTTGACTCTAATCTCCAGCATCTGCAGTACCCACTTCCACCTCCATTCCAAAAAATCAGGACCCTCTTCTCTACGTGGTATCATGCATGTCCACATATGTCTTATCAGCAAAACCTAAACAGGTTGGGACTCCACTAAAAAAAAAACCCAAAAGAACTGCAGATGCTGTAAATCAAAAACAAAAACAGAAACTGCTGAAAAAGCTCTGCAGCATCTGAGGAGAGAAATCAGAGTTAATTCTTAGGTCCGGTTACCCTTCTGAGGATCCCAGTTCTGAGGTGTTTAAGGGTCATTGTGAATTAGCATTAAGTTGGTACAGGAGCTATAAATGGCCGTGATGATGACAGAACAGGCCATTCAGCCCATTGAATCTGTACAGCCAAAAATGTACAGCTACCTATACTCGTCCCACTTTCACTCATTCGGCCCATTGCCTGGGCCATTTTGACTTCAAGTATTCATCCAAGTCCTTTTTAAATGTTGTTAGATTAGCCTGCCTCAAATATATACATTTCATAGACATGGTAGGCCAAAGGGCCTTGTTCTGTGCTGTATGACTCGATGACTCTAACCTCCATGGGCTGTGTATTCAAACAGACCACCACCATCTGGGTGAAAAATTGTTTCCCTAATATCTCCTCAAAACCTGCTGCCTTTTAATGTGTGCCTCTTGAGGCAGGGCACTAAGGAGAACAGTTGCTTTCTATTCATCCTTTCCATGCCCCTTATAATTTTATACATCTCTATCGCAACCCCCCTCAGTCTTCTCTGCTCGAAGGAAAACCACCTGAGCTTATCCAGCCTCTCTTCATCACTGAAATGCTCCATCCCAGGCAAAATTCTAGTGAACCTCCTCTGCATCTACTCCAGTGGTGACCGAAACTGTACACAGGACTCCAGCTGTGGCCTGGCAAAGTTCTGTACAGTTCCAACATCGTCCCTTTGCTCTTATAATTTATGGCTCAACTGATAAGGGCAAGTGGGGGGGGGGGGGGGCGGGGGTTGAGAATGTGGTGCTGGAAAAGCACAGTAGGTCAGGCAGCATCCGAGGAGCAGGAGAATCGACGTTTCGAGCATAAGCCCTTCATCAGGACATTGACCCTCCTGCTCCTCGGATGCTGCCTGACCAGCTGTGCTTTTCCAGCACCACATTCTCGATCTGATCTGCAGTCCTCACTTTCTCCTTCCTGATAAAGGCAAGTATCCCGTATGCCTCCTTCGTTACCTTATTAACCTGTCCTGCCACATTTCAGGTACCTGTAGACAAACTCTCCCAGATCCCTCTGTTCCTCTGAGCTTTCCTGCCATTCACTGTGTCTTCCTTTGCCTTGTTGCATCCTCTAAAGTGTACCACCTCACACACCAGAGTTAAATTCCATCTGCCACTGATAAGCCCATCTGACCAACCCATCCATATCTTCCTGTGACCTCAGACCTTCCTCCTCACTATTAACCACTCGGCAAATCATTGTCACATCTGCAAACTTACTTATCATCCCTCCACATTTGCATCTTTATTTATATGTGTATCAACAATAAGGGACCCAGCAGTGATCCCTGTGGAATGCCACTGGGCACCAGCCTCCAGTTATACAAACAACCTCCTACCACTGCCCTCTGTCTCTTCCCATTAAGCCAATGTAGTATCTAAGTTGCCAAGTTACCCTGGATCCCATGAGCATCAGACTCCCATGTGGGGGACTTTGTCAAAAATGTTGCTGAAATCCATGTCAACTACATCAACTGTACCACCCTCATTTACACTCTTGGTCACTTACTCATAAATTCAGTCCAATTTGTTAGGCACGACCTACCTCTGATAAAGCCCTGCTGAACAAACCTTGCCCCTCTAAATGGGAATTAATTTTGAGTGGTGGGTAGAGGAGGAGTAGTGTTTGTAGGTTGGCGTGAGGAAGTTCTGACTTGGCATGGGAGTAAAAAGGATCATTGAGTTGGATTGGGGCATGGGTTGGTGTGAAGGGTAAGGGGAGGCATGGAGGTGAATACAGGGTTCACAGTGACGTGAGTTGACATGGATAGGGTATGGGGAGCATGGGGCTGCTGGTTTTGTTTTATTGTGTTTCTAAATCACTTGGGCAAAGCTCTCTGGTTGCCTCCACACTGTTTACCAAAGATGGTAGGGCCAGCTCCAGCCAAAACCTGCCCCCTGCTGGAATAAAAATGAGAACATTTTCAATGCTGCCCTCTCAACCCCAAAGTGAAAAGTCAAGCTTGAGTGTTGTCAGCTCAATAAACCATTGAGTAGGCATCCTTCAGGATAAAACATTTACTGTCCTTCATTAAACCAAGCTCGAAATGTTTATTATAGAACTTTACAGTACAGAAGGAAGCCATTTTGTCTATAGTTTCTGTACTGGCTCCTGAAAGAACTGGCCAGCTAGTGCCATTCTCCAGCTCTATCTTCATAGCTCTCTAAATTAAATCACTTTCAAATATATATCCGGCGCTCTTTTGATATCCCCTATGGAATCCGTCTCCATCACTCTCCCAAAACATTCCAAATCCTAACAACTCTCCAAGTAAATACGTTTCTCCTCATCTCACTCCTAGCTCTCTTGCTCACAATCATGAAATTGTGACCCCGAGTTACTGATGTACTGATTAGTGGGAACAGAATATCATTCAAAACCCTGTCAAAATTGCTCAGAAATTTGAACACCTCAATAAAGTCATCTCTTAATCTTCTTAGCTCCAAGGAGAATAAGTTCAGTTTCTCTAATCTTTCTATATATCTCGAATCCCTCCTTCCTGGTATCATTCTAGTGAATCTCCGTTGAACTCTCTCCAAGATTTTAATATCTTTCCAGAAATAAGGTGCCCAGAAATGAACACAATGTTCCAAAAGTGGCCTGACCAATGACTTGTGAAGATATAGCATCACTTCCTTGCTTTTATACTCTATGCCTGTATTTACAACCCAAGGATCCTAGAAGCCTTCGTGACAACTGTTTCAACTTGCCTAGCCACCTTCAGAGAATTATGTACTTAAACCCTAATCTCTTCAAAGTTGTACCACTGAGCCTGTATTGTCGCTCTGTGTTTCTTTTCCAAAAGTGCATTACCTCACATTTCTCTGCATTGAAATCCATCTGCCAGGTGTCTGCCCATTTGGCCAACTTATCAATATCCCTCTGAAGTCGCCCAGTGTCATCCTCACAATTCACTATTCTCCCTAGCTTAGCATCATCTGCAAATTTATAGTTCAAAGTTTGTGCGAAGATTTGTAGCTAAGCGACATCATCAGTGCTTGGGAGCATCCTGCGAAGCGCTTCTTTTATGTTTCCTCCGGTGTTTATAGTGGGTATACAAGGGTATACAGGAAAGCCACACACACAGACCAAGTCCTAAACTATGAAAGTAACCACCCCAACACACACAAATGAAGCTGCATCAGGACACTATTCAAAAGGGCCACAACACACTGCAGTACACCAGGGCTGCAAAAAGAAGAAGAGGAACACCTATACAAGGTATTCGCCAAAAACGGATACCCGTGCAACTTCATCAACAGATGCCTAATAGAAAGACCACGGAATGAGGACATACCACAACCAAAAGGACTAGCCACACTACCATACATCAGGAGCATTTCAGAACTGACAGCCAGACTACTGCGACCCCTAGGACTCATAACGGCACACAAACCAACAGCCACACTCAGACAACAACTCACCAGAACGAAGGACCCGATACCCAACATGAGCAAAACTAATGTGGTGTACAAAATACCATGCAAGGACTGCACAAAACACTATATAGGACAAACAGGAAGACAGCTAACAATCCGCATACATGAACATCAACTAGCCACGAAACGACACGACCAGCTATCCTTAGTAGCCACACACGCAGACGACAAGCAACATGATTTCGACTGGGACAACACTACCATCATAGGGCAAGCCAGACAGGGAACAGCCAGGGAATTCCTAAAGGCATGGCATTCATCCACAAACTCCATCAACAAACACATCGACCTGGACCCAATATACCAACCACTACAGCGGACAGCTGAAACTGACAACCGGAAGCGGCAGGGACAGACCACAATAAACACCGGAGGAAACATCAAAGAAGCGCTTCGCAGGAGGCTCCCAAGCACTGATGATGTCGCCTAGCCAGGGGACGAAACGTTTGCAACAAAAACTTCCAGCTCGGCGAACAGAACCACAACAGCAAATTTATAGGTTTTGCCCTCGACACCAATCTCCAATCCCATGGGATCTCTGCTATCAGGATTCATAGCAGAAGTGGTAATGCAAAGACTAGAACAAACAGCCCTACCAACCATCAAACCAAAAATCTGGGTCCGCTACGTAGATGACACCTTTGTGATCACAAAACGAAACAAGATAGAAGAGACATTTAACATTATCAACAACACCCTCACAGGCATAAAGTTCACCAAGGAGGAAGAAACCGACAACAAACTCGTATTCCTGGACGTCACAGTCGAAAGAAAGGACAACGGAGAACTACAAACCTGCGTATACAGAAAACTGACAAACACTGACCAAATACTTAACTATACCAGCAACCATCCCAACACACACAAACGAAGCTGTATCAGAACAGTATTCCAACGAGCCACCACACACTGCAGCACAGACGAACTTCGGTAAACAGAGGAGAACCACCTATACAACGTATTCAAGAAGAACGGATACTCAAAAAATACAGTACGCAGATTCCTCAAGAACAAACCACGACAAGCAGACCAAACACAGCCAGAAACCCTAACCACCTTACCATACATCAAAGAAGTTTCAGAAATGACAGCCAGACTACTAAGACCCCTCGGGATCGTAATAGCACACAAACCCACCAACACTCTCAAACAAAAACTAACCAACTTAAAAGATCCAGTACAACCCATGGACAAAACCGACGTAATCAACAAAATTCCATGCAAGGACTGCCACAAACACTACGTAGGACAAACAGGAAGAAAGTTAGCCACCAGGATACATGAACACCAGCTAGCCACAAAAAAGACACGATCCTCACTCCCTTATAGCCCTACACACGGAGGAAAAAAACCACCAATTCGACTGGGACAACACATCTATCCTGGGACAGGCTAAGCAAAGACATGCCAGAGAATTCCTAGAGGTCTGGTACTCCAAACACAACGCCATAAACAAACACATAGATCTAGACACCATCTATCAACCCCTCAGAAAACGAACAGGAAATGACATCACCACAAACCCCAGGAACCCCATCCAGGACAAATACATAAAGAGAAAGCAGGCGACAACAGCTTCACTTCACTTGGAGGTCGCCACTGATGATGTTACCTAGCCAGGTAATGAAACATCTGGATATCAAACCTACAGCTCAGTGAGCAAACCCATACCCTACATTCTTCCATATTCCCAATAGATTCTTAATTGCCAAGGGAATTAAAAATGATCTGCCTCTTCCCTAAAAAATATTTAAAGAATATGCATCCTCTACTCTTTGAGGAAGGGAATTCCAAACACTCACTGAGAGAAAAAAATGTTTCCTCATCTCTGTCTTAAACGGGCGAGGTCTTATTTTTAAACTCTGATCCCTAGTTCTACATTATCCCAAAAGAAGAAACATTTTTCCGACATCCACTCGATTAAGTCCTCTCAGGATTTTATGTTACAGTTAAGTCACCCCTGACTCTTCTAAACTCCAAAGAACACAGGCCTAGCCTGCCTAGCCTTTCCTTCTAAGGCAATCTGCTCATTCCAGGCATTAACCTAGTAAATCTTCTCTGAACTGTTTCCAATGTACTAACCTTCTTCTGTAAGTACAGTAATCAGTACTATACACAGTACTCCAAATGCACGATCACTATAATCTGTATAACTGAAGCATAACCACGTCTCTTGCATTCAATTCCCCTCGCAATAAAACATAACATCCTATTAGTTTTCCTGATTACTTATTGTACCTGCACACTAACTTCTGAAATTCGTACACTGGGATGCTCAGGTCTCTCTGCATCTCAGAGCTCTGTATGCTCTCAGCATTTAGAATACAGATCATTTTTATTCATTGTAACAAAATATCCAATTTAATTTCATTTGCCTGATCTTGCCCATTCACTGATCATTTCTTTCCCTTTGACAGATCTCTCTCTCTCTTTCTCACACACACGCGCGTGCGCACACACACACACTATTTGAGAAGAAGTCATCTTAAATCCAAAAACTTGATCTGAAAACTTTATCATAGTATGTGTTAAGCCACTGTCAATGGAAACTCAGAGGAGTTCCCACAAGCCAATAGTGGATGCAGCCAATTTTTTGCGAAACATTTCCAGAGGATACCCGAACAAAATGGCAGAGGGAGCAGATTGCTTAACATCCCTACAGTCGAAGCTTTGTCCTGGGCAAGTACCTTAATATTGGCAACCCATAGCCTGAGAAAACAAACACCAGGCTGGAATCAGAGGACAAGTGCTTGAGATTCAGAGAAAATGTGTAGAACACAACTAGGAAAGGCAAGGAAAAACTTAGAAAGTTCCAGCATCTTTCACAACAGAAAGATGTCCGTAAGTGCTAAACTAAGTGACACACTGTTTTGAAGTGAATGTGATGCTCGGAAACACGGCAGCCAATTTCCACACAGGGCGGTCCAAGATGCCCCATAATATGGCTCGTAGCAGAGGCAGCAGCTTCATCTGAATTTGCCACCTCCTCAGTAAAACATTCTGAAACGATAAACTGTACCCCACTAAGCACGTAGGGAATAGGAGCGAGGAGTAGGCCATTCAGCCCTTTGAGCCTGCTTCATCATTCATTGTGATTATGGCCAATCAGCTAACTCAATAGCGTGCTCCTGATTTTCCCTCATATCCTTGATCTCTTTACTCGAAAGAATATTCAACTCCTTCTTGAAGTCAAACAAATGTTTTGGTCTCGACAGCTTTCCATGGCAGAGAATTTTACAGGGTCACCACTCTCTGGGTGAAGAATTGCTGTCCTCAGTTCCCTCCTCCTGTATCCTTAGACTGTGTTCCACTGCCTTCCGTCCATCCAGAATTGATAGGAAGGAAGGCACCAAGTCCCCAGCCAGAGCCAGCCAAATTCATGGCATCATTCAAATCTCTCGCTCTCTTTAGAAGGAACCACTTGGTTATGGGGGAAGAGTTGGAGGGCTGAGACTAACTTTGTAGTTCCACAGCATGCTCAAGTACAATGGCCTCCTTCTGTACTGCACGTACATATGATTCTATGGGTAAATGCATTCAATCTTGCAACCCAGTCTCGCAGGCTAGGTGGATTGGCCATACCCACAGAGTCCAGGGATGTGTGGATCAGGTGGATTAGCCAGGAGAAATGCAGCATTACAGGGGTAGAGTGAGGGTGAGAGTGGGATGTTGCTCTGAGTTGGTTACTGTTCAGAGGGTCAGTTTGGACTCATTGGGCTGAATGGCCTGTTTCCACACTGCAGGAACTCTATGAACCCTGTCCTCACCCAGGGATTCAGTAGAATGAAGCATATTTCATCCCACTTTCTATCACCACCCTCTCAAGTAGACTCATGCCAGAATGCAACAACCTTTCCCTCTGAGCAATGAGATTCTTGACGCAGCTAATCGGCATTCTAACATTTTTCAGTAGTGCATGAATCTATTCTTTAGAGGCTGGAAGAGTGACAAGCACAAGGCGACTGGCTCGCAGCTAGAATTCCTTTCCGAACTGGACTGGCAATCATGCTGGGGCAGCTCTCGGCAGTTTCTAACACCCGTGAAGAACAGCCGGACAGTAATCAGTCCAATCTTCACGGTGTTTGGTTCCAGAATTCCACGTGACACCAGGGTAAATGAAAGAGATTCATTCATTAGGCTCTGATATATAAAAGCAAAGCCCTTTTACAGACAGCCCTCATTAAGGATGAGCTGGCAGCATTTCTCAACATGACTTGTACAAAAGAGAAAACACACGCACTTTAATTGAACTCAACCTCATTAACCTTAAAAGCAGCCAAATGTCCAAGAATCTCCTTGTCATTAACACTCCATATCAGTATCACCATAAGAGTTTGCAGCCATCCAAACTGGACAGTGGGCTCAAATAGATGAGCATCACTGCTATACCACTAGGTGGCACTAGCCAGTTTTAATTCAGCACTGGGTGACATGGACGCATGTTGCCCAGTGTAATTGTGCATTGACCCTTCACCTCTGTCCTAACATGATACAAGGTAAAAGCCCCATTGGCTGACCAAAGCAAATATAAGTCTGATTAAAGGTACCTACATTGCTGAGGCTGACCCAGTAAGTCTATTCAAGGATGAGCTTTCCAGATTTGAAATGAGTAAGGCACTCAAGAGTTATCGGGAAAAGGCAGGAAAGTGGAGGTGAGGATTTTCAGATCAGCCATGATCTCATTGAATGGTGGAGTAGATTCAATGGGCTGAATGGCCTATTTCCACTCTGACATCATTTGTTCTTTTTATGTTCAACATCAGTAGAGGTGGGTTGAAACTTTATTGCTGGAACAGTACAGCAGGTCAGGCAGCATCCAGGGAACAGGAGATTCAACGTTTCGGGCACAGGCCCTTCTTCGGCCTGTGCCCGAAACGTCAAATCTCCTGTTCCCTGGATGCTGCCTGACCTGCTGTGCTGTTCCAGCAATAAAGTTTCAACTTTGATCTCCAGCATCTGCAGACCTCACTTTCTCCATCAGTAGAGGTGGGGACATGGTGGATAGACTCAGGGATTGACAACCAGTTTTTTGGGCAATTGGTAATAGAATCAATGCTAGCACAAGAAAAAACAACTTGTCGCATGGTAGGAGGGATGGGATCTGTATAATACATTGTGAGGTGAATGCAGATTCAAAACAGGCTTTCAAAGAGTATTATCTGAAAAGGAATAACATTAGGGCCATGGGAAAAAAGCAGAGGGGTAGCATTGAGCAGAATGCTTCTTCAACTATGGGTTGAATGGCCTCCTTCTCCACAGAATTCATTCTAAGATTCCACGGGAATCCTGAGCTCAGTCCCTGTTCATTGGTCCACATCCTGGGATTGCCAGGTAAATGACTCAAGGTGGCTGGAAAATGACTCACGCCCACAAAGCAGATGATGACATTTTGCAAAAGGTCAGTGTGAAGGCACAGGGCTGTGAGTAAGAACAGAAGAGATTTAATGTGTGGTTTATAGAGACCTTGCTGTCCTACAGAATTGCCCACCAGTACTCCATTTCCTGCATCAGCAACTACACTTTGGGAAAAATAGCTTCCCCGGCTGTAACACTGGAACAGGAGTAGGCCCTTCAGCCCCTCATGCCTGTTCCTTCATTCAATGAGATTATGGCTGGTCTGTGGCCTAACACCATTGACCCATCTTTGGCGCATATCCCTTAATTAAAAATTATCTATCTCAGATTTAAAATTAACTCCTGATCCTGCATCCACTGGCATTTGTGTAAGTGAATTCCATTTGTGTAAGTGAATTCCATTTGTGTAAGTGAATTCCATTTGTGTAAGTGAATTCCAAACGTCCACCATCCTTTGTGTGTAGAGGTGCTTCCAAAAGTCTCTCCCGAATGCTCTCGCCCTAATTCTCCCGATCCAGTCTTTATCTACACTGTCTTTTCCTGTTAATTTCTTGAAAACTTCAATCAGATGACCCAAAACCTTCCAGGCTTAGATAAATCAGACCTAATTTGTATAATCTCTCTTCATAACTTAATTCCTGAAGTCCAGGTATCATTCTTGTAAGCCTGCGTTGTACTCCCTCCAAGATCAATACACGGTGGCTCAGTGCTTAGCACTGCTGTCTCACAGCGCCGGGGAGCGGGGTTTGATTCCAGCCTCAGGTGACTGTCTGTGTGGAGTTTGCACATTTTCCCTGTGTCTACGTGGGCTTCCTCTAATTTGCTTCCACAATCTAAAGATGTGTGGGTTAGCTGGATTGGCCATGCTAAATTGCCCATAGTGTTCTGGGATGTGCAGGTTAGGTGCATTTGTCAAGGGTAAATATAGGGTAGGGGGAATGGATCTGGGTGGAATGATTGGGCCTGTTCCACACTGGATTCTGTGAGAACAACCTCCCTCAGGTGTGTGTGCCTAGATCTGGAGATGGTCTTCCAAGTGGGGTCAACCTAGCACTTCAGAACATCCCGATGTCACAAAAAGTGCAAAGCTGATAGATTTACTTTTTAATGAAGGTGCTGTGTTTGACTTGGGAGAGCTCATGACTAATGCTTTATTTATGAAGCAATTTACAGATAAACAGCTGTGAAATGTAATAATTGCACAAATATCTTCTCCAATTAGGAAACTTCGGGCTTAATTCCTCTCCTGCACAGTTGCAACACTCTTGCTGAAGTAGTTCCATTAAATTCCTGGCTGCATTATTTTAACCGCTTGCTTTACCATACTTCAACACAGTGTTAAACCCATTTATTTTCACAGACTGAACTATCCATTGTATTGGCACAAACAAAACTGTAGCATAAACAGAAGGGTGGCACGGTGGCTCAGCAGTTAGCACTGCTACCTCACAGCACCAGGCTCCCAGGTTCAATTCCAGCCTTGGGTGACTGTCAGTGTGGAGTTTGCAAATTCTCCTGTGTCTGTGTGGGTTTCCTCTGGGTGCTCCGGTTTCCTCCCACAATCCAAAGGTGTGCAGGCTAGGTGAATTGGCCATGCTAAATTGCCCATAGTCTAGGATGCATTAGTTAAAGGGAAAAGGGGTTTGGGTGGGTTACTCTTCGGAGGGTCGGTGTGGACTTGTTGGGTTGAAGGGCCTGTCTCCACACTGTAGGGAATCTACAGTGCCAAACTGCTAAAAATGGTTGAAAATTAAGCCCCTTTGAGCCTAAAATTCACTCCAGAAATTTGAACGGGTTTCAGTATCTGTAGGATTCCACTGTCTCACTGTCAAGAGCAATGAACACAAACTACACTTGACCCCACTCCATCGGGAGTCACTCACTTTCAAGAACATTGGTAAAAATAAAGCCGGTATGCATTGCCTGAAAGGGTGGTTTAAGAAGCTTCAGTGATAACTTTCCAAAGGGAATTTGTGGGCGGCATGGTGGCACAGTGGTTAGCACTGCTGCCTCACAGCGCCAGAGACCTGGGTTCAATTCCCGCCTCAGGCAACTGACTGTGTGGAGTTTGCACGTTCTCCCCGTGTCTGCATGGGTTTCCTCCGGGTGCTCCGGTTTCCTCCCACAGTCCAAAGATGTGCAGGTCAGGTGAATTGGCCATGCTAAATTGCCCGTAGTGTTAGGTAAGGGGTAAATGTAGGGGAATGGGTGGGTTGTGCTTCGGCGGGTCGGTGTGGACTTGTTGGGCCGAAGGGGCTGTTTCCACATTGTAATGTAATCTGAATCTGATGTATACCTAAACAGGAGAGATTTGCAGTGCTCTGAACTAAAAGGAGGTGTAGGTATTGGACTGAATTGGACAATGTTAAAAATCAACTAGGTGAGACTGAGGGCTGGAGATTTAGAGTCGACAGTGTGGTTCTGGAAAAGCACAGCAGGTCAGGCAGCATCCGAGGAGCAGGAGAATCGACGTTTCGGGCAAAAGCCCTTCATCAGGAAATTTCTCCTTTTCGATTCTCCTGCTCCTCGGATTCTGCCTGACCTGTTGCGATTTTCCAGGACCACCCTCTCAAAAGTTAAAAATCACCAGGTTATAGTCCAACAGGTTTATTTGGAAGCACTAACTTTCAGAGCGCTGCTCCTTCATCAGGTATCTCCTAAATAAACCTGTTGGACTATAACCTGGTGTTGCGTGATTTTTAACTGAATAAAAAGGAATGGGAATTACTGGATAGTTGGGCTATCATAATAGGCTGAATGGTCTTTTCCTTGCTGTACGACCTTGCATTGCATGACTGGAATCATGGACCCCGCCAGCATCAAAGTCAGCAATTGCTGGAAAAGCTCAGCAGGTCTAGGAGCATCTGAGGAGAGAAAGCAGTGTTAACATTTTGGGTCCAGTGACCCTTCTTCACCCTGCCAGCATTCCTTGCCAACAGCCGGCTGAACTTGCACTGTTTGGATCCACTCCTTCTGCACATTGTACCAAATAAAGCTCGCGAAAAGCATGGAAGCCCAGTCCTTAGACTCCAAACTTGCCCTCTCTGGAACCAATTTCACTACAAGTTATAAAAGGACAGCGCAAGCATTTACTGTGCAGGGAAATAACTGTTTTCCCTCAGTTTTCTTCCCATGCCTCCTGAAACCACCAATTGTTGGTGGAGTTCAGTTCTAGGGTTGTCCTGAGTCCTCCAGAACATTAGCCAGTGGTGGCTTCCTCATGTGCAAGCCAGCAGATGGTACACAAAAGGAAAAGTAGCCAACACAAGGCAGATGGGACATCAGAAAGCAGTCCTCCATCAGAACCATTCATGTGTGTCGTAGGCTCCAATGAAAGGTGGTTCCAGTTAATCACAAGAGGGATAGAGATGAGGAATCTCTGAAAATAATAATCTATCCAGTGCAGGGAGTTCTTCTTGGTGTCAAGAACAATAAATATTCCTCGGCAATGAGGGGAGTGCCCCTAGATTGGAGAAAATGGAGCCCCCTCCCCCCAAATCCTGAGCGTAGCAGCCACTGAAAGACCTTAGTTGGTGGTGGGTGAGGAAGGTCCATACAATTGCTGAGATATTGGAAAAAGGATTGGGAAAGATGGCTTTCCAGTGCCAAACTACCCCCTTTTTTGCCCCTCCACCAGATTTAAGGAGGGAGAAGTTCTGTCCAATATGTACAAAACCGATTATCCAGTGGGACATGCTTTGACTTAGAGACTTTTCAAAAAAGGACTTTGTTCACCATAATGCTGAGGACATGAAAGTTGCCATTGTTCATCTCTCCTTTATTTTGTCCAGGGGAAAAAAAAAACTGCACTTTCCCCACCATAGCTACTAACTGCTTCCCAATCGGATGCTTGGCTTTTGGGTTTAGTTATTGCACAGAATATGTGCATTGCTGGCTTGGATAGCATTTATCACCCACTCCTAATTGCCGTTAAAGTGTTGATAAGCTGTGTTTTGTGTGCTTGTCTTCTTGAACCACTGCAGTCCTTAGGCTGCAGGTTTAGCCATAATGCTGTTTGGGAGGGATTCCCATGTTGTGGACTGAGAATGATGATATAGTTTCAGGTCAGGATGCTGAGTGGCTTGGAATGGGAAATCGTGAGTGGCTGGTGACCCCACATATCTGCTGCCCTTGTCCTTCTAGGTGTTAGAGGTCTCGGTTTTTGAAGATTCTATCGAAGGGGCTTCAGTGAGTTGTTACAGTGTGGCCACAGGAGGTACTGTCTTACAGTGATGGAAGGATTGAGGTGAGGTACCTTGAAAAAAGGAGTGGGAGGGATGGTTCTCCAGTGCCAAACTACCCCCTTTTTTGCCCCTCCATCAGGTCTAAGGAGGGAGAAGTTCTGTCCAATATGTGCAAAACCGATTATCCAGTGATTACTGCATCACTATTTCGGACATGCTTTGAATTAGAGACTATTTGAAGGTGTTTAAGGTGAGGTACCAATCAGTCAGTTTGCTATTTACTTCCTCAAGGATCTTCAATCCATATAGTAATGAAAAAACAGAAAAAAAAGGCTACCCTCCATCTAGCTGTCTATCCTTCCTCAAGCATCACTCCCAGTGTGTGGCAGCTTGACCTTGTGACCCCTTGCCTGACCATCTTGGCTTAACGTGAAGTTTTCTCCCCAATTTATTTTTTCTGTACTGCTAGCTTACAGCTTTATAAAGTCCTCCTCCAGTTGCTCCCTTTAAATATGTAGACTGGAGTTTGTCTATTTGTTCCTCATTTCTCTGACAATAACGAACACCTTTTGAAAGACGTCAGTTGAATATCTTGTTGTAAGAGAAATGACAGGGTTAAGGATCAAATTCTCGGGCCAGATTCCCCAGGGTAAGCTCTGTCCTGTGGGACTACAGGAAGGTCAGCCTTTCGGAATGCATCTGGAGAGGGTTGGATAGTTAAGATTGGAATATAACATCAGCCTTTTGGAATTTTTAGTTGATTGACTTCAGGGGTCAGGGAAACATTTTCCCAAGAGTTCTTCTTCCTGTGGCAGAGATGTTGAGAATACAGAAATGACTTTACAAGATCCAGTCACTGTAGTATGGGAACAGAATCTCAGGATAAGGGGTCATTCATTTAGGATAGGGATGAGGAGAAACTTCTTCACTTATGTGTTATGAATCCTTGGAATTCTGTACCCCAGAGGGTCGTCAACGTTCCATCATTGCAAAAGGAATTTTGGCACTTATTGCTAAAGGAATGGAGTATAAAAGAAGGATAGTACTTCTGTGATTATACAAGGCATTGGTGAGACCACAGCTGGAGTACTACATACATTTTTAGTCCCTTTACTTGAGGAAGGATTTAATTGCATTGGAGGCAGATCAGAAAAGATTCACGGAATCAATTCCAGAAAGAGAAGGCTTGTCTTATAAGGAGTCATTGAGAAATTTAGGCCCTCACTCGCTCAGGTTTGGAAGGATGAAAAGAGATTGAACTGAGGTACATAAGATGTTAAAGGGGTCTGACAAAATGGGCATAGAGTGGATGTTTACCCCATAGAGTGATTTAAAACAAGAAGTCATAGATTTGGGGGAGGAGGTGGCAGATTTAAAACAAAGATGAGGAGAAATTACTTCTTTTAAATGGTCCTGAATCTATGGAAATCACTGCTCCAGAGTGTGGCAGACACCAGAACACTGGATAAATTTAAGGAAGAGACAGACAGATTTTTAATTAGTAACAAATTAAAGGTTTATGGAGAGCAGGCAGGAAAGTGGACTCATAGAATCCCAACAGTGTGCAAGCAGGCCGTTGAATCCATCAAGTCCATACTGACCCTCTGAAGAGCATCAAACCCAGACCCAACCCCCTACACTATCCTTGTAACCCTGCATTTCCCACGGCTAATCCACCTAACCTGCACACTATGGGCAATTTTAGCATGGCCAATCCATCTAACCTGCAGGTCTTTAGGTTGTGGGAGGAAACCCACACAGACACAGGAAGAATGTACAAATACCACACAGCCTGAGGCTGGAATCAAACCCATGTCCCTGGCACTGTGAGGTAGCATTGCTAACCACTGAGCCTCCGTGCTGAGGAGTTGAGGCTGAGATGAGATCAGCTATGATCAAAATGAATGGCAGAGCAGGCTGAATTGTCTATCCTTGCTCCTAGTTCTTATGTTTGTTGCGTATATTTAAGGACGAGATTGATTGACATTTACCATCGTTGAGATTGAAGGGATGTAGAAAACAAACAGGAAAGCAGAGTTGAGACAGATGATGAGACAACAGTCTAGGCAAAGTACAAAAAGGATTGCAACCCTTCATCAAGACACTGACTAGATGGTGAATTACAGGGAAAATTTGAAGGCACCTATCCCTCCCATCCCCTCCGCCCCTCAGCAATAAAAAAAGTAAACGTGTTGTTTAGAGCATTCCCTTACAATAAACTATGTCCACTGCACAATATTGACAACATATGCTTCTTAATGCCATCCTCTCCCACCATTAAAAACTGGAACACCCTTCCCCTCAAAACATGACAGAAGCAGTTGCTAGCAAGGTTTGGGACCTGGAGAGTTGCTGAAACTTGCAGTTTAGTTCATGACTTATTGATCCTGTCCTTACCATTATAAAACCACAAGTCAACATGATGAGAGTGAGGGGGAGAAACAGAGAGAAAAACAGAAAAAAAGGTGATGTCAGAACTTGCCAAGATGGGTGGTGCGGGGGTAGGATTTTAATTCTCTTGTATTACCTCAACTCTGACAGAGACCCAACACAGAGAGATACCAAAAATGAGGAACAGAGAGGAAGAATGTACAACACACTGAGGTAGTAGAGAAAAATAATCATCAAGGTTTCATGTTTTGGAATATTCAGCCCACATTGTAACAATATGGTATTAAAAACCTAACAGGCTCACTGTTTGTTTCTGTCTAAAGTTTCCAACGGATTTGCAGGCAGTCCAATAGATCTCCAACTCCTGGATCCAATAACACACACTTCCTCTGCCTGCCCTCAACCCGCTCTCCCCTAATGGCATTGGAAGAAGTGATGAGCCTGGCAGGGCAGCAACGTACACCAGAAATCCTGCCAGCTTCACCTAACCTACAGCTGGCAGTGTGGCTTACCAGCACAGTCGTACAATGAGGTGGCCAATTCTCAGCCAAACTGAAGCCCAGGCTGAAGCTTTATCTCTCTCTTCAGCAATGAATATTTTGTACTTCTATCTCAATGTTTAAGTCCAGTGAATTCACAATTCATTGAATTCATTAATCAAGAATTGAAAAAATGCACAGGTCTCCAGATTCTCAGTTCTCACAGGCAGGGGGTGGGGCTGACAGTGTTTAAGCCTTGGGATGGAGTGTCAATGGGAAAAGGTTTGGCTGCTGTTTTGTACTAAACACCTGTTGAAAGTCAATGTACTTCACATCAACCACATTACCCTCATCAACTCTCTTTGCTGCATCTTCAAACAAACTCCAGCAAGTTATTTAAACATGATTTCACCTTAAACTCTGTGGTTGAAAGGCAATGAATAATGTACTGTTAGGTATTACAGATCTTCATCACCAATCTGGTAAATGTTCAACTAATGATGCTAATGGGGAAAGGGTTTAAAGTAAGTTCCTTCGACCTTACAGAAGACTACAAGTATTCAAAATCAATGAGCATTGATACTCCAGACTAATTCATTTGGTTTATTAAGGACCACAATAAATTGTCCACACCAAAGCCAGAAGGTGGGCAACTGACAAGAAAAATCTGGGCCCATTCTTACCACCTACAAATAGCTAACAGAAACAAATTATCTTGTCATTATCTCATTATATTTTGTGGGATCTTATTGTGAGCAAAATTAGCTGCCACATCTTCCACAGTACAATATTGTCTACAGTATAAAAATACTGCATAGTCTGTGAAGCACTTTGCGATATCCTGAGGTTGTGAAGGACACCATGTAAAATGCAAATCATTTGTTTTATTTTCACATTCATGGGACTGGTATGCTTATACACTGCTGCAGCATCTTTGACTTGCTTCAGGAATTATTGCATTCAAGAGACTGACATTCCTTTCAGAGCCTGATCCTTTCGAGCTTAAAGGGACATGGCCACCTCACTCAAGTTGTTGATGGTTGAGAAATGCAAACCATATGCAAACACCACCACAGTAGATTTTCAATGCAAATCTTACAATTGCACAAGATGGCTCCAAATTGACAGTCCAATTCACTGTTGCAATGAAATTCATAGGCTCGTGGGGAATGCAATTTTTGGAGTCACTGTTTGAGAGAACTAAGCCTGAAAACTAGAAACTGTGCCACCTTAAACGATGACTAAGTAAACCACCGGTTTAATCCCTGATTGTCACCAAAGCTCCAAGCAATGTTGAGTTGCACGCCACATCTAAGAAATTGACAAACAATTCAAGCACCTCTCCAGAATATCAGCTTTGAGAGCAACTCCCAGTGCCAAGCATGCAACAGAGATGATGATCCTCCCTCCTTGTACTTACTCATTCAGATTGGAGGATGATAGAGCATAGTGACTTTGGTGCCCTATGCTGCAGCTTCTTTCCTTTACTTGCGTTTCTCCCGATGGATTCTTATCCTGGACAGTGGTTCCAATTTGAGGAGAGCTGGGCGCAGAGAGGAGGTAGGGAGATTGGGGTGGGGAGGTGTGAATCAGAGCAAAGTCAGGGTGTCATAGGCTTTCAACAGGAGAACACTGACACAGGCGAAACAGAACCAGCTGGAAGATGTTCGTCGTTCAGAGCCTTCAATGTGTTACTAATCCGTGAATGATCAGAAATCCAGTGGTAAATGGGGGCGGGGGGTGGTAACCTCACTGCTAAATCCGCATCTGCAGCAGATACTGCTTGTCTCCTTTCTTTCCCGGGAGTTAAGCCGCTCTTGAATGCTGGAGTGTTACAGTGTGTCAGGTCTGCCGACTGTTTTTGCTCAGCTCGCTTCTCTGCAGTGAATGAATGTGCTTTGCATTTCAAGTCAACCCAGCTGCAGTTTGTTTAACTGCCTTCTGAGTAAGCTGTAAACAAGGGAGCTAAGCCAAAAGAGGTCAGCGCCAAGAGACAGAGAGAGAGAGAGAGAGCCACTCACAGGGGTATGGAGGCAAAGACAGAAAGAGCACCAATGTCACTGTACGCTCAGTCTGAGACAGACACAGAGAGAAACATAGACACCAATACAGATGGAGACAAAGGCACATACAGTTAGACATAGCATATTAGAGAGACAGAAGGATAAATGAATCCCAGGAGAAATACAGAAGAGATATATACATACATGTACACGGAGATGTTTGAAATCCATGCTGACTATTCATCATTGTATTTCTGTTTTTGAGATATTTTCCTATTCTGTTCTTTACCATTTATTACCACCAACATTAACCTGACCAGTCTGCAGACTTCGGGATATGATATAGCTCACCTCTTCATTATTGCTGTCACTTAAGTTATCTGCCAATTGTCTGGCACTGCACATTTTTCGAACCAACCTTTCCATGTCATGGTATCTCTGCTGCATTATTTATTTATTTAGCTATTAATTATTTTGAAAGGCATGGAAGCGAATACAACCTTGCAAAATGGGTATATCACAACTGACGAATATCAAAACTGATGAACGTGAGATTTTCTATCCTGATCGGAAAAATAAAGTTGTTGCATATGATTTGGGAAACAAGACTCAAAAGGGGGAAGAGAAATGAAGGGAGGAACAAGAAAACGCCTATTGAAAGTAGCCACTGGTTAATAAGGCCATGCAAAAGCACTGCACTCCAGGTGGATAGAATGGAAAACTAAAGACTTTATGCTAAACTTGTTCTGAGGATGGGTCACTCGACTCGAAATGTTAACTCTCTTTTCTCTCCACAGATGCTGCCAGACCTGCTCAGCTTTTCCAGCAATTTCTGGTTTTGTTTGTGGCTAATGCAAAACTTGTATTGGCTTATTTTGCAGCGTTATGCATATTTCTGGTCACCATAGTGTAGAGGGTGTAACATACATTGACAAGGATAGTATCAAAAAAAATAAATTTTATTGATCAGAAATGGGTGAACTGGTGGGATTTTAGCTGGTTGGTTGGAAGTTGGTTTGTTAACAGGAATGAGACACTAAAGGAGAGTGGTCACATTTCAGATCAGAAATAAAAGGGTTTGTGGAGGAGTTTCTCACGGCTTGGCTTTGGGAAGGGGATCATTACTTACTTTTAAACAGTGACCCCTAGTTCTAGATCCTCACATAACAGAAAACACCCTTACCACATTTATCCTGTTAAGGCCCCTCAGGAGTTTATATATTTCAATCTAGTCTCTTATAATTCCTGTAAACTCTAGCCTGCCCAATCATTCCTCATAAGACCATCCACTTTTATCCAGGAATTAGCCTAGTAAACCTTCTCTGAACTGCTTCTGATACTTTTATGTCATTTCTTAAATAAGGAGACAAATACTGTAAACAGTACTCTAACTGTGGGCTCACCAGTGCTCTGAATAACCATTGCATCACTCACTACTTTTATATTCATTGCACAATGGCAGCAGTTCAGTCTTCAACACTATTGTCCCTCGAGACTGATTACTGAACATAGTGATGTCGGACTCAGCCCCACTCTCTGCAACGAGATCCTCAGTTTCCTGACCCACAGGCCACAATCAGTGAAGATTGGGGACAATATTTCATCCTCACTAACACTCAACACTGGAGCTCCCCAGGGATGCGTACTCAGTCCTCTATTGTACTCACTGTATACCTATGACTACGTCGCCAAATATCAGACTACTGCCAGTTACAAGTTCGCTGATGACACCACCATAACTGGTCGAATCTCAGATGGTAACGAAACAGTCTACAGACGGGAGGTGGAAGACATGGAAAATGGTGCACTGAGAACAACCGAGCTCTCAATGCCGGCAAAACTAAGAAACTCATTATTACCTTTGGCGGGATGTTATTCATGCCCCCCTACACATTTACAGCACAGAGGTGGAATAAGGGGAGAGTGTCAAGCTCCTGAGAGTGGTCATCCACAACAAGCTTTCTTGCACACTTCATGTGGACGCACTGGTTACAAAGGTCCATCAACGTCTCTTTTTCCTCAGGCAGCTGAGAAAATTTGGCATGACGGCGAATACCCTTGCCAACCTTTATAGGTGCGCCATCGAGTGCATTCTGTCTGGATGTATCACTACCTGGTATGGCAACTGTACCATTCGAGATCGGAGACGGTTACAGAGAGTGGTGAGCACAGCCCAGACAATCACAAAGGCCAACCTCCCATCTATAGAATCCATCTACCAGGCCCGCTGTCAAGGAAAGGCCGCCAGCATTCTCAAAGATCCATCCCACCCTGGCAATGCTCTTCTACAACCTCTACCACTGGGGAGAAGGTACAGAAGCCTGAACACACGCACCAGCTGGTTTCAAAACAGTTTCTACCCGACTGTTGTTAGAATACTGAATGTACTCACAAACGCTTAACATTCGCCTGTACCTGTGTTTTGTTTTTGCTGCTGTTTACCTATTATTTACTTATTTATGCGACTTAACTCTGTGATCTGCCTGTATTGTTCACAAGACAAAGCTTTTCACCATGCCTCGGTACACATGACAATAAATTCAATTTAATTCAATGGTTTGATAACATTCTACTAGCATTCCTGATTACTCGCAATTACCAGCACAGTAACCTGCACTTCTTGCACTCAGGTGTCAAGATTTGCATCATCATCTACATTTATTTCAGCTATAGGGAGAGGCTTAACAGGCTGGGGCTGTTTTCTCTGGAGCGTCGTAGGCTGAGGAGTGACCTTATAGAGGTTTACAAAATTATGAGGGGCATGGACAGGATAAATAGACAAAGTCTTTTCCCTGGGGTTGGGGAGTCCAGAACTAGAGGGCTTAGGTTTAGGGTGAGAGGGGAAAGATACAAAAGAGACCTACAGGGCAACTTTTTCACACAGACAGTGGTACGTGTATGGAATGAGCTGCCAGAGGAAGTGGTGTAGGCTGGTACAATTGCAACATTTAAGAGGCATTTGGATGGGTATATGAATAGGAAGGGTTTGGAGGGATATGGGTCGGGTGCTGGCAGGTGGGACTAGATTGGGTTGGGATATGTGGTCGGTCTGAACGGGTTGGACCGAAGGGTCTGTTTCCATGCTGTACATCTCTATAACTCTATGATCTCAGTGCTCTACAATCCCACTGATATAACATGATTCATTCTTCTTTTCTGCCAAAATAGACAGGAGAGTGCAATTAATAAAGCATATATATGCCTTATCAACAGTGAAATCGAGCAGCAATGCAGGGTGGGTATGTTAAACCTGTATTAAAACTGACTAGGCTTGTGTCCAGTTCTGGATACCTCACTTGAAGATAAATATGAATGGAAAGTGCAGAAAAGATTCATGAGGATGGTTTTGGCACTGAGGAAATTCAGTTACACAGACAGAAGGTGGGATGTTGCTCCTTTGAGGAAGGAAGATAGAGGTGAGATTTGATGGGGGTCGAAGAGATGTAGAGCTGTATGTCACAGAAACAGACGCTTCGGTCTAACTCATCTGCGCCAATCAGACACCCTAAATTAATTTAGTCCCATTTGCTAACATTTGGCCCATATCCCTCTAAACCCTTCCTATTCATCTACCCATGTGTTCAAATCTATGAAGGTTTGGGAGGAATAGGTAAGGATAAACTGTTCCCATTGGTGACAGAACTGAGTACCAGAGACTGCTGATTAAGTTAATTGGCAAAAGAAGCATTGGTGACATGAGGAAACAAATTGTATCACGTAAAGGTTTAAGGTTTGGAATGCTCTGTCTGAGACTGCGGTGGAGGTAAATCCAATAGAAAATTGAACTATTGAAAAGAAAGAAGGGGCACGCTCAGGATGATGGCTGGAAGACGCATCAACTTTACAAATGGGACACAGTCCCAAAGTAGTCTCCTGTCCCCATGGTTGCCTCTGATCTGCTTCCAGATTCAGTGGGCCTGACTCCATCCTGGCCTCACCTCTTGGGAGCTCAAAATGGCATGCAGCACACTTTCTATCTCCCCTTCTATCAAGGTAGCACTGCTGAGTCAGGACATTCCCCATCTCCAGGAAAGTACACACACATTGTCAGAAACATGTGAAAAGGACAATTTTCATACACACACACACACACACACACACACACACAAACTGAAAGAGACAGATGGAGAAATTTGACCAGAGAATCTATCTTCCCTTCAACACAACCCCTGGTGTTTCTGTGAAGAGTTTTTTGATCAGATGGTTATCTTTACTGAAAGAACATCAGAGAAAATGGTTCATAAGAGACAAGAGTATCAGGTTTCAAAACATTTTTAAAAAGAATCCATATGTCAACTGGGAAGGGTTCAGAGGGCAGAATGGTAAAGGAGCCTCCCCAAATATAGCTGTTTAGTGACTGTCCTATTTTTAAAGCCAATCTGCCAATCTCCATTAAAATAAGCACAGTTCTCAAATGAGCTGTAAATCATGATTAAAATACCCACCGATAATTTCCACGGGGGTTCTGCTGAACTCAGCAACAACATTTTCCATCTGTATGGAGGTTTGAAGTGGGAAAACGTCCTGCAGCAGCATGATTACACAAAGACTGATACCAACCCATATCTAGGAGGATGAGGAAGGTTGAACAATGGTCTTGGTCAAAGAGGCAGGATTTTAGGAAGTGGAGGTGGGGATGTGCAGGGAGGCTTCAGCAAGGGATCTCCAGAGCCCAGTTTCCAGGCAACTGTAGGCACACACACTATTGGCACAACTTTGGGAAGGTGGGATGCATGAAACCCAAGAGGAATGTGGGTTGAGGCCTGGTGTACGTTAAAGAAACAGGAATGGCTAAGGCCAGAGCAGGATTTGAACACAAGAATTTCAATTTTAAAAGTTAGCCAATGTAGTCCAAAAGGTTTATTTGGAAGTTCAAGCTTTCAGAGCGTTGAAGGAGCAGCACTCTGAAAGTGTGTATTTCCAATTAAACCTGTTGGACTATAACCTGGTGTCATGTGATTTTTAACTTTGTCCACCTCAGTCCAACACCAGCACCTCCATATCAGGGCCAGTGTAGGTTAGGGGTGCAGCCGAGAAGGATACATGGGACTTGATACGAGTTAAGTTACAGCCAACAACAACTTGCATTCAACATTGTAAAACACCTTACAGAGCATTATGAAACAAAATATCCCACAAAGCCATATAAAGAGATATTTGGATGGATGATCAGAAGCTTATTTAAGGAACAGCTTAGAAGAGGAAGATAGACAAGATGGAACTCCAGAACTTCGGGTTTTAAGGCACAGCAAATGGTCTGATGAATGAAAGAAGCAGAGGAGAGTGAAGATCTCAGAGGATTGTGGAGCTGGAGGAGATGACTGAGACAGGGAGGGCCGTGGATGTGGAGGGATTTGACAGCAGTTGTAAAACCCAAGCATTGTTTAACCAGAGATCAGTGTATGTACAAATTAACATTCAGACACATTGCCCAGGAATAGTCCAATCAGGCTGCGTCTCTCATTCACATTGAAGAGTTTTAATGGAAAATTAGATTGAGGAAAAATATTCAGCATAAAACTTCATAAGATTTGGCTGATTCTCTGCTGGGAATCAGGAATTAGTGAACGTAATTCACTTCACCCTCTAACCAAGCTATTTGCCGAAGACTTTTCAAATTGGCATCAGATAGTACGTCACATCACACTATGCATGGCAAAGGTGACCCCAGGATTATGACTATGAAGGAAGCGGAAAGAAGAGGGCGGCATTCGCTGAAACAGAACATTTTAAGGAAGAAGAAATAATTAAGAATATTTATAACCACAGTGGCTCAGTGGTTAGCACTGCTGCCTCACAGCGCCAGGGACCTGGGTTCTTGCGACTCTGTGTGGAGGTTGCACATTCTCCCCTTGTGTCTGTATGGGTTTCCTCCAGATGCTCTGGTTTCCTCCCACAGTCCAAAGATGTGCAGGTTGGGTGGATTGGCCGTGCTAACTAGCCCATAATGTTAGGTGCATTAGTCAGGGGTAATTGTGAGGAAATGGGTTTGGGTGGTTTACTCTTCAGAGGGTTGGTGTGGATTTGTTGGGTCAAACAGTTGGGAATCTAATCTAACCCAACCTCAACCTCAGGTGGTTACAACGTGGAGTTTAAATTATGTAACACTTCAAGAGGCAAATGAATGATTTCCAACATGGTTCTTAAACATCAGAAGCATCAAAGGATTATATGCTCGTGCAAACATTATGAGAGTATTGAGTATAATACCACAAGACAAGCAAGTCAATCTCAACATTTAATAGAGGATTAGGTTAACACTTGGGAAAGGAGAAAATATTAAAGGATGTGAGGGGGAAAGCCAGAAAGTGAAATAGTTCTGGTGTGAAGTGTCACCATGCCAGGAATGTTGGACCAAATATACTTCTCCGTTGGAAAAGCAATCACTTTCTGTGTGGAACAGTGAGAGGGAAAGCATGTCAGCAAGTCTCAGGGGAGCTAGATAAATCTATTGGTGATTGAAGGGTTTACGAGACAGAGCTCAGTCTGGTATTTTTCAACTTCTGGACTTGAGTGTTAGAATGGTCTGTCCAATGGTTAAAGATCTCTCAGTATCATTTTAGGAAAGACAGTTTGTTCAATATGCTGACCACATACATCCTCAACCACATAAACAACTCAACATTGCTGATTATGGGACTTTGCTTTACACTAATTAGCCACTGCATTGATAGGCATCACAACAGTGACTATTCCACAGAAATGACTGCGGAGCATGCTCGGGACATGTTTTCCCATGAGGTTCCTATTCTAATCAACAAACTTAATTGCTTCTTGGAAGGTAGAGATTTCAATTACTATCTGTATCTTGCATTTTGTTTTATAGGAATCCCATGTTTAAAGCAGAAGAGGCGTGAAACAAAGGTGCAAAATTATAGAATCGTGAAGTCCTAGGGCACAGGAGACCATTCTACCCTTCATGACCATACTGGCTGTTAGAAAGAGCTATCCAATTGCTGCCAGTCCTCTGCCCACTTCCCACAGCCCAGCAAAGATGTAGGTATTACTGGATATTTCTGACTGCTTTAAGTCTCACTAAAGTGTGTAATTATGTTCAATAGTGTTGTGTGAACCAGCAATTGCAAATAAGGTAAATCCTCTGGCCTTTCTCTCTCTCTCTCTCTCTCACATTCACACACACACACACACAAACACACACTCTCTCTCTCTCTCTCTCTCTCTCTATCTGCATCAAGAAAGACAAAAAGCAGTTTAACATCGAGGCTGTGGGCACTTCATAACTAACTCATGCCACCACTCCCACCCCACCTCACCCCCACGCCCCTCCCCACCCTTTCCCTTATTAAAAAAAACACAACGGCAGGTTAGAAGGTGAGCAAGTCTGCTGACTCCTACCAAAAAGGGTTTTAGTCACTGAGGTCTTTCTATTTCGAAAATTCTCACCCTTGTTGTCAAATCCATTTGTGCTCTCCCTATCTCTGGAATCTGCCCCCAGTAGAATGTCCCTCTGACATCTCCTGATTTATCCGATTTTGACCAGGCCCCTGTTTCCGTCACTGGTGTAATTCCCTCCCAAAACCTCTCCACTTCTCCAATTGTCTTTCATTCTTTAAGGCACTCCTTCAAACCTACTCATTTGACCACGCTGTTGACTATCTGCATTTCACGGAAGCACAGAATTGTTATGACGAAGGGGGCCATTCAGCCCAGTGTTTGTACCACCTTGTCAAATGAATCTCATTACCAACTGCCAATCTCCTGCTTCTACCCCATATCCTTGTATCTTATTTTTATCCAAATAATTATCCAATTCCATACACTGACTATGAGCTGAGTGAAAACATTTTTCCTCATTTCACCTTTGCTTCTTTTACAGATCACTTTAAACTTAGGCCCCTGTGTTTTTGTTCCTTTTGCTAGCAGGAAGAGCCTCTCCCTACCTACTCTGTCCAGCCCACTCATGATTCTGAAAACCTCCGCCAGATGGTCTCTTAACCTTTTTCTCTCCAAGGAGAACAGCCCCAACTTCTTCAATCCATCCTCATCAGTGAAGTTTCCCTTCCCAGTCTAGTATATCACGTTTGCATCCTTTCTATAATGTGGCATCCCAAACTGTGTACAACACTTCAGCTGAGGTGTAACACGTGTCTCGAACATGTTCAGGATCATCTTCCTGCTGTTGTACTCTGTGCCCCCATTGATAAAGCCAAGGCTACTGTAAGCTTTACTTCTCAGTCCATGGCTGTTTCTCTGTCATCCTGCCTAATCTTTGGCCCCGTTATGTTTTCCCCAGATCACTGGACTGTGTGCAGCTCTTGTCTCATTCAAATAAAACACAACGCATTAAACAAAATGCCTGACATTGCACATCATTACTCCTGTGGCTGTCTGTCACTGGGGTGAGTCAACCAATGTTTTGGTAAATAGACTGCTAAAAGTTCTATCTCACAATTCTCAAAGAGGGATCCTCTATTTAAATGTAATTCCATACAATTACAGAGTCAAGAATACAGTTGGAAGCCCTTGGAATACTGGATCAGAATTATTCTTTGATTTGGCCAGTGTTTATTTGGCCCCAAAAGTGGAATTCATTGGGTGGAGCATATTTAAAAGTTCTATCTCTGTCCCTCAGCCCATTTTGAAAACAATTGAGCAGTCTCTTCTCAGTTCCAAGTCTTCATACCCAATGGGATAGATACAAGGTTGAGAAAGGTGTTGGGGCAGTCTCCATGTGGGAGCAAATCCACAACACAGTACCCTCTTTGAATGAATACACTCTGGAAGCTAAAGGAATCCCAGTTTCCAGGAACCAAAGGTTAAAACATTTGGAAGTCAGGAATAAGTTAGCGAGTAAGGCACTTTTTATTTGAAAAAGAGGTAAGGTTGGGTGTCCCTCTAGATTAAGGGAAAGGGCAAGAAGGCAGGTAGATAGCAATGTTGCCAAAATCCACCATTTTCAAAAGGATTCTCAATTTCACTGGGGGTCTTATAGTAGCAAGGAGGTTGTGCAGAAGAAATTGGCATCAACTCAGCACAGGCTCTACCTTAAAACCACACACCTACAGTAATCCCTTTGAGAAATGTAAACTCCCCACCATGGTATACCGAGGGGCTGAGGCACTTTGTATAATCCCCCAGACTGTGTGTCCGACGTGAAATGGATATTGTCAATATGAGCTGTAATTGTAAGTGTAACAAGGCAACTCATTGCCCACATAATATATTGGAATAAAGTGATTTGGGTTGCACTTTATATAATGCTCAGTTTGAATTGTTACACAAAATCCCTTTAGAAATGTGACAAATAAAATGTATTTATCTGCAATGAAACCATTAAGCTGGGTCAATTAATGAAGGGGATGGATGTGTTGGGTCCAAGTGCGTTTTGTTGACCATCACTGCCTAAGTCGAAAGGACATGGACTCTGCACAATTAAATTCTCATGAGGCATGAGTCTTCCGTATTAAAGAGAAAATGAGGTCTGCAGATGCTGGAGATCAGAGATGGAAATGTGTTGCTGGAGAAGCGCAGCAGGTCAGGCAGCATCTAGGGAACAGGAGAATCGACGTTTCGGGCATTAGCCCTTCTTCAGGGCTAATGCCCGAAATGTCGATTCTCCTGTTCCCTAGATGCTGCCTGACCTGCTGCGCTTCTCCAGCAACACATTTCCATCTCTTCCGTATTAAAGCAAGTCATCAAGTGTTGGTGATCTGTCTTTCATTCTGTTATCCAGAAATGACTGAAAAAACGTAACTGCTTCAGACAGCGATAAATGAGGTGACCCATGACACCCAGGGGTCTGCCTGCCTCTCTCATCGATGCATCTTGGCTTTAATGAGATTCCAACTGCACCATGCTCGTTGTCTCGAGGCTTCATTCCAATCATTCAGCTTCTGCCAGACACACAGACAAACACACTAGAAATGGGCAAGACAGCAAGGGGAACAAAGGAGCTCTCTAAACTGGTTCCGAAGTATATTGGGTGTTGCACGGAGAATTGAAACAAAGCACTCGTTTCAACCACCCAGATATTTACTTTTCGCCAAGGGGGCAGTAAATAATCAAGGGCTTGATTCATCAGAGCATACACATATATACACCTCGACGCATTTCCTTCTTGAATAGGGACCACATGGATATATTTAGGCTGACTTAATTGGAAACTCATAAACAGGGATATTTAAAGGAAAATCATCTCATAGCAGGATTGTTTGTTTGGTTGTTTTCTTATTTTTAACCCTGGCATTGACTACTCTAACAGTTGACTCTCAGACTAGTCTCAAATGAAAGTCTCCCTCTGTTCACCACTGGCTGGAGTCCTAACTTGGAAAGGGTTTCGAGTAGTCTTAATCCAATTCAGTTTATGTCAATCCTAATCAATTAACCACCTCGTCAGCAGCAAATCAGATACGGGCAATTAAGACAGTGTTCTTTGAGGCTAAAAAATACCAGTGTAGGGGACTGACAAAAGGGGCTTTAACTCCCTAAGCTGACCTGGGAATGTGGAACAAAAGCAGCAAAGATGTCCCACTGACCAACAACAACATCCTTCATCCGAACGAGTACAAGAATTAATTCACAGGAATAAATGACGACGGCTGTCAGCACTCTCTTCAACTCAGATAATTCTCGGCAACTGTTTTTAAAGGGTCCCCATGGGTGACACACACTCCCTAAATTACTTCCTGAAAGTTTGCATCTATGA
This sequence comes from Chiloscyllium plagiosum, assembly GCF_037043375.1. Lineage (NCBI taxonomy): Eukaryota > Metazoa > Chordata > Chondrichthyes > Orectolobiformes > Hemiscylliidae > Chiloscyllium > Chiloscyllium plagiosum. The sequence goes on along the minus strand of NW_028270141.1, from coordinate 130,764,444 downwards.
CAGAGGGGAAGTGTTGTCATGGCAACGTGTTCTGGCAGAGTTCCACAGTGATACGATCAGTAACCCGGTGGCACCAACCCATCGTTAGCAGAATCTGCCATTGAAACGAGAGGAAGTGAGCGAGCTTCGCACAGTGAGAAAGATCCGAGACATCACCTCCACGTGCAGTGACATCTGGACCATCTCTACGGAGAAAGTGAGGACTGCAGATGCTGGAGATCAGAGCTGAAAAATGTGTTCCTGGAAAAGTGCATCTCTACGGAGCTGGGATGGCAGGACAGACAGATGCAGAGAAGGACCAGATCAGTTAGGAATATCTTCACTGGCATTCAGAAGAAATAGGGGAGATTTCATAGACACCAATAACTTCCAACAGGAGTAGACTGGATCAATTCAGGAAGGATGTTCCCAGTAACTGCGGAATCCAGAAACAAGGTCATGGTCTAAGGATACAGGGTAGGCCATTCAGGACTGAGATGAGAAAACATTTCTCCACCCAGACAGTGTTGGGTCTGTGAAATTTTCTGTCATAGAAAGTGGTCGAGCCCAAAGGATTGAATGCTTTCAAGAAGGAGTTATATATAGCTCTTCGGGCTAAAGGGATCAAAGGATATGGCGTAAAAGCATGAACAGAGGACTTAGTTGGATGATCAGTCATGATTGTGTTGAATGGTGAAGCGGGCTGAAAGGGCCAAATGGCCTACTCCAGCTGCATTGTATATGTTTCTACATTTCTACCTCAGCACTTCTGGATTGAAAGCGGAGTCGCAGGTAGATAGGATAGTGAAGGAGGCGTTTGGTATGCTTTCCTTTATTGGTCAGAGTATTGAATACAAGGGTTGGGAGGTCATGTTGCGGCTGTACAGGATGTTGGTTAGGCCACTGTTGGAATATTGCGTGCAGATCTTGTCTCCTTTCTATCGGAAGGATGTTGTGAAACTTGAAAGGGCTCAGAAAAGATTTACAAGGATGTTGCCAGGGTTGGAGAATTTGAGATATAGGGAGTGGCTGGGGCTGTTTTCCCTGGAGCGTTGGAGGCTGACGGGTGACCTTACAGAGGTTTATAAAATCATGAGGGGCATGGATAGGATAAATAGACAAAGTCTCTTCCCTGGGGTGGGTGAGTCCAGAACTAGAGGGCATAGGTTTAGGATGAGAGGGGAAAGATATAAAAAAGACCTGAGGGGCAAAGTTTTCACACAAACGGTGGTACATGTATGGAATGAGCTGCCAGAGGAAGTGGTGAAGGCTGGTACGATTGCAACATTTAAAAGACATCTGGATGGGTATATGAATAGTAATGGTTTAGAGGTGTATGGACCAGGTGCTGGCAGGTGGGAGTAAATTGGGTTGGTGTATCTGGTCGGCATGGACAAGTTGGACTGAAGGGTCTGTTTCCGTGCTGTACATCTCCATTATTCTATAACTCTAATCCCTCCTCTTTGGCCTCAACATCCCCTGTCAAACAGTCATGACTATTTATGCTAATCTCTAACAATATAAGGGATTCCATAAAGAAGCCCAATTTGAGGGAGCTCATTACCAGCCAGACACCCAGTGGGAATAACACTCCCTCTTTCATTCTTACACATGCCCAGTTTAAAAATAGCATCTGTCAGGAGGTTGGAAATCAAATTCTCTTCAGAGCTTTAAGCATAAAAATACTGATAAATAAAGCTTGACAGATCAAACTAAAATAGGAGAGAAAAGAGTTACCTACCATCAACAGAGGAATATGCAATAAAAGATGATAAAAGATCAATCAAACCCTCTTCCAATAATTTAAGCTGATAAGGCTGAACCATCACCAAATCACAAAACTGTCATGGTGCAGGAGAGGCCATTCAGTCCATCATGCCTGTACCAGCTTCTCAGACAAACACCATTACCTCATGTCAATCTCCTGCTTTCTCCCCCAAACTCTTGAACATTATTTGTATCCAGAAAAAAGTCCCTTCTTTTCGATTACCTCAATTGAACCTGCCTCTATCAGACTTCAGGCAGTGCATTCCTGAAGTATTTTCATCCACTTTCAGCCAGAGGTGCCTAACGGATGATTCATCTCGGCCTCTTCCAGAGATCCCCAGCATCACAGATGCCAGTCTTCAGCCAGTTCGATTCACTCCACATGATATGAGCTATGGGCCTGACCACATTCAACAACAGTACTGAAGACCTGTGCTCTTTCAGTACAGTTGCAACACATGCATCTACCTGACAATGTGGAAAATTGCCCAGGTGTGTCTTGTACATAAAAAGCAGGGCAAATCCAACCCAGCAAATTACCACCCCTTCAGTCTACTCGCGATCATCAATGAAGTGATGGAGGGAATTGTCAACAGTCCTCTATAACCAGAAATAGGCTACATTTGAGAGACTAGACTGCAGTCTCTCTCCTCTCCTTCTCTTCATTCCACTCACAGTGAATGTGAAATTCTCCCATCAGGAACACGGCAACAAGGCAAGCCAGCATTTCAAAAAGCTTCTTTCTTCACAAGAAATAAGGCGGCGCTTCCCCTCTGAGATCAGGATCCATGGGTGTCAATTTTAACAAGATGTACAAGTCATATCCAATTGTGCCCACCATTGAAATCAATGGAAGGAGTGTAAACCTGTGATTCTACCCAATCCTGGAAGTTGCATTAAAATAATCCTCATTGAAATTGCCAGACACCTCTTCCCACAAATCCACGTTTCCAAAAATGCTGGGTTTGTCATTCAATGCTCACAGTTCCAATGCGATCAGAGTACATAGGCTGAGGAACAATGTTGCTTCAATCTCTGCTTCAGTTTGAAGCAATGGTTTTCACATCGCCATCTCTGTCAATCAAAAATACAGATGCAGAAGCACATCTCTCTGTAGCTGGGAAAGCACAGCTTTCATTCAGTAGATGGTTCAATACTAGGACATGTCACTTTGGGCTCTGAACATGCATCGAAGATTAATAAAACTAAAACACATTTTACAGATCATAAAGTTAATACGAACCCAAGAAATACTGCAGCCTGGATGACTGCAGCTCCAACAACACTCAAGCAGTTTGATACCATCAAGCAAAACGTTTGATTGTCACCACATCCACAAGCATCTACTCCCTCCATCACCGATGCTCAGTCGTAGCAGTGTGTACTATCTACAAGATGCACTGCAAAGATCTCGAACAGCACCTTCCAAACCCACAACCATTCCCATCTAGAAGGACAAGGGCAGCAAGTACAAGGGAAGAGCACCGCCTTCAAGTTTCCCTCCAACCCACTCACCATCCTAACCTGGAAATATATTGTCATTCCTTCAATGTCGCCAGGTCAAAATCCTGGAATTCCCTCTCTACTGGTCAAGCCACAGCAGGTGGACTGCAGCGGTTCAAGAGGGCAGCTCACCACCATTTTCTCAAGGGCAATTAGGGACAGGCAACAATTGCTGACCCAGCCAGCAACACCCATATCCCACAAATGAATAATAATCTTTCAAAAGCCAGTCTGCTGATGACCAGATTTCTCCCTCATGATCACAGCCAGATGGTCTATTTTAGTGACTGAGGGGTGAGGAGTCAATGTTGGCCAGGACTTGAGGGGAAAACTCTAGTGCTCTTCTTCAAAATGGTACCATTTGGATCTTCAATTCCCTGGGGAGGACAGATGAGGCCTTGGGTTTACCCTTAACTGGAAGCAATGGGGTGGTGACAATGTCACTCGATGAACCAGCCAAATACTGCCGGGCTTATGTTTTAGGGACATGGCTTTGAATCCCACCACAGCAGGTGGTGAAAATTTGAACTTGCAACAATAAAATTCTGGAAGACAAAGCTGACCTAATAGCGACCCTGTTGATGGGTTTTAAAAACCCAGCAGGGGTTCACTAATGTCCTTCAGGGAAGCAAGGCTGATGTCCTTACTTGGCTGGTTTACATGTGAATCCAGCCCCACAGCAGTGTGATTGACTGTTAACTGTCTTCTGGGGCAGTTAGGGACGGCCAATACTGACTTAGCCAGCGATGCCCAGCCATCCCCAGTGCAAACTGAGTAAAACATCTCTGGAGATGGCAGCTCTGACAGTGTGCTACTCAGTGAGCATCAGGTGAGATTTAGTGCTTGTGTAGGAGTGAGCTGATGGCATTAACTCTCTGAATCAACCACTGAACCATACAATGTGCACACAGCATTAAGTCTTTGCCCTGTCCCACGACTGTCCTTTCATTCTTTCTTCATCTTCCCTTGTCCTATCCTGTCCCTCACCTTTCCTTTGGAAGGTAATGACAAACAGGAGTAGGCCATTCAGCCTATCTACTTTACCATTCATCTTGATAATTGCTCACTATCAACCAGAATTCCACTTTCCCAAATTGTCCTCATGACTCTGGACATGATTAGCCTCCATGAATCTATTGAGTGGAGTCTCCACGGTTCACAGAATTGCAAAGATTCACTTCAACATTCCAAAGAATCCTCCTCCTTTCATTCCTAAATGGTCTACACTTTATCTGGATGCTACATCCCTTGGTTATTTTCAGTCACCAGTCAGAAGAAACATCTATATCTGCCTTGCCACATCCCGACAAGAATTGGGGAAGTCTTAACGCTGTTAGCCTTCATTCTTCATAACTCTAGGAAACGGGAACAGAGGATTCAGACAAAGTCTCCTCAATCTCTTCTTGTAAAACAATCACACAATCCCAGGTTATCTGCTGAACCTCTGCTGCACTCCTTCTGTGGTAAGTGTATTGCTTCTTAGATAAGGGGATTAACACTGTGCACAATACTCCAGGTGAGGTCTCACTGTTGCTCGACACAACTGCAGGAAGACATCTCTACCCCTGTGCTCAAATCCTCTCATGCTGAAGGACAACATGCCACATGCCTTCCAAACTTCCCTGCTGTACCTTACTGCTAACTTTTGCTGATTCATGAACCCAGGTCCCTTCAGACACCATTCCCCCAATACTTCCCAACATCTCATCATTTAACAGTTATTCTGACTTTTAGACTTTCTACTAAATAAATTGATGCTATAGACTGCAGCTGCCATCCCATTAAGTCACATGAGCAGCCACAGTATGAACACCTAATTTAGCTGGGCTTAAAACACAGAGACTGAATGACCCGGAGAAATAGTTCCCACTCTAACTCCTGCCCTATGGCACAGGCAGAACTAACTCCAAACAGTCCCAGATAAAGTAAGCCAAAGATTTCCTTTCCGGCAGTTTGTAGGCAGTACGCTGCACAGTGTAACCACAGAAATCTGGCTCCTGTTCCTCCGACAGGCACATCGCCAAGTTTCCATTGAAGTTTTTTTTCTCTCGCGTAAAATCCTTACAACTTAAGGAGGAACAGTCTCTTTCAAATTGCAGGATTCCAGAGCCAGGAGGCCAGGCTCGTAAAGGTGAAGCAGAGCTCTCGACAAGTGGGAACAGGGTACCGTGTTTGATCAGGGTTTGGAAAGGTGGAAAACCTTTTAAACAATGGAGCTCTGTTGACTTTTCACTGTGGCACTTGAACCAGAGAATCCCGACAGTGTGGAAACAGGCCATTTGGCCCAACAAGTCCACACTGATCCTCTGAAGAATATCCCTCCCAGAACCATTTCCCTACCCTATTACTCTACATATCCCCCCTATACATTCCTGAACACTATGGGCAATTTAGCATGGCCAATTCACCCTCACCTGCACATATTTGGACTGTGGGAGGAAACCGGAGCACCTGGAGGAAACGCAGGCACAAGCTCTACACAGACAGTTGCCTGAGGGTGGAATCGAACACAGGTCCCTGGCACTGTGGGGCAGCAGTGCTAACCACTGTGCCACCATGCTGCCCCCACTGGGCCACCGTACCACTTTTAAATCAAAAGATTGGGTTTTACCAACACTAGAGGAGATGGGGAGGGGGATTGAAATTATGACAGGGTGCACAATGCTTTCTCACCACCATGCCATTTACCAACAGTGGTAAATGGTAGATGTTGGTAAAGGAGAGATTGAGCAGAGGATTGTGTTGCTAGCTTTTAACTCACACAAGGGGGTGCCTTATGAACCTGGCATTGTCCCTTCTGCTAGAGCTGGGGTGGAGAGTCTGGATCAGTGGAGGGCTCATATTCCCACACACTCTCCCACTGTGACTACCTCCCCTAACCAACTGTCCTCACTACCTCTTGCCAGCCTGGTAGACCCAACCCCCTACTCCATCTGTTGGGTGGGAAGCAGTCATCACTCAGCTGACTGCATTCCCAGCCATGACCACCATTCCCAGAGGCAATACCAAGGAGCTGCCAACCCTCCAAAGTGTCTGACAGCTCTTGAAGGAGGGATCTTACCCTTCTATCACAGTCAATGGTGGAATTTGAATTCAATAAAAAAAATCTGGAATTAAGAGTCTAATGATCACCATGAATCTATTGTTGAAAATTCAATCTAGTTCACTAATGTCCTTTAGGGTAGGAAACTGCCATCCTTACCTGCTCTGGCCTACCTGTGACTCCAGACCCACAGCAATGTGGTTGGCTCTCTGGGGAATTAGGAGTGGACAATACATGCTGGCTCAGCCAGCAACACCCTTATTCCGTGCATGAATAAAGAAAAACAAAATAGGGTCTGGAGCCCCCATGGCAACCAATTCACTGCTAAATGAGTTAAAAGCACGGTTGGGGGTTCCCAAAGCACCAACATTTGCTTGATTCTCTCTGACGGCATTGCTTCAGCCTTAACCTCATCTTTGCTAAAATCAGAATTACTTGTCTGAGTCCTGTTTTGTGACGCACGTCTAAGTCTGGAGTACACCACACAAGAAAGTAAACTACTTGGCATCTTTATAGCACCTTTCACAACCTCAGGATAATTCACAGTCTATATGAGGCATATTTAAGCTGTAGTTAATGTTGTTACATAGAAAACACCAGGATCCACTTCATAAACAGCAAGGAGTCGGAAACAGCAATGGGATAGATCACCCAATAATCTGTTTTGGTTGTATTAATCCAAATAATGGAAGTACTTGTTTATATCTTAGATATTCCACCATTCCTAGGGTTTTGTCTTTCATAACCCAGTTTTAAATGTTAGTCAAGGATTCAGTTTTTGTCAGGACACAGGTAGAACTTCCATTCTCTTCAAGAAATGAGCAGCATGTGGCTCAGTGGTTAGCACTGCTGCCTCACAGTGTCAGGGACCCGGGTTGAATTCCACCATCAGGCGACTATCTGTGTGGATTTTATGCATTCTTCCTGTGTATGCGTGGGTTTCCTTTGGGTGCTCTGGTTTCCTCCTACAGTCCAAAGATGTGCAGTTTTGGTGGATTGGCCATGCTAAATTGCCCATGGCATCCAGGGATGAGCAGGTTAGGGTGATTAGCCATGGGAAATGCAGGGTTACAGAAATAGGGTGGGTGGGTCTGGGTGAGATATCTTCGGGAGGGTCAGTGTGGACTCAATGGGCTGAATGGCCTGATTGCACACAGTAGGGATTCAATGCAATGGTACCAATGGGAGGTTTTGGTGCTAGATGAAAGAGCAGATGCATGGTAAGGCAGTACATGCAACAGTGCGGCACCTTCTCAGGACCACACCGAGGTAACATACTCAAAGTCTGCAAATCGACTTCATGATTTAACAGCATGAGTTCTATCACTGAGCTGCAGCTAAAACAGATAATACCCTTCAGCTCAGTATAGTCTGTGGTTGTTAATTCAACTGCTGAACACGGAGAGCATATGAGGGTAGAAGGCTAACATTCCAAGCTAGAACTGTGCATAGCTATACATGAATAATCATTCTAAAGCGAGGGTCACCGACAGCCCTTTCTTCCAATCTCACCCCACAAACCCCTCATCTCACCCTCACTCATGCATGACCTGGGTCCTTATTTGACTCTCGGCCTTTTTTATGCAGACTTGGAGCAGACACAGTTCCTGGTTGCATTGACAAGAATGAAGAGCTACAAGGGTACATTCTAATGAATACTCCATTCTCGAGGTCTTCACTAATGGGAGCTTTGTGGAGCTACCTCCTGTAGTCTACCATTATCAAGAATAAATATAGCCAAGGCGGAGTGCTGACCAGGTCAGAAGCAATCCCCTGTAGAGGCAAGGTGAACCAAATCCAAGACAGAGAGTTGAATATGTAGGTCATGATGGCTCAGCCTCCTGTGCTTTTTCCAAATGGTGGCTCAATTATGGCAGAATGACCTTTCAGAAATGTCGACTCAAACCTTTGGATCCTGGACAATAATCCCCATCCTTTTAAAGAATGATAATGATAAACGCCAAACATCTTTTTTGCTGTGTTTTTCCTTAACATATTTGACTTCTCTAGTTATCTTTTTGTGGCATTTCTTTGTTTGGACAACAATTACTGACAATGAAAATTCAGAGTGCAGGCCTGGCAGAGCTTGTAACAATTGGTTTCAGAGGCCTATAGTTTGATGGCATGATCACTGTGGACTGGAATCACTAGCCTGTCTGATTCAAAGATAAACTCAACTATATTATAACTGGAGAATGTCCCTTTTATTTTTTTATCATGTATCTTTAGTGAAGAGTTGATTCTATCAGTGTAGAAAACCCTCTCTTGCTGAATAAAATGGGGAAGGATGAAATGGTTGCATTGACATATTGGCACTTTGCAATCAATGGATTTATTTTTTGTACAGCAGTAAGTCAGTACATCAGATGAACTTCCCTTCTTGAATTGAACCATTTCTGTCGACTTGAGTAGGGAGACATGTTTAGACATGCAAATAAAAAGACACTATCTCTGATAATGTAGTACTGAGACCTCCATATAGCTGCTCGTGGCTGGCTGGATTACAGGCTGAGCTTAAAATTGAGGCTGAAATTGAGAATCTCTTGACACAGAAGTGAAAGGCCAATCAGGTAATGCTACATGGTGACAACATCATCTCAATTATTGAAAAATAGAAGGCTGAGGAAGATAAGCAGTTGCACAGCATACAGGGTGGGAACTGTATGTGGCTGTATGTGTGTGTGGTTCGTTTGTGTCTGTATGTGTGCCTATGTATGTGTATTTGTGTCTGTGTGTGCATCTGTGTGTGTGTGTGTATGTCTGTGTGTGTGTCTGTCTGCCTGTATGTGTGTGTCTGTGTGTGTGTGTGTGCATGAAATCATCTTGATATCTTGACAAAAAGCTGTCCCCCCATTATGTCATTGCAGCAACAAAAATAAAATGTTAGAACGTGTGACACAATTACTTATGGGGAGCAGGAAGTGCGTTAAAGCTAATAATCCTTTCAAATGGGCTGGTGGATGAAGGAGTCAATTGCTAGAGGCTTTCTTTTGCTATGTTGGGGATGAGGATCACTGCAGATTGGGTGATAATGTTAAGCAATGTTCGCCAGTGTGGACAATGCCAGATGAGCACATGATTCATTTCAGCTGTGACGATCCTCATGGTGAAAAAGGCCAACGCGGAAGAAGAGTCTCATAAACAAACATCTGAATGAAGTTTTTTTCCCCATCCTGCAACACCTCGTGTCATTCACAAGTTTGCTACTCATATCCTAATGCACTGAGTCAGTCTCAGGTGGCACCTTTGCACTCTTGAACCTGCTCCCAGTCCAGCAGTGTATCAATCTTAAACCTTGATTTCTCCAGGCATGCTTTGCTCCTTCCCAACACTGTTTGTTTGCTCCTCCAACCTTACAACCATCAGGGATCTTTAGGTTCCTCCAAGTCAGGAACCTGTATTTCCACAATTTTCATTGTTCCTTAAAGGCAGCTACATCTTCAGCTGCTTAGACCTACAACTTTGGAATTCTGCTCTTACCTTCAAGATGTTCCCTCAAACCTGCTTCACCATCCCAATGTCTCCTCATGGAGCAAATTCTATTTAATAACATGCCTTGTGGGGATTGTTCATGACATTGAATAAATGATATTGCAAGTTTTTATTGTCAGGAGCTGTGAACCTGTACGCCATCAAACCACTCACCTTCAGGAACGGAGAAGAAATTAGGATGGAACATATGAAGAGAAGGTGGGAGATATTGGGGCGTTGTGGAAACCAAAAGAGGAAAAAGGACATCAAATGTTAAGAAAATAAATCATCCATTTAACCAGTGGAGTGGAATTGTTTGGTGAAATGTTTACTGAGAATGTTCCCACATAGCATCCAAGGACTTCAAGCTGTGATATATTATGGGAACCAAACTTCTTTATTTCCAGAGTTTTGAGACAAACAGAAAGCAGATTGTTTTATTTACACAAGTTAAAGGTTGCAGGCCAAGTAATGTGAAAAATGTATTGTATGTAATTATAAATAACACACACAAGCAAAAGGTACCATAGTCAGAAAGATGATTAACCTGATGGCCGCCACACCTCAATCAAGAAGACAGGTTGATAAGGAGAGTTCTTCATTGCAACTCCCCCGCCCCCCTCCCACCCCTCCATATGAAAATTGTACCTGTGAGGTTGGGATCATTCCTCATTGCAAACCAGTTGCCCAGCTGTTTAGGCTAACCGCCCCCGCCCATCCCCCCATGTCCCGAGTAAATAGCTAAAGGGTGCTTTAAGTATGCGGATTGTGAGCTCTCGATAGGAAAGATTTTCGGCTGGTGCAACATGAACTTGTATGAACAACCAAGGGAGCCACATTTCTTCAGAAAGCCAAGAGAGACAAGAAGTTATATGAAATTCAATCTGATAACAACAACTAATATTTGTTGGTGTCTTTAATGCAATGAAATATCTCAAGGTGCTTCACAGTAGCGTTGTAAAATAAAGTATGACATTGAGGTTTTTTTTAGATTAGATTCCCTACAGTTGGAAACAGGCCCTTCGGCCCATCCAGTCCACACCGACCCTCCGAAGAGTAACCCGACCAGACCTATTTCCCTCTGACTAATGCACCTAACACTATGGGCAATTTAGCATGGCCAATTCACCTGACCTACACATCTTTGGACTGTGGGAGGAAACCGGAGCACCCAGAGGAAGCCCATGCAGACACAGGGAGAATGTGCAAACTCCACACAGACAGTCGCCCGAGGCTGGAATCGAACCTGGGTCCCTGGTGCTGTGAGGCAGCAGTGCTAACCACTGAGCCACCATGCTAACAGTCAGGTTTTAGTGAGAATCCTTAAAAGGAGAAAAGTGAATTGGAGAGTTGGAAAATGTAGCGAAGGAATTCCAGTGCTCAGGATCTCCACAACTGAGGACACAGCCAATCATGGAGCAACTGTAATTGGGAATTTCACAGAAGACTGGCATCAGAGGAATGCAGATATCTCAAAAGGTTGTAGAGTTTATTTGCATGCACCAGGGCTTGTTTAAATCTGATGAAGCAATGCTATATATATCACTCATAAGAAACTAGCGTGTGTTTATCATGGTGCTAAAGAATCTACCAGATATTTATTACAGCTAGCTACTGTATATTAATATTATCTTCTCCAGGGGCTGAATGGCCTATTCCTGTTCCTGTGTTCTCAGTTGCATAAAAAATTGGTGCTAGCATTAAGCTATTAGTTAAAACACAACTGCATGCTAACAGTAGCATGACATGCATCACGTGATTCAGAGGTAAAATGGAGTATGAGAATTTTATACCCTCAGGTCACATGCCCTGATATAGTGATGCTTTAATAGATACGTCTCTTAAATGTATACTGACTATAAGGTGATAAGAGTAAAAGCAGGCCATTCAGCCCATCTAGTCTGCTCATCTCTCTGCTATTCAATGAAATCATGGCTGGCCTAATAATCCTCAATTCCACTTTCCTGCCTTTCCCCCAAACCCTTGATGACCTTACTGATTAAAAACCTGTCGATCTTAGACTTGAATACACTGAATGACATATATTATCCTTGGATATACTTATCCCTATGTGGTAAAGAATTCCACTCATTCACTATCCTCCAGGAGAGGAAATTTCTCTCATTTGTCTGAAATGGGGGTGATCCTTTATTCTGAGATTATGCCCTCCAGTCCTAGACTCTTCCACAAGGGGAAGTGAGTACTGCAGATTAGAGTCAAGATTAGAGTGGTGCTGGAAAAGCACAGCAGGTCAGGCAGCATCCGAGGAGCAGGAAAATTGACATTTCGGGCAAAAGGTCTTCATCAGGAATGAAGGGCTTTTGCCTGAAACATCAATTTTCCTGCTCCTCGGATGCTGCCTGACCAGCTGTGCTTTTCTAGCACCACTCTAATCTTGACTCTTCCACAAGGGGAAACAACCTCTCCACATCTATCCTGTCAAGTCTCCTGAGAATCTTATACGTTTTAATCAGGTAGCCTCTCATTCCTCTGGTGGTCCAGTGAGGAGTGTGACAGCAGCCAGTGGTCAGATCAGACAGAGGCCATGTGTGCTGTCAGCTGCAAAGGGCCTCTGAAGAACCACTGGGCTGTTTGTCTTTTTAAATTTGCTTCATTTACTGACCTATGGTCATGTTGCGTATAAATGATGTAACTGTTTTCTCATTCATTTCCCTATCCTATAACTAAGGATTGTACCCAGGTTACTTTGTACTTCAGATGGCACCATGTGTTAGCGAGATATTTATACGGTAACTAATCTGTTACTGAAGAAGCTGTACCTTTGTAACCTAAGATGGCGCTGGCAGTGGCGGCTTATAAACTTTTCACTGCATTCATTTGAGTGCATGTGACAATAAAGCTGGTTCAATGCAATTTAAAATCCAATGAGGATGGCAATCGGACATAGCAAAAAAACAGATTGGAGAGATAGGGAATGGCGAGACAGAGAAGGATTTGTAAACAAGCAGGAGAATTTTAAAATTGAGATATTGCTTATCTGAGAGCAGGTACAGGTCAGTCACAGAGGGGTGACTGATGAATGGAGATTGCAGTGATGGGAGACACAGAGGGGTGACTGATGAATGGAGATTGCAGTGATGGGAGACACAGAGGGATGACTGATGAATGGGGATTGCAGTGATGGGAGACACAGAGGGGTGACTGATGAATGGGGATTGCAGTGATGGGAGACACAGAGGGGAGACTGACGAATGGCGATTGCAGTGATGGGAGACACAGAGGGGTGACTGATGAATGGAGGTTGCAGTGATGGGAGACACAGAGGGATGACTGATGAATGGAGGTTGCAGTGATGGGAGACACAGAGGGATGACTGATGAATGGGAATTGCAGTGATGGGAGACACAGAGGGGTGACTGATGAATGGAGATTGCAGTGATGGGAGACACAGAGGGGTGACTGATGAATGGAGATTGCAGTGATGGGAGATACAGAGGGATGACTGATGAATGGAGATTGCAGTGATGGGAGACACAGAGGGGTGACTGATGAATGGAGGTTGCAGTGATGGGAGACACAGGGGTGACTGATGAATGGAGATTGCAGTGATCGGAGACACAGAGGGATGACTGATGAATGGAGATTGCAGTGTTGGGAGACACAGAGGGGTGATTGATGAATGGAGATTGCAGTGTTGGGAGACACAGAGGGGTGATTGATGAATGGGGATTACAGTGATGGGAGACACAGAGGGGTGACTGATGAATGGAGATTGCAGTGATGGGAGACACAGAGGGATGACTGACGAATGGGGATTGCAGTGATGGGAGACACAGAGGGGTTACTGATGAATGGAGGTTGCAGTGATGGGAGACACAGAGGGGTGACTGATGAATGGAGATTGCAGTGATGGGAGACACAGAGGGATGACTGATGAATGGGGATTGCAGTGATGGGAGACACAGAGGGGTGACTGATGAATGGAGGTTGCAGTGATGGGAGACACAGAGGGGTGACTGATGAATGGAGATTGCAGTGATGGGTGACACAGAGGGGTGACTGATGAATGGAGATTGCAGTGATGGGAGACACAGAGGGGGTGACTGATGAATGGGGATTGCAGTGATGGGTGACACAGAGGGGTGACTGATGAATGGAGATTGCAGTGATGGGAGACACAGAGGGGGTGACTGATGAATGGGGATTGCAGTGATGGGTGACACAGAGGGGTGACTGATGAATGGAGATTGCAGTGATGGGAGACACAGAGGGGTGACTGATGAATGGAGGTTGCAGTGATGGGAGACACAGAGGGGTGAATGATGAATGGAGATTGCAGTGATGGGTGACACAGAGGGGTGACTGATGAATGGAGATTGCAGTGATGGGAGACACAGAGGGGGTGAGTGATGAATGGAGATTGCAGTGATGGGAGACACAGAAGTATGACTGATGAATGGAGATTGCAGTGATGGGAGACACAGGGGGGTGACTGATGAATGGAGGTTGCAGTGATGGGAGACACAGAGGGATGACTGATGAATGGAGGTTGCAGTGATGGGAGACACAGAGGGATGACTGATGAATGGAGATTGCAGTGATGGGTGACACAGAGGGGTGACTGATGAATGGAGATTGCAGTGATGGGAGACACAGAGGGGGTGACTGATGAATGGAGATTGCAGTGATGGGAGACACAGAAGTATGACTGATGAATGGAGATGGCAGTGATGGGAGACACAGAGGGATGACTGATGAATGGGGATTGCAGTGATGGGAGACACAGAGGGGTGACTGATGAATGGAGGTTGCAGTGATGGGAGACACAGAGGGGTGACTGATGAATGGAGATTGCAGTGATGGGAGACACAGAAGTATGACTGATGAATGGAGATTGCAGTGATGGGAGACACAGAGGGATGACTGATGAATGGAGATTGCAGTGATGGGAGACACAGAGGGGTGACTGATGAATGGAGGTTGCAGTGATGGGAGACACAGAGGGGTTACTGATGAATGGAAATTGCAGTGATGGGTGACACAGAGGGGTGACTGATGAATGGAGATTGCAGTGATGGGAGACACAGAGGGGGTGACTGATGAATGGAGATTGCAGTGATGGGAGACACAGAGGGGTGACTGATGAATGGAGATTTCAGTGATGGGAGACACAGAAGTATGACTGATGAATGGAGATTGCAGTGATGGGAGACACAGAGGGATGACTGATGAATGGGGATTGCAGTGATGGGAGACACAGAGGGGTGACTGATGAATGGAGGTTGCAGTGATGGGAGACACAGAGGGGTGAATGATGAATGGAGATTGCAGTGATGGGTGACACAGAGGGGTGACTGATGAATGGAGATTGCAGTGATGGGAGACACAGAGGGGGTGAGTGATGAATGGAGATTGCAGTGATGGGAGACACAGAAGTATGACTGATGAATGGAGATTGCAGTGATGGGAGACACAGGGGGGTGACTGATGAATGGAGGTTGCAGTGGTGGGAGACACAGAGGGGTGACTGATGAATGGAGATTGCAGTGATGGGTGACACAGAGGGGTGACTGATGAATGGAGGTTGCAGTGATGGGAGACACAGAGGGATGACTGATGAATGGAGGTTGCAGTGATGGGAGACACAGAGGGATGACTGATGAATGGGAATTGCAGTGATGGGAGACACAGAGGGGTGACTGATGAATGGAGATTGCAGTG
This sequence comes from Chiloscyllium plagiosum, assembly GCF_037043375.1. NCBI lineage: Eukaryota > Metazoa > Chordata > Chondrichthyes > Orectolobiformes > Hemiscylliidae > Chiloscyllium > Chiloscyllium plagiosum. The sequence goes on along the minus strand of NW_028270141.1, from coordinate 130,748,999 downwards.
ATGGGAGACACAGAGGGATGACTGATGAATGGAGATTGCAGTGATGGGAGACACAGAGGGGTGACTGATGAATGGAGGTTGCAGTGATGGGAGACACAGAGGGGTGACTGATGAATGGAGATTGCAGTGATGGGAGACACAGAGGGATGACTGACGAATGGGGATTGCAGTGATGGGAGACACAGAGGGGTGACTGATGAATGGAGGTTGCAGTGATGGGAGACACAGAGAGGTGACTGATGAATGGAGATTGCAGTGATGGGAGACACAGAGGGGTGACTGATGAATGGAGATTGCAGTGATGGGAGATACAGAGGGATGACTGATGAATGGAGATTGCAGTGATGGGAGACACAGAGGGGTGACTGATGAATGGAGGTTGCAGTGATGGGAGACACAGGGGTGACTGATGAATGGAGATTGCAGTGATCGGAGACACAGAGGGATGACTGACGAATGGGGATTGCAGTGATGGGAGACACAGAGGGGTGACTGATGAATGGAGATTGCAGTGTTGGGAGACACAGAGGGGTGATTGATGAATGGAGATTGCAGTGTTGGGAGACACAGAGGGGTGATTGATGAATGGAGGTTGCAGTGATGGGAGACACAGAGGGGTGACTGATGAATGGAGATTGCAGTGATGGGAGACACAGAGGGATGACTGACGAATGGGGATTGCAGTGATGGGAGACACAGAGGGGTTACTGATGAATGGAGGTTGCAGTGATGGGAGACACAGAGGGGTGACTGATGAATGGAGATTGCAGTGATGGGAGACACAGAGGGATGACTGATGAATGGAGATTGCAGTGATGGGAGACACAGAAGTATGACTGATGAATGGGGATTGCAGTGATGGGAGACACAGAGGGGTGACTGATGAATGGAGGTTGCAGTGATGGGAGACACAGAGGGGTGACTGATGAATGGAGATTGCAGTGATGGGTGACACAGAGGGGTGATTGATGAATGGAGATTGCAGTGATGGGAGACACAGAGGGAGTGACTGATGAATGGGGATTGCAGTGATGGGTGACACAGAGGGGTGACTGATGAATGGAGATTGCAGTGATGGGAGACACAGAGGGGGTGACTGATGAATGGGGATTGCAGTGATGGGTGACACAGAGGGGTGACTGATGAATGGAGATTGCAGTGATGGGAGACACAGAGGGGTGACTGATGAATGGAGGTTGCAGTGATGGGAGACACAGAGGGATGACTGATGAATGGAGGTTGCAGTGATGGGAGACACAGAGGGATGACTGATGAATGGAGATTGCAGTGATGGGTGACACAGAGGGGTGACTGATGAATGGAGATTGCAGTGATGGGAGACACAGAGGGGGTGACTGATGAATGGAGATTGCAGTGATGGGAGACACAGAAGTATGACTGATGAATGGAGATGGCAGTGATGGGAGACACAGAGGGATGACTGATGAATGGGGATTGCAGTGATGGGAGACACAGAGGGGTGACTGATGAATGGAGGTTGCAGTGATGGGAGACACAGAGGGGTGACTGATGAATGGAGATTGCAGTGATGGGAGACACAGAAGTATGACTGATGAATGGAGATTGCAGTGATGGGAGACACAGAGGGATGACTGATGAATGGAGATTGCAGTGATGGGAGACACAGAGGGGTGACTGATGAATGGAGGTTGCAGTGATGGGAGACACAGAGGGGTTACTGATGAATGGAGATTGCAGTGATGGGTGACACAGAGGGGTGACTGATGAATGGAGATTGCAGTGATGGGAGACACAGAGGGGGTGACTGATGAATGGAGATTGCAGTGATGGGAGACACAGAGGGGTAACTGATGAATGGAGATTGCAGTGATGGGAGACACAGAAGTATGACTGATGAATGGAGATTGCAGTGATGGGAGACACAGAGGGATGACTGATGAATGGGGATTGCAGTGATGGGAGACACAGAGGGGTGACTGATGAATGGAGGTTGCAGTGATGGGAGACACAGAGGGGTGACTGATGAATGGAGATTGCAGTGATGGGTGACACAGAGGGGTGACTGATGAATGGAGATTGCAGTGATGGGAGACACAGAGGGGGTGAGTGATGAATGGAGATTGCAGTGATGGGAGACACAGAAGTATGACTGATGAATGGAGATTGCAGTGATGGGAGACACAGAGGGGGTGACTGATGAATGGGGATTGCAGTGATGGGTGACACAGAGGGATGACTGATGAATGGGAATTGCAGTGTTGGGAGACACAGAGGGATGACTGACGAATGGGAATTGCAGTGATGGGAGACACAGAGGGATGACTGACGAATGGGGATTGCAGTGATGGGAGACACAGAGGGATGACTGACGAATGGGGATTGCAGTGATGGGAGACACAGAGGGGAGACTGATGAATGGGGTTTGCAGTGATGGGAGACACAGAGGGGAGACTGATGAATGGGGATTGCAGTGATGGGAGACACAGAGGGAGTGACTGATGAATGGGGATTGCAGTGATGGGAGACACAGAGGGGTGACTGACGAATGGAGCTTGAAGTGAAGTGAGGAAATATGGATGATCGCTGGTTTACTGAAAATAAAATGTTAGGGACCAGTCGTGTTTGTATTAAAACTGTTGGTTTGAGAGATAATGAGAGGGCTCCAGCAGTGGATAAGCTGAGACGTGAGTAAGTTAAGTGATGAAAACAATAAAACCCTAGAATTATACTTCCAGACAGAGAGAAAAAAACTAGGAGGAAAGAAGAGCAGCAGTGTTCTTTCATATTTATCAACATTCATCCCTCCATGATCACCATATATATATATATATATATATATATATAAAAATCACAAGTTCTCTGGACATTATCACATTGCATTCAGCTGTTGCTTCCAAATTTCCTACACCACAATACTGACTAAATTTCATAATTGCTGAATTAGCATTAAATGCACTACGACATCCTGAAAATGCAAATACACCATATCAGCACAAACTAACAGCCACCCCCAGTTAGGCTTGTCAACTGCATGATCTATCTCAGCTTTCCAGAAATCCCCAGCGATGCTTGTCTTTAGATAATTTGGTTCATTCACTCCCTGTGATATAACAAGAAATGGCTGAAGGCACTAGATATTGCAGAAACTCTGGGACCTGACAACATTCTGACGATTGTACTAGAGAGCAGTGCCCCAAGCCCAGCTGTTCCAATACAGTTACAACACTGGCATCTACCCAGACAATGTACAAAATTGTCTTGTCCATAAAAAAAGGACAAACCCAATCTGGTCAATTCTCATCCATCATCTTACTCTCTACCATCAGCAGTCTGTCATTGGAATGTGTCATTGACAGTGTGTACACAACCTGCTCACCAATAATTAGCCAGTGTAGGTCAGGCCACTTGGTTCTTGACCTTGTTACAACCTTAGAACAGACATGGACACAAAAGATGAATTCAATTGTGGGGTTACAGTAATTTCCCTTGCAAAATTAGGGAGAAATCAGACCTAGAGGTTCACGTACATTGTTCTTTGAAGGTTGTATCACATATAGATAGGGTGGTTAAGAAGGCATTCAGCATGCTTGCCTTCCTGGCTCAGGTCTTTGAATATAGGCGTTGGGGCATCATGTTGAGGTTAGACAGACGTTGGTGAGGCTCTTCTGGAATACTGAGTCCAGTCCTGGTCACCCAGTTATAGGAAGGATATTACTAAGCTGGAGAGGGTCCAGAAGAGATGAACCAGGATGTTGCCAGGTTTGGAGGGTTTGAGTTATAAAGAGAGACTGGATAGGCTGAGACATCTTTCACTGGAGCATAGAAGGTTAAGACGTGACTTTATAGAGATTTAATAAAATCATGAGGGTTATAGATAAGGTGAATAGTGGGTGTCTTTTTCCTAGGGTGGGGAATTTCAAAACCAGAGGTTGTATTAAGGTTGTATTAAGGTGAGAGGAGAAAGATTTTAAAAAGACACAGAGAATGGTTTGCATGTGGAATGAACTTCCAGAGGAAGTGGTGGATATGGGTACAATAACATTTTAAAGATATCTGAATAAGTACATGAATAAGAAATATTTGGAGGGATATGGACCGAGTGCAGGCAGGGACTAGTTTAGCTTGGAATTATGGTTGGCATGGACTGATTGGACTGAAGGATCTGTTTATGTGCTGCATGACTCTAAGACTCAAACCAAGATTAGCATCAAGGAGCCCTTATAAAACTGATGCCATTGAGAATCAGATCACAGGATCCATCTGAAGTTGCATGTATCACAAAGGAGGATGGGTGCACCTTTTGGAGGTCAATCATCCCAGTCCAAAGAAATCTCCAGGAGATCCTCAGGGTAGTCTCCTTGGCCTGACCACCTTCAGTCGCTCCAATGACCTTCCCTTCATCAGATGGTCAGAAATAGGAATGGTCACTGATGATTTCACAACATTCATGAGCTTTGTGATGATCCACAAAACAGAAGTCAGGAATGTGATGGAATAATCACTGTTTGTCCAGGTAGGGACAGCAGCAACGTCAGGAGACTGGATAGTATGGAGGCTAAAAGAGTCAGCCAAACTAGTATCTCAGCCGCCACCTTCAACAATCATTCCCTCCACCAGCAATGCTCAACAGTGTGTGTCATCTATAAGAATGAGAAGTTTTATCTAGAAGGTCAAGGACAGCAGATGCATGTGGATGCCACCACCTGCAAGTTCTCCACCAAGCCACAAAGCATCCTGGTTTGGAAATATGTTACCATTTCTTCAGTGTCACTGGGTCAAAATCTCAGAGCTCCCTTCAACAGTGTGGATGTACTGACACTAAATAGACTTTACCGGTTCAAGATGAAAGCTCACCATCACCTATTTGAGACAACTGAGGGAGGGACAATAAATACTGGCATAGACAGCAACAAACACATCCCATGAATGAGTAAAGAGAGCCCTTCTTTCTTTCACAGGGTCAGGGCAGCAGATGACAAGTTCAGGGCAGATGACAAGAAAAATTGCTCTGCAACAAGGGTTCAGCACATCAGCACGTGGAATGGTTAAATCCACGCCAATTTACTCATTTAAAAAAAAACTGCACTGCAAGTGAAAATTATAGGGTTGGTATTCTGGGAGGATGAGATCAAATGGGCCTCAGGGCCTTCTTCATCCAAAGCCCTCTTATGAGCTGAACGACAATGGACAATGGCAATCATTCAGAGTTGCTCAATGTGAGACACCACAGTGTGATGGAATTTGCATGGATGCCAGAAACATCTGCATGCATTGATACTTCAGACATCCATTTGTTCCTCTTGAATAAATGGCACGAGAGGCTTTGGAACACTGCTTGTAAACAAGCGGATGAAATGATGTTCCTGTTCACTTGTACACAGTCACAGTCTGATGAAATAGAGGAGCAATCTGATCTGAGAATTTCCTCAACACCTCCCCCCCCCCCCAATTAATCTCCACATCAATGGCACACCTTGGCTGCAAGTTTGCACTCTCCTCAAGATGCACGTCAATAACTCCTCCAGAATTCTTTAACAGCACCTCCCAACCCCACACCTCCACCCTCTAGAAGGATCAGGGCACCAGTTTTATAGAAACTCTCCTACCCCTCACACCTTCACTCGAGCATTTCTCATGGCTGGTCCCTAGCTATCACCACTGCGTGTACACCATCACCGCACAGGATGCAGGGGTTCAAGAAGGTGACTGAGCACCACCTCCTCAGCATATCGGATTGGACAATAAATGTCAGCCTTGCCAGTGGCATGTGTGCCCCTGGAAATCTTTTTAAAATAATAACTTATTTCCCTGAGCTCATAAGATACCTTTTTCTCCTCCCCCACCCCCAATTTGATAGTGCTCATCTTGTTGGCATTCTGTTTGTGATTTAAATTTATGTTCCTTTCCTTGATAACCCCCTGAAGTTACTGATCACCAGTTGGGAATCTCATTCACTGTGTCAAAGGCATCTCCCGGCTGACAAAGCGAATAGCCGTATGGGAGCCACAAGAGAAAAAGTCAGCAGTCTACCCAACCGTTAGATTCTGCATCGCTCCAATCAATTTGATCCTTTTCTGATACTCGCATGCTTGTATTGGTCACTGGATACCTATAAGGAGCAGGAACCATGGCCAATTTCCATATCCCTGGCTGACATATATAAATACAATTTTCCCAGCCAACTGAGAGACTGCATTCAAAAGAAGATACAGGCAAGTTAATTTGGAATATTCTTGGTCTCAGTGTCCCAGATAATCACAAGGTTATAGTTGCTAATAAAGATATCGAGCGTGCTCAAATTCAATGGTTCAACAAACCCAACCTGGTGGCAACACAGTCATAACAGTTTAACACAACTATAATAATGGAAATTGGAACACAAAATAGGAATGGTCTTTCAATATCATATTACAGTATTATTTCTTTAGTCTATGTGTCAACGCCTGAGTAACTAGGCCATGTTTGAGTAACGTTTTGGATTCCAAGCACTCAAGGTATCCAAGGATATACTTGTTTGAGTGAAACAATAATCTGCATTGGTCACTGGTTACCATTGAGCAGAACTTCAACTGGACCCGCCACATAAACACAGTGGCTACAACAGCAGGTCAGAGGCAAGGAATATTGTGGTGAGTAACTCAACCCCTGACTCCCCAAAGCCTGCCCAGCCTCTTCGAGGAGAAAGTGAAGGCCACAGATGCTGCAGAAGTTAGAGGTGAAAATTGTGGTGCTGGAAAAGCACAGCCGGTCAGGTAGCATCCAAGGAGCAGGAGAGTCGATGTTTCAAGAATAAGCCCTTCGTCAGGAAAGGGCTTATGCCCTAAATGCTGACTTTCGTACTCCTCGGATGTTGCCTGACCAGCTGCGCTTTTCTGGAGCCAAACTTTTCGATTACCATTTGCAAAGCACAAGTTAGGAGTGTGATGGAATACTCCCACTGCCCCAACAACACTCAAGAAGCTTGACACCACGCAGGACAAGGCAACACGCATGATTTGCACCACATCACAAATATACACTCGCTTCACCGATAACGCTCAGTCGCAGCAGTATGGACTAATTACAAGATGCACTGCAGAAATTCACCAATGATCCTTAGGCAGCACCTTCCAACCCCATGAATACTTCCATCTAGAAGGACAAGTGAAGCAGATACTTGGAAATATGACGATTCCCTCCAAGCCAGCCACCATCCTGAGTTGAAAATATATCACCGTTCTTTCACTGTCACTGGATCAAATCTTGAAATTCCCTCCCTAAGGGGCATTGTGGGTCAACCTACAGCAGGTGGACTGCAGTGGTTTAGAATGGCAGCTCATTACCACTTTCTCCAGGGCAACTGGGAAAGGCAATAAATGCCGGCCAGCCAGTGACACCCATATCCCCAAGTAAATTTTTAAAAAGTTTTAAAAGATATTTTACAAAATAGTTGGTGTTGCAGCACTCTCATTAGTGCAAATGATTAAAGTAGCCCATATTTATTATCTTCTAAAATGGAATGATGATTATGAAATGAATTTTGGTCAATGTATGCCTCACTTTCATTAAGAAAAAACAATTATTTTGATTGACAAAAGACAGCAAAATCTCTGTGTTAAGAAGCATGACCTAGATCAACAACACAGCCCTTCTAAATGGAAAAGAATGTACCAAAAACTGCTTAAACTGATCAATGCTGAACAAAGGCTGATTACTCCACTAATTCAATGTACTCCCATTCACAAGTCACACTATCTATTTATTACACACTGCTTTTCTACAAGAAAGAAACATTTTGAGTTAATAAGACCAATCTGAGGTTGAAAAGAACTATGAAGTCTTCACAAAGTATCATTCGATTTTGATAAAGAAAGAACTAATTAGGACCGCGGATGAAGATTTCAAAGGTATATAGAAACAGTTCCAGGATATATTGAGATAAAGCCCTGAAGAAGGGCCTATGCCCGCAACGTCGATTCTCCTGTTCCCTGGATGCTGCCTGACCTGCTGCGCTTTTCCAGCAACACATTTTCAGCTGTATTGAGATAAAGAAAAGAAAATGAGATTGAAGATGAGAAGGATAGGTTGTGATGAAGATGATGCACAGCATGATGATTCCAGACACACTAGAGCAATGAATTACTGTATTCTAACAGATGAAAGGCTTAACAGACAATCAATTTTTCAATGTATAATTTCAGTTACATCACACTGCAAATTTTTGCTATAAATTCTGTGTTACGATCGAGCCCTCCACAATCACCTGATGAAGGAGCAGCGCTCCGAAAGCTAGTGTGCTTCCAATTAAACCTGTTGGACTATAACCTGGTGTTGTGTGATTTTTAACTTAGAGCAATGAAAGTTGCATCCCAAGAATTGCAATAAGATTTTTTCTTATCCCACACTTGCCCATATTCTTCTAGGCAATCATAATAATGTCACCATCTGAATGTAAGTAGTACAATATTTGATTGACACTTGTCTGGATAGAAAGGACTTGGTGAAAAGTTTTTATTGAAGGTCCACTGGAAACTGTGATAAGGAGGGAAGAGATGAATGGCCAAAATCTAAATATCATTCCAAAGTTTTATTAAGTGGTAAAGGGGTCTTAGTTCAACAATGTTCTGATCCAACAACAACTAATCTTTCCCCATGACACACATTTTATCTTCGCCATCCTCCTCTGCGGTCAGAGCTACTTCTGTCTTCTCAACTGATAGTGCTGTTCAAGTACAATAACACAATGATTTATGCATCATTCAATAAATGCCCTTTTGCTGGTTCAAAGAAAAAGTGGTGATCTTATCGGTAACTCTGCAGAAAGTTTTCAAATCCAATGAATGAATAAAAACATCTCTAGGACATAGTGCACAGCACCTCCTCTTGGCTGGATGAGATTGAGCTTATAGTTTATAAAGTGGGGGAAACACGTATGGTTTTCAGGATGAGTGAACAGCCCAAATTCATGGCCAGCTTTTCATAGGTTTTCATGCACCATTGAGTTGTGATAACATCACTGTCAGCTGTCCTTTGAATGAAGGCTGACATTCACTCAGAGCCATGAGTTTCTGCCTGGATCTTTACTTACTTAATTCATTCACAGGCAGCTATGAGTCAATCACATTGATGTGGGTCTGGATTCACATGTAGGCCTATTCAGGAAAGGAGAATGGTTTCCTTCCCTGAAGGACCTTAGTAAACCAGATAGGGTTTTCCTACAATCAACGACAGTTGCATAATCAGCATTAGACTCTTAATTCCAGATTTGTTACGGAATTCAAATTCCACCCATGGTGGGATTCCAACCCTGGTCCCCAGAACATTAGCTAGGTCTCTGGACTCATCAGCTAAATAATACCTTTAGGTTGTCACCTTCTCGTGTTAAGTGACTGAACAAGCTGACTTTGACTCATACATCTTTCAGCACATAGTGTAGGATACCCCACAAGGTAGTAATCTGTAGTATAGGATTTTTTTTTCTCTGCCATTATTTCATTTGAACTTAAAGCATGATGAAGTTTGATAGATACATTGTGACTATTTTGAATCATCGGTAGCAAGTCCCTTCCCAGTCATTCATGTCAGTGCATCTGTGCTTGGAGGCGAGTTGTAGAGAGTCTTTGTCGTGTTTTCTTCATCCTGTCATGGGCCATTGGCCATTCCAGAGTTCAGAAAATGGGACCCAGTAGGAGTGTCAATTTTCAGCTCAGTTTGCGAGAGGTTTGCCTGAATGCTTGTGTAATTGGCTTCACAAAGAACACAAGGATCTGTCTGATATCCTCCCACTGAATCCAGAGGATGTGGTGGCAGCATGCCTGGTGGAGCCTCTCATGTCTTTATGTGTCACTCACACACAGTCCAGATCTCACTGTGGTACAAGAAGGTGGTGATAACACGGTACACTCAGAAAGTTTGCTAACTTGTCCAGACATTTGCAGTCAAACACACATTACTACAGTTTGTTAGAAGACTGAATTGGCACAGCTGATTGTGAGTTGGATCTCCTCATAAATCGTGCTCTTTTGAGAGAGCTGACTGCCAATGTATCTGCTTAATATGCTCAATATGTTCTAGTTGTCCCCTTCAACATATACGGGAAGTGGAATATTCAGCTGACCAGCTCTGGATTGATGAGTTCTGTTTCAGCAACATTTAAGGACAGACTGAGTTCCTCTCAGAATTGCATTAGCTTGCACATCAGGGTTTGAGCTACAGGGAGAGGATGAATAAGCTGGGGCTATTTTCCCTGGAGCATCGGAGGCTGAGGGGTGACCTTACAGAAGTTTAGAAAAGCATAGATAAGTTAAAAAGACAAGCTCTTTTTCCCAGGGTAGCCGAGTCCAAAACTAGAGGGCAGAGGTTTAAGATGAGAGGGGAAAGATTTAAACCGGCCTAAGGAGCAACGTTTTCATGCAGAGGGTGGTCCGTGTATGGAACGAGTTACCAAAGGAAGTGGTGAGGCTGGTAAAATTACAACATTTAAAAGGCATCTGGATTGGTATATGAATAGGAAAGGTTTAGACAGATATGGGCCAAATGCTGACAAATGGGACAATGTTAATTTAGGATATCTGGCTGGCATGGATGAATTGGACTGAAGGGTCTGTTTCCGTGCTGTACATCTCTATGACACTATGGTGCAGACTGGACAACAGCAAGACTTTTCCATTTGGGCAATATTTAAAGTTCTCATCAGGGGGCAGTCCGTCTTTGCAGCAGTTAACAAACATAACCACACTCAGCTAGATTATAAAGAATATGGGAGCTATCACACCAACTCTCTTGACACTAGTTTGGATGTTAAAGATGTCTATTCCAGTTCTTCCAATGAAAGCAATTGCAGTCATGTCATTGTGAAGCAATGGTAAGATTGTGATGAAGCTCCCTGGACATCCAGATCTTTGCAGTTACAGTGTCACATGATTTAATGAGTTTCAGACTTCAATCAGCTCAACGAATATTATGAAGAGTCCAGTTATGGCTCTAGATATTTTCTTTGATTTGTCTGACAACAAAACCCATGTCAGAGGTTCCTCAGGAAAGTCTAAAGCTGTACACTATTTCTTGGAGGATTCCTACACCACAGGAAGCAAGCAATTGAAGAGAATTTTTTTCACTTCCATGGACAGCAGGAAAATACCTAGAAACTTCCACTGCATGATTTCTTGAAGTGGAGATTGAACTGGGGTGGACAGAGTTAAAAATCACACAACATCACGTTATAGTCTGTCAGGGTTATTTGAATGTACAAGCTTTCGGAACACTGTTCCTTCATCAGGTAATCACAGCGCTCCAAAAGCTTGTACTTTCAAATGAACCTGTTGGACTTTAACCTGGTGTTGTATGATTTTTGACTCATTACTTGAAGGCAGTTGAAAGAGTCATAACCCTGAAGTCAGGAAGATGGGGGGAGGTGGGAGTGAAACGCTGCCCTCCCTAATCCATACAATGAATGCATGGGGTCTTGATGAGAGCAAAAGCCAAACAAAGGCCATCTCAGCTGGAATAGCTAGGAGGGCCACAGACTGTATTGTTTCGTCAGCCACATGATTGCTTGCTGGAGTTCCCTCATCAATCTTGGCTGACCTATGGGTTCTATGTGGGTGCTAAGGTATAGCCTGGAGACTTGCAAAATTCTGAACACAATGTTTAGCATTGAATGTGATTCTGCTAATTGATAGAACTTGCTGAATAATCCCGAGTTAATATGAGATAATTAGATTAGATTCCCTACAGTGTGGAAACAGGCCCTTTGGCCCAACAAGTCCACACCGACCCTCTGACTAATGCACCTAACACTACGGGCAATTTAGCATGGCCAATTCACCTGACCAACACATCTTTGGACTGTGGGAGGAAACCGGAGCACCCAGAGTAAACTCACACAGACACAGGGAGAATGTGCAAACTCCACACAGACAGTCGCTCGAGGCTGGAATTGAACCTGGGACCCTGGTGCTGCAAGGCAGCAGTGCCGCCCCTTTGTTTTTGAAAAATATGGAATAAAGAGGAAATTGTGCATGAAATGAACATTTTTTTTCACTATTGAGAGGAGACAAGAAAGCATTCTCGTAAAGGCTGCAGTCAGGAAGTGGGTGAGGGAGAGCAACTTAGTGAAATTACAAACATGAGGGCAGTGGCACTCAGCAAACCAATGGAGGTGACAAGTAAGCAGGACCTTCTTAATTTCATTATAGGACCTTAAAAAGGCCTTAGCAAGCTACTTTCATGCATGGATGGTATCAATATTCCAGAATTCCCTCATTTCAGGAAAGGTTCTATCATTCTGGAAAATAGCAAATACAACCCTGCCATTCCAGAAGGGAGAGAGAGAGAGAGAGAGAGAGAGAGAGAAAGCAGGAATCCATAGGTTTGATGTCTGACCTGGGGAAGGTGTTTGAATCGACCATTACATAGAGTATAGCAATGCACAAAGAAAATAACAAAGTAGTCAGAAAGAGTGAACATGGATTCATCAAAGAGAAATCGTGTTTAACCAGTTTAGAGTTCTTTGAAGGAGTGACACACATTGTGGATAAAGGGGAATCTGAAAACACACTGCACATAGGTTTCCAGAAGGCATGTGATAAGGCCACACCAGAAGTTACTGTGAAATCTGGAAGCTCATGTTATAGTGGGGAATGTATTAGCTTGGACTAAAGCATGGACTGGCTAGCAGAAAACCTTTTCCCCGGGTACAACAGAGTGTTACAAGGAGACATAAATTTAAGGTGAAGGGTGAAAGGTATGGGGGGGAATGTCAGGGGTAGGTTCTTTACCCAGAGAGTGGTGGGGGCGTGGAATGCGCTGCCTGTGGGAACGGCAGAGTCAGAATCATTGGTGACCTTTAAGCGGCAATTGGATAGGTACATGGATAGGTGCTTAAGCTAGGACAAGTGTTCGGCACAACATCGTGGGCCGAAGGGCCTGTTCTGTGTTGTATTGTTCTATGTTCTATGTTCTAAAACAGAGAGTGTACATCGTGGGTCTTTGTCTGGATGTAAGAGTGGAGTGGGTTCAGGGCTGAGGCCTCAACTTTTCACAGTGTCTATCAATAACTTAAGTGAAGGTAGCAAAGGCATGGTGGCTAAATTCACAGATGATACCAAGATAGGTAGGAAATTATGTTGTGAAGAAGATACAAGGAGGCTGCGACAGACCTGGACAGGTTGTGTGAACAGGCAAAAATCTGGCAGATGGAGCAAAATGTGGGAAAACTGTTCACTTTAGCTGGAAGAACAAAAAGAAGTGTTGCTTAAAAAGAGAATGACTGCAGAATAAGGTGCAGAGGCATTTAGATGTTCTACTGCATGAGTCACAGAACATTTTCATGCAAGTAAACAAATGGGATGCTATCGTTTATTACGACAGAAGTAAACATAAAAGGAAGGATGCTATGCTTGACTTATGCAGGGCATTGGTGAGAGCACATCTTGAATACTGTGCAACATTTTGATCATCTTATTTAAGAAGGATGCAAACACATTGAGGTAGTTCAGAAGTTGTTTATTCGATTGATACTTGGATTAGGTCTTGTCTTGTATTAGATTGATACTTGTCATATGAGGATATGTTGGATGGGCTGGCCATGTTTCCACTGAAGTTTAGAGTCATACAGCACAGAGATAAAGCCCTTTGGCCCAACTCGTCCACGCCGACCAGGTTTCCAAAACTGAATTAGTCCAATTTGCCTGCGTTTGGCCTATATCCCTCTAAACCTTTCCTATCCATGGGCCTGTCCAATTTCCTAATACTCTATTAGCTTTGTAATATTCTGGGATTGCAGAAAATGCTACATAATAAAACTTTTCTCTTTTTTTACTTTTAGAATCATACAGAATAGAAACAGACCCTTCAGTCCAACCAGTCCATGCCGAACATAATCCCAAACTGAACTAGTCCTATCTGCTTGCCCCTAGTTCATATCCTGCCATCCTTTCCTATTCATGTACTGCTCAAGGTATCTTTCAAATGTTGTAAATGTGCCCACATTTACCACTTTCCCAGTATGTTCATAACTGGGAACTACTCAATGTGTAAAAACGTTTTCCCCCCATGTCTTTTTTAAATCTCTCTTAAAAATATGCCCCCTAGTCTTAAAATCGCCAATCCTAGGGAAAAGACACAGGCTACTAACTCTATCTGTACCCCTCATTATTTTATGAACCTCTGTAAGGTCGCTTCTAAATCTCCTATGCTCAAGTGAAAAGGTCCAAGGCTATCCAGGCCCTCCTTATAACTCAAACCTTCCATACCTGGCAACATCTTGGTAAGTCTCTTCTGAACCCTATTCAGCTTTATAATATCCTTCGTATAACTAGGCAACCAGAAATGGACACAGTATTCCACAAGAGGCCTCACCAATTTCCTGTACAACCTCAACATGACTTCCCAACTCCTGTACTCAAAGGACTGAGCAATGAAGGCAAGAGTGCTAAAACGCCCTTTTAACCATCCTGTCTATGTGTGACGCAAATGTCAAAGAACCCCTAGGTCCCTCTGTTCTACAACACTACCTAAGACCCCACATCAATTGTATAAGCCCTGCTCCTGTGCCAAATTGTTAGCTCACTGATTCACCTGATCAAGATCCCTTTGTGAAATCAGAAGGCCTTCTTCACTGCCAACTATACTACAATTTTTGTGTCATCAGCAAACTTACTAACCAGACCTTCTATATTTTCATTCAGGTCATTTACATAAATGACAAACAAAAGAGGACCCAGGATCGAGCCCAGTGGAACACTGCTGGTCACAGGCCTTCAGTCCAAAAAAGCAACACTTCATCATCACTCTACTTGAAGAGACTTAACTGAAGTACATAAGATCCTGAAGGGTCATGATAATGTGGACGTAGAAAGGATGTTTCCTCTTGTGGGTCAGTCCAGAGGGGACACTGCTTTAAAATTAAGTGTTGTTCTTTTAGGACTGGAGTCAGGAGAATTTATTTCTCTCAGAGGGCTGTGTAACATTTAAACTTTTTGCCTCAGGAGACAGTGGAGATCGGTCTTTGATTACTTTTGATGAAAAGATAGATTCTTGTCTGGCAAGGAAATCAAAGTATAGCGGGGGGGGGGGGAACGGGGGAGGGTGGAGAGATGAAAACATGAAACTTGGAACAGAAACAGATCAGCCACGATCTTACTGAATGGTAGAGGCTTGAGGGGGCAAATGGTCTATTTGCACCCTGAATTTATATGTTCATAGAAGTTTGTTAAGATGTCCACTAACAGCTCATTTAGCATTATCACTCAGGCTTGCAATCTCACTCATTAATGCTTGCTAGAAGTTATAGAGATTCTCAAACAACAACCTGTCCTCTATAGGAGAAGGAAACATATCCAGGCATTGTGCCTTACATTCTCCATTGCAGCTTCTCAATCAATTAGAGTCAACATGCAACCAATCAGCACCCTCTTCTAATGCCCTATAACTTGGTACGCCCTTTAAAATTTGTCATTCTTGCAAAGTGTCCTGATGAATGCAAAGAGAAAAGCTTCAACAGCATGGCTCTTTTTGGAGCAAAAAAGTAAAAAATATTGTAACTTATGACATAATTGGTAACTAACTCCATTGAGGAAATATCTACACTTAAATAAAAGGTGCACACTTTCAAATGTAACTTTTTACCAATGGATGTACTGCAAACTTTGTTTTAAACAGTGCATTATGAACCAGCATTCTTGGTAAACCAACAAAAATTATGTACCACAAATATCACAAGGTTTACTGTATCAGTCTGTCCAAATATTATAGCTTTTCAATGTATTTACCTCAATGCAAATATACATGTTGTTCAATCAAATGGCCACACGAAATATCAACACTCGATTCAATTTCGAGTCAATTTCTCCTCAAATACTGTGATCTATCACCAGGTCTGAGTCACCAGTTGACTGTGTGATTGAGAAGTTTTATTTGAGGCAAAGTTATATTACTATTTAAGGGATTTATTCTGTAAATAAAGTATAACAATGATGCGTATACCCCTGCATTTCTATTATTTAGTGTGTGTTTTTACACTGATTAAATGGACCCCTTGATTATCCAGAATATTTGATCTGTCGGCACATTCCTGATCCCATAGGTGCTGGATAATAAATATTTACTGTATTATTTTTCATCCAATTCTCTTTTCTCCTAAAACTCATCGTGCGGATGATGTGGATTAGGGTGTTTTTGTCCAAGTTTAAAGGGAGGTTTAGGTAACAGTCAAAATCACTGACGATCCAATTTTATCTGCACTGGTTTTTTGACCCTGCATTTTTTGAAGCTAATTGATGAGAAGACCCCTTTTTTTCCAATTTGGACACAGAAGCATTCCTTCCCACAGTCAAGGCCGGTTACTGGCAGTGCAAGAATAAATTGGCCAGTTAAACCAAATACTCAGCAACAGAATTGCTCAGGGAATATGAAAAACTAAAGAGGTTCAAATTTCAATTACCATATCAAACAGCAGTAAATCTATCTGAAATCCTTTTTGCCGAACAAGATGTTTTTTTTTTCCAGAAATGTAAATGTATAAAATACTGAGGAAACCCACAATGCTCCCAACCACTTTCGGAAATATTCACAACCTTGCTTTTAATTTTTGTTCCCAAAAGTTTAGTTTGTCCCATTTTAAAGTTGTTTTCCATCACTCCTCAAGTCCTCATCCTCTCTCTCCTACCTCCCTATTAATCAGCTGACGGGTTTCCTAAGGGTATTGGTGAAAATGGACAATCTGTCCCAAACCCCTTGGGCTGCTGCTATAAAAATGGTCATTGGAGAGAGAAGGAGTGCAGTTAGGATGATTGATCCTTTCAATATATTGTTTAAATTTTGCTTTTCACCTCAATGACAATCCCCACTATGTATCCATTGACCTTAACTAAGAGGTTGAATAAAGAAATAACTTTCCAATTGCCACTCCCTGTGTTTATTTTCTACAATTCACCAAAAGGCAGATTTCTGGATATTCATTGGCCAGGTTAGACCTTTTGATAGGAGGTCAATTGGCTGGAGAACTGGCTTATGGTCCAAACTAATGCCAACATCATAGAACATAGAACATAGAAGAATACAGCGCAGTACAGGCCCTTTAGCCCTCGATGTTGCGCCGATCCAAGCCCACCTAACCTACACTAGCCCACTATCCTCCATATGCCTATCCAATGCCCGCTTAAATGCCCATAAAGAGGGAGAGTCCACCACTGCTACTGGCAGGGCATTCCATGAACTCACAACTCGCTGAGTAAAGAACCTACCCCTAACATCTGTCCTATACTTACCACCCCTAAATGTAAAGCTATGCCCCCTCGTAATAGCTGACTCCATACGTGGAAAAAGGTTCTCACGGTCAACCCTATCTAAACCCCTAATCATCTTGTACACCTCTATCAAGTCACCCCTAAACCTTCTTTTCTCCAATGAAAACAACCCCAAGTGCCTCAGCCTTTCCTCATACGATCTTCCTACCATACCAGGCAACATCCTGGTAAACCTCCTCTGCACCCGTTCCAGTGCCTCCACATCCTTCCTATAGTATGGCGACCAAAACTGCACACAATACTCCAGATGCGGCCGCACCAGAGTCTTATACAACTGCAACATGACCTCAGGACTCCGGAACTCAATTCCTCTACCAATAAAAGCCAGTTCGCCATATGCCTTCTTCACCGCACTATTTACCTGGGTGGCAACTTTCAAAGATCTGTGTACATGGACACCAAGATCCCTCTGCTCATCCACACTACCAAGTATCCGACCATTAGCCCAGTACCCCATCTTTTTGTTACTCTTACCAAAGTGAATCACCTCACACTTAGCTACATTGAACTCCATTTGCCACCTTTCTGCCCAGTTCTGCAGCTTATCTATATCCCGCTGTAACCTGACACATCCTTCCTCACTGTCAACAACTCCTCCGACTTTCGTATCATCCGCAAACTTGCTCACCCAACCTTCTAGCCCCTCCTCCAGGTCATTTATAAAAATGACAAACAGCAATGGTCCCAAAACAGGTCCTTGCGGAACACCGCTAGTAACAGCACTCCAAGATGAACCTTTACCATCAACTACTACCCTCTGTTTTCTTCCAGCCAGCCAATTCCTAATCCAAACCTCCAACTCATCCTCAATGCCATACCTCCGTATTTTTTGAAGTAGCCTACCATGGGGAACCTTATCAAACGCCTTACTAAAATCCATTTACACCACATCTACTGCTTTCCCCTCGTCCACCTCCTTAGTCACCTTCTCAAAGAATTCAATAAGGTTTGTGAGGCATGACCTGCCCTTCACAAAACCATGCTGACTATCCTTGATCACATTATTCCTATCCAGATGTTCATAAATCCTATCCCTTACAATTCTCTCTAAGACTTTGCCCACAACAGAAGTGAGACTCACCGGCCTATAGTTACTAGGGTTATCCCTACTCCCCTTTTTGAACAAGGGAACCACATTTGCTAGCCTCCAGTCTTCTGGCACTACTCCTGTAGACAACGAGGACATAAAAATCAAGGCCAATGGCTCTGCAATCTCCTCCCTTGCTTCCCAGAGAATCCTAGGATAAATGCCATCAGGCCCAAGGGACTTATCTATTTTCACCCTTTCCAGAATTTCCAACACCTCTTCCCTACATACCTCAAAGTCATTCATTCTACTTAATTGTGACTCAGTATTCACATCGGCAACAATGTCCTGTTCCTGAGTGAATACTGACGAAAAGTATTCATTCAGTGTCTCCCCAATCTCTTCAGCCTCCACACGCAACTTCCCACTACTATCCTTGACTGGACCTATTCCTACCCTAGTCATTCTTTTATTCCTGACATACCTATAGAAAGCCTTAGGGTTTTCCCTAATCCCACCAACTAAGGACCTTTCATGTCCCCTCCTTGCTGCTCTTAGCTCTCTCTTCAGGTCCTTCCTGGCTACCTTATAACTCTCAATCGCCCCAATTGAACCTTCACGCCTCATCTTTACATAGGCCGCCCTCTTCCATTTAACAAGGGATTCCAATTCCTTTTTAAACCACTGCTCCCTCACACGACCCTTTCCTCCCTGCCTGACCGGGAGCTCAACTCCCACATTAGTTGAGGTTATCATGAAGGCCCTGCCTTGTTAGTCTTGCCCCTTCAGTAGAGGTGAGGTGACCTTCGGACTAAACTCATCACCAGCCATCCCTCTCGTAAGAGAGTGGTCCTCTTGAACGTCCTTACCTTGAGATGGAGGAGGTGGCTCTGTAGGCAACAGCTATATTCTGAGAGCGTTTGTGAATAATTGCTCAAGAGTTGAATCAACTTTAGCTGAATAAAGCATCTAAATGCCATCCAAAAAAATTTGGGGTTCATTTTAATCTCAAGCAAAATGCATTGACTGGTCTGGGAAGTACAATTAGTGTTGAGGTAGGAGGAGTTGGTTGAGCTGGTGCACAATATTATTTAAACTGAATGCAAGGGCCGAGGTGGATGTTGGGGAAAGTTGTTTGATTTTTAAAAATTGTTTAACATTATGGATGCTCCCTTAAATGTAAATTATCTGCAGAAAGGATCTAAAGACGCCCCCATGACTGCACTTCATTTTCTATCACTGGATTTAACTGAGGCAGAACAATCCAGTATCCATTAACTAAGAATGCAGATCATCTGCTGGTACTTAACTGCACGCGAGTCCAGGAGAGGCAGAGAGAAAACTGAGCCCATCAGCAGAATAGATTGGAAACAGCTCAGTTTGGTTTGCCAGCAGAATGTGTTTCTTAAGAAGTCTTGGTCCAGCTCTCACTGCTGAGCAATACTATCCATGATAATCCTGGCCTAAAGCAACATATTATGACACCCCTCCAGGCATTCTCCTCCAAAGGAAGGGACACCACCACAAGTGCCCCTGCATCCTGGTCTGAGTAATTTGAATCAACCTAATTTGGATCAAGCATAGTTGGGACTTGAAACCAGACAGAGGTCACTACCACAAGAGCCCAACAACTTTCTTTAAATCAATCTGTTCAGTTTTGCAAGGACTTACCTCTGGAACTTGTACTCTGTTCTCCTGGCTCATAGGTAGGGTCACTACCTCTGAACTACGCAAATGTTCTGTACTATCGTCTGTTGATGTGCAACTTACAATAGACCTTGATGTCAAAAACAGTGGTGCTGGAAAGGCACAGCCGGTCAGGCAGCATCTGAGGAGCAGGAAAATCAACATTTCGGGCATCAGTTCTTCAACAGGAATGACCTGACTGGCTGTACTTTTCCAACACCACAATTTTTGTCTCTGATCTCCAGCATCTGCAGTCCTCACTTTCTCCTCATTGATCTTAATGTGCCTAACTAACGGAGTGGAATAATTGCCATGGTAATCACCACCGAGTGCTATCTGGTAGAACTTGCTGCCAAGGTCTAAAGTTGATCGTGACTCTGTGCAATCATGCAAAGTGATGATGACCCATTTCACATCTCTGTTTACATTTCACGGCAGCCTTGATTAATTTGAAAACTAAGCTTTGTTGCAATACACGAATGGTTCTCCTATAACTACAAGTTGTTTATTTATATCCCCGACATCAAATCATTGTTCTTGAAAGTCTCCAACAATGTCCACACACTGATCCTTGTGAACTCTCTTCTAAGACAATAACAGCCACTCCAAAGTAATTCTTTACATTTGGAATATTTTATGATGTTTCTGGGTCTTTTGTCAAGCTTCTGTAAGATCTCACAAAATTGTGAGACTTGTCTCGAACGTTTCACAGCTCATTATAGTTTGGATCAATTTTAACACAACCTTAAAATGCAAGTCATTAGAATGTGGGCATTACCGACTAAGTCCTTAAGACCATAAGACACAGGAGTAGAAATTAAGCCATTCGGTCCATCAAGCCTGCTTCGCCATTCAATCATGGCTGATCAAAGTCAGCATTTCTTGCTCATCCTGAAACGCCCAGAGGAATGTACGAAGTCAACTACATTGCTAGGGGTCTGAAGTCATATGTAGGTCAGACCAGGCCAGGATGACAGAGGTCTTTTCTAGAGGCCATTATTTTTTACTATAAATAACAGAGGTTATATTTAATCCTGTTCTTCATTCCAGATTTCTATTGAACTGAAATTTCATCATCTGCCATGGTCGGATTCCAATCCATGGTCCCAAACTATTTCCTTGGGGTTGTGGAATACTAGGCCAGTGACATTACCACTACATCACCATATCCTTGCCAGAAATCACATTAAGGTGGTTGGGTGGCTCAGTGGTTAGCACTGCTGTCTCAGTGTCAGGGGCCTGGGTTTGATTCCAGCCTCGAGCGACTGCCTGTGCGGAGTTTGCACATTCTCCCCGTGTCTGCTTGGATTTCCTCCCACAGTCCAAAAATGTGGAGGTTAGGGTGGATTGGCTTTGGGAAATTGCCCATAGTTTTCAGGGATGTGTCGGTTAGGTGCATTAGTTAGGGGAAAAGTAGGGTAATGGGTCTGGGTTTGATACTCTTTGGAGGGTGGGTGCAGACTTGTTGGGCTGAAGGGTCTGTTTCCACATTGTAGTAATGGTAAAGGCACTTTTACCAAAAGAAATGTAATGACAAGTATTGTGTTGGAGGTTGGGTGGGTTATGACACTGGATTCTTTTCCTCTAGGGCCTGGGTTTGAATCCTGAAGAAGGGCTTATGCCCGAAACGTCGATTCTCCTGTTCCTTGGATGCTGCCTGACCTGCTGTGCTTTTCCAGCAACACATTTTCAGCTGGGTTTGAATCTAGCCCAGACAGATAAAGTGAAAGTTTACTTCTTCTGTTCCAAATGAGGAAGGTTTATGTCAAGTCAATCCCACTCCAAGCGGATGTGGACCCATTAGCAAGGTCTATTGTAACATCCAGACAACCTTGCTCAGAGGCTTTGCAAAGATAAAGGATTCAAAAACTTCATTCTAGTTTAGAATTGAAAAGAAAACAGAGAGAGTTTTTAATCTGTAGCAGCCTGTGTTATCTGTGGCTTGCATTATTCAATGCCAACATTGAGTCACTTAGTTTCGACAATCCTCATCCTTAGTAAGCATAAAATTCACAAAAAATATTGTCTTCCATCACTGACAAGTTTTTAACCATCATAAAGAGTCATGGAGTCATAAAGATGTACAGCACGGAAATGGACCCTTCGGTCCACGTTGTCTATGCCAACCAGATATCCCAACCCAATCTAGTCCCACATGCCAGCACCCGGCCCATATCCCTCCAAACTCTTCCTATTCATATACCCATCCAAATGCCTTTTAAATGTTGCAATTTGTGCCAGCCTCCACCACATCCGCTGGCAGCTCATTCCATACACGTACCACCCTCTGTGTGAAAAAGTTGCCCCTCAGGTCTCTTTTATATCTTTCCCCTCTCACCCTAAACCTATGCCCTCTAGTTCTGGACTCCTCTAGCCCAAGGAAAAGACTTTATCTATTTACTCTATCCATGCCCCTCTCATAAATTTGTAAACCTCTATAAGGTCACCCCTCAGCCTCCGACACTCCAGAGGAAACAGCCCCATCCTGTTCAGCCTCTCCCCCATAGCTCAAATCCTCCTACCCTGCTGATGGGCAGGTGAGAAATTGTCTCCTCCAGTGTTGCTTGAGCCAAGAGGAAGAATGGTACAGATGCTGGAATGTTCTACTGTCAGGGGGCTCATCATGAGTATTTTGTAAGACTGACAGTTAGCCCCATCAGCACCATGACCATACAGCAGTACACAGCTTTGTACCTATTTTGTTCCTGGAAATGTTCTTGCTCTGGGGTTACTTTTGGCTGTCTTGAACACGCTGCTCCTTTTGAAACTCTGAGGAGCATTCCACGAACAAAAAAGGGGTAAATCAATGTTTTACCCATTCCACAGCTTCGTTAGTGTGTTTCATGATGAATAAGAGAAGGTACAGAAGCCTGAACACATGCACCAGCCAGTTTCAAAAGAGTTTCAACTCTATTGTTATTAGAATACTGAATGGACTCACAAACTCTTAACATTCACCTGTACCTGTGTTTTTGTTTTTACCGCTGTATACCTATGATTTACTTATTTATGCTACTTAATTCTGTGATCTGCCTGTATTGCTCACAAGACAAAGCTTTTCACTGTGCCTCAGTACACATGACAATAAATTCAATTCAATTCAATTCAATTCAATGTAACTGTTCCATCCCCCAAATCTTTTGAGCTTTCTTGTTCTCAAAATATATTCTCCTCTTTTTAAAGGTAGTTTATGGTGAACTACAGATGATCGAACTAAATAGCATGGCAGGTTCAAGCAGCTGAATTCTCTGCCTTTGATTAATCAGTAAGAGCTGAAACATTAGTGGCATCGTCCTTACCTCTGAATCAGGCAGCCCAGGCTCATGTCCTATTGCTCAAGAGGTAGGTAGTAACACCACTGAACAGTTTGATTAGAAAATATCTTACTGCCTCTATCACTGGCAAAGCATTGCAGCAATGTGTACTATCTACGTGACTGCATTGCAACAAAAAAGCCAAGGTTTCTTTGGTAGCACATCCCAAACCTACAACTTCTTACCATCCAGTTAGGAGGAAAGGCGGCACAAGAGAATATACTCTGTCCCCCCCAGACCCCCTGCTTTGTCACACACCATCCTGACTGGGAATTATATCACTGTTCCATTACTGTCACTGCATCAAACATCTTCCAACCTAACAGAAATATGGTCAGACTTTCACCACACAAATGGCAGCGTTTCAAGACGTTGGCTCACCACCACCAGTTATCCATGTATAATTAATGCTGGCCTTCCCAGTGACAGGCACAGCTGCGGGTGAATAGAGAGGAAATAAAAATTCCCGCTCTTAAGTATATAGGAAATAGAAGTAAGCCGATTGGGGAATATAGCCACAGGTGCACATAAAGCAAAAAAATGCCAAGCTTTTGTGCTGTGTTAATTGGTCTAAGCCGGGATGACAGAAGAGGTACACAGCAGGCTTCAGTATCTCTCGCTTGATATGTGAATTTTGCTTCGAGTTCCAACCCTGGCCAAAATGTGTGGGAATACTGGATGAGAAAGAACATGCTTAAATCATGACCTCTATTGGCACTGACTGTTAAGCCCAATAGTTGAACAAAACAGTAGAAGGAAGTGAGCAGTGGGGGCCAATATTTAACTCAGTTGGTGGCACTGTCACACCTCTGAGCAAGAAAACAATGGGTTCAAATCCCATTTTCAGGACTTGAGCACACATGCAGGCTAACAGTTCAGTGAAGTACTGAGGAAGTGCTCCATTTTCAGAGATGCTGCCTTTTGGATGAGACATTAATCAAACAGAGAACTTCCCCCTCAGCCCTCTTGAAGGTACATAAAAGAGTTTAAAGCACTATCAAAGCAAAAACTTTGTCTGATATGTGTGAAGTAACATTTGCACATGTAGGATTAGGCCATGACCATTTCCGAAAAGCAAGAATCTAATCATTGCCCCTTGCTACTTAATGGCATTACCATTACTGAATTCCCCACTGTCAATATCTGCAGGTTACCATTGACCAGAAATGAACTGGATCAGCTATATAAGTACTTCAATAGCAGGTCAGATGCTGGGAATTCTTTGGCAAACACTCACCTGCTTTGTCTCCAATACCTACCCACCATCTATAAGTCACAATGCAGGAGTGTAATCGCATAGATTCCGTTTGCCTAGATGGGTCCAACTCCAACAACTCAAGATACTCGACATACCAGCAACATACCAGCCCGTTCACAGGAGCATTCAGGGATAGGAAATTACTGCTGGTTTAGCCAGTGACACCCACATCCCTTGAATGAACAGAAGAAATGCATTTGCTGTTCTTGTCCTTCTAGGTGGTAGAGGTTGCAGATGCGAACTGCATGGTTTAAGGAAGCATAGTGACTTGCTGTCATCTGTCTGACTGATGTCACTGCACATCATTAGTCGACAAAGTGAATGTTGACATGGGGCTTCTCACCAAAGAGAGTAGAGCAGACCTTGGTTTATCATCTAATTTGAAATTCCACCCTTCCAAAAATAGGTTATGGGGATCAGCCGTGATCTTATTGAATGGCAGGATGGACTTGATGAGCTGAATAATGTACCTCAGCTCCTATATTTTATAGTGTTATTGACTGCTCCTTTGGTACTGCTCTGGAGAGTTAGGCTGATTAATGGATTCAGTCAGTCGGATGGGACTTGAGCTCTCAATGTTGCAACACGAGAAATGGCTGAGAAGCAAAAAGATTGGAACAATGCTGAAAGATTGGTTTGGAGAGGGGTGAGGATGATGGTGAACAGAAGGAGGTACAGGATGATTGTGCACCAGACTGCCCTTGAACATGTCCTGGCAACATGTTTCAGAATTCCTTTGGTGGGAGACTTAGACATGGTCACGAGCAACTTGAGGGAATTGGGAAGAGAAAAGCAAGAGGATGACTAAAACAAAACAGCTGGAAAACCACTGAGAGGAGGGACCAAGTCAGCAGAGGTGGTAGCTGGACAGGGTTGGGGGGGGGGGGGGGGGGGTAAAGAGGAATTTGGTTCAGAGATGCAGCAAGTGCTAATCTGGTTTACTTCTAATTGCATGCCAGCAGCGGTATGTGGGCTTGAAGCTTGTCCAATCACCGTCATCCACTGTGTCACATTTCCATTCCCAAGACTTTCCACCTAAGTTATTCACAGCTGTAGCTGCCAAAGCCCTAAGTTAAACAGAAGCCGTTTTGTTGAGTCTCATGCACCTCTGGGACTGGACCAAGGTTACAAAGGCTCAATTCATTTGTGATTAATATTTTGTAAGGTTTTTGCAAAAATATTTTCTCAGTTTCCGTTATTTGGGCTGAATCCAAACCAGACTCTCCAGAGGTAAGACATGTTACACAATACTTGCCTCTGTACCATTGCGTATTATACATGTACCGATAAACTATACCACCCACACCCCCTCTAAAAGGGACGACACACACACACACACACACACACACACACACACAACCTAGATCAAGGTGGATTTGTATTTGAATTTTATTTATTTCTTCAAAGTGCTTCTGCTGAGTCAGCAGAGACAAATGTCAATATTCCAATATTTCAGTGGTCAGCATGAGTTAACCAGACACAGTTCACTGGCATGTTAGTCAGCTGCTAAAGTGTAGAGTTGACAGACACTGGGATTTTGTCTTTTTATCCCCAGATCTTTCATCCTCCTACAAGCAAAATAACCCCTTCCCTTCATTGATTGAGATCCTGTCTGATGCAAAATAAAACACATCCAAAATGATTTATAATCTATCGGGTGATAAAGAGATTCACAGCCATGTCCCCACCCAACTCCACACTAAGATTCCTGATTTTTGTTGCCTTTCAGTAATGGGCTTTACAATGACAGTGAAGAGCTGACTTCCTGATCGACTCCAGCCCATCTGGCACAGATAAATGCAAGCCAAAGTCCAACGGAGGCCTCGGGTGATTTTGACTCAGCCACAGTGAAGGAATGGTGATATAATCCAATTCCGGATGGCATGAAGCTTGGAGGTGAACTTGCATGTTCTCGGTTGTCACATGCTTGGTGCCACGTTTCCTTTCATTCCCATTTGCTCGGGCTTGGTAGTTTTGCCTGGTATCACAGGCAGTCAACTCTTCACTTCTAGATTTCAGCTGAATTCCCCATGCTCAGACCGAGACAACTGTAAGATCAGGTTCGGAGTGGTCCTGAACCGAACCTCAGCTCGCAGGTTAATAATGAGTAAAGGTAAAGTTGGCGCAGGGCTGCTCTCTCATTAGAGAGAGACTGATGGTGGTCACCACACCTCAGGTGGAGGTTGTGAGAAGGAGAGTCCTTTATGGTGACCTCAGCTGGTGCAGGAATTAACCCATGCTGCTGGCATCATACTGTATCATATCCCAGCTGGTTAGCTGAATCAGCGCAAGGTGGAGGAACTGTTTCCAACACCTTCAATTACTTTACCAGTGATTGAGAGTAGACCAATAGGCTGGTAAGTAGACAGGTTGGATTTGTCCTACTTTTTGTGGGCAGGTCAGACCCTGGGCAATCTTGTACAAGCAGATGTCAGTGTTGAAGCTTGATTCCATGGTCGTCAATCTGCTAGCCTCCTAAAAATCTACCAGTCCCAGTTTTTAAATTTTTAAAATTGACACCTAGGCTCAAACAGCTTTTTAGGGAGCAGAGCTCCAGATTTCCAGCACCATTCCTGTAAAGAGGTATTACCTGCTATCATCCCATGGACTGTGTTGCTCTAATTGGTTAATCCCTGAGTTCTGGACTTCCTCCACCAAAGGAATTATTTCTTTGATCGAACCTATCAATTCTTAAACATCTGAAACATCTGAACTCGGACCTGATTTATCTATTCTTTTAAGTCTGCTTTGTCCCTTCATCTTGAGTGAATAAAAAAATCATATATCTGACTGGTGAAGAAAAATTACAGAGCAAATCAAAAAATGATGTTCATTTATCAGTTTAATGAGGCATTCCACTGAAGGATTGCTGGCTTGCAGTCTTGGAGTTCTTGCTTAGTAAACATTCAGATCTGACCTCATCTCTAAGTCATTTAACTACTGCTTGGAGTATTTATATATTTAAAAAAACAAAGTTAAGAAATCAAGATCAAAGTTCAAGGCCCACATCATCCAGACATTGCTACGGCTGAATCGAGTAAAAATGAAAAGATAATTCAGGAAGCAAACATTAGCTGAGTTTAGTTTAAGAATAGTTATAGATTGCTGGGAGAAGGGAGGGTTGGGGAGGTTAGACGTGCTCCAGGGTTATGAGGTCTTGTGGGGAATTAAAGTGAGACTATTTGATGAATTGCACTTTTTTTTAACCAGGGCTTAGTTGATAGCAATCCCTGTGAGTTCAAGCTCGCCTTCAAAAATGCTGAACACCTAACCAAAGCTGACACACTGCAGTGAGGAGACAATGTTGCATCAGTGGAGATGATTAAATCAGTGCAGCATAAAGAGACTGGTGGCAGCAGGACTTCAAATCAAACACTCACTATTTTCTAATTTACCTTTCCAATGATGTGACTGTCGTTGGCTTGGCCCGAAACTGTTGCCCATTCCCAACTGCCCTGGAGGTGCTGGTAAGTCACCTTGCTGATCTGCTGCAATCACAGCCACAAAGCTGTCAAGTAGGGAATTCCCAAATTTTCACCTGGCAACTGTGAAGGAGGAATAATGTAACTCCAAGTCCAGATGGTGCTTGTGGCTTGGAGGCTATGGCGCTCCCCTGTGTTAGTTGCCCTCATCACTGAGTGGTAACATCATGGGTTCGGAAGGTGCTGTCAAAGGAATCATGGTAAGGTACTGGAGTGCAAATAGTACATACTGCTGTCAATCTGTGTTGACGATGTGAATGTTGGAAGTGGTGGATGGGGTGCCATTCAGTGGGTTGCTTTGTTCTGGGTGGTGTTAAACCTCTCGAGTGTTGTTGGATTTCCACACTCTGACCTACCTATTCCTGTAGCATCAGTAATTATATGGCTGCTCCACATCAGTTTCTATACAATGCTAACCTGCAGGCTGATGATCATCATTGATAAGCCACAGGTCCTAGTTATACATCATACAAAGAGGAACACAAGAAAGCACAGTGAGTCAAGGAGTGGGTGGTGGCCAGCTGCAGATGCAAATGCACAGAAACCTGTTTTGTGTGGCACTAATGCAAGAGTCTTTAACAATCTTGCAGGTAGCACATTTCTGTAATGTGAACCATTTTCAGCCCTCAGATATCTGTGTTACACCTATAAAATGGGTGCAGCACAATTCCATTTCTAACCTACCATATTAAGTTTGTCCTCCAGTCGCCAAAATAGATTGGTGTAAGAGATCAAGTGGCTCTAACTGAAGATGATGAGGGAGTTCTCGACATGTGTTCCTCCACCATCAGTACGAAGAACTCACATTGCTATTTAAGGGACCTTGCTGTACTGGCTGCCTTATTTGCCAAAGCAACAGGGAACAGACTTCCAGTGGAATGTGATTAGCCATAAAGAGCTTTGGAATATTCAGGAGAAAGAACTTCTTCTACCAACAAAGATAGAAGAAGCAGCATTGAAGGACTTGCCTTCTTCCTGTCTGATAAAACGTAGAATACACAAGAAAGATAGTGACAGAGGTAGAGGGATGGGAGCTGGGTGAGGAAGGAGTACCTAACAAACATCATTTTCCTTGAATCCTGACCATGAATGTAACGGTGTTGCCTGAAAAGCATTGACAGTTGCTAGAGTTTAAGCCAAATCTTGTACCGACTTATGCTTTTGAGATGTTAAGGAGAACAGAAGTATCTCACTCTTTGGGAGAGGAGACATATACTAATTGGCTTATCTATGAAGAGGAACACCTATAAGCATTACAGGACCACCCTTAGGGTCAATGCGTAGTAGCACAATCTATTTGTACAAGAATTTTTGCAGAAGCTGCAGAGTTGGTCATATTTTTAAGGAAAGTGCATTCTGGAAAGTATTCCAGAGTGAGCTTAAGTTAAAGACAAGAGAAAGAATGTTTCATTCAACTAAGAATGCCAGGGCTCAATTTCCCTTTTCTTAAAGAGAAAGGACTACTAGCCACTCTGATATAAGTCTGCCTACTGAAACCACAAATGCTTTCACTGCAGGTTCTACAATTAACTTTCGTCCATTCTGAAAACAAACCAAATTCCTCCCTTATTCCAAAGGAAGTCAAAGCACTGAACAGTCACCATCTTAATTTGTTTACATTACATTGCAACTTACAGGACAGCACTGTGCTTGTAACATGATGCTGTTCATTTTTTTTAAGTGACTCTGGCTGCATTTGTTGGGAGTTAAAAATCAAAAATATTGCTGTGGGTCTGGAGTTACATATAGACGGGGTGAGGATGGCGTCACCTTTTATTCCTAAAAGGGCATTAGTCAACCAGATAGGTTATTAGGACAATTGACAATGATTACATGGTTGCCATTAGGCCTTTCATTTAATTGATTTTAAATTTCACCGTCTGCCACTGTAGGATGCAAACCCAATGTCTCCCAAGGGTTAGTATGTGGTTCTGGATTACTAACCCAGTGACATTACCACTGCGCTGTTGTCTGATGACCATTGAAACTCTTCAATTAAAAAAAAGGGGTTTCCCTAAATTACAGCATTGTCCAAATACTACAATGTGTATACATCACCACCACACCATACACACACACAGCACTGGAAGAAACTCAACTATTATCACTTTATTTGCCTTTTGCTCCATGACTATTTTGTCGTTAAATCTATTCCTGACTCGTCCTTTTGTTTTTAACTCTTTCTACAGCATTAAACCCTCATTTCTACCATCCTTCAGTTCCGTTAAAGAGTCATATTCAATACAAAGTAATAATCCCATTTCTCACCACCAGTGATGCTGCCAGACCTGCTAAATTTTCCAGCACTTTGTTTTTGAGTCAGATTTCCAACACCTGCAGTCTTTTGTTTCTGTACAAGAAACTTTGACGTGCATACCAAGACTAAGTTCAGCCACGTGGAAAACCAGGCTTGTGTTATCCTGTGCCAGCATTTTCTGGTTTTGCATGCTTTCAATGTGTAGGCCACTTACTAGGAACAAACCCATAACATCATATCTGCGTGAAGACACATTGGCAACATAGTAACAGAACTGATTACTTCTGGGGTTCTCGTGACACTCCAGGCGCAGCAGTCATTGTGATTATTGACAGGCCTGATTCGTTTATCCTGCTGATGTGCTTATTTTACAAAAATGATCAAACTATTCTAACCAGGAAGGCCAGCAACAAGCAATGAAAGGATATACTTGCTCTCACCAGTGTTTTGCATGTGTAAACACTGGTTGCAATGGGCTGGTTAAAAAAATGTTTGGAGAGCTTTACAGGCTAGACAGGCTTTCCAAAGACTCTGACATAATTATCTGTTATTGAATATTACCTCTTTTGGAGGAAAAACAGTCAGGCTATTTGGAGAATGTGGACCTGTGTGCAAGGTTCAGCAATAGCATCAGACCTTGCCCTACACCAACCTCCTTCGGAGCACTAGATCTCTGAAACTACGCACAAAGTTTCGTTGAAAGATGCCAAAAAAGGACAAGTTATTAAGTTTACAAATGAATGGAGTTTATTTTTCTTTTTGAGATGAAATAGGTATTTGATACTTCGGATGATTTGAAGCAGATTCATCAAGAGTTGGTTGGAGACATTGCTGATGCACATATTTTCAAACTGAGAAGTCCCAAATTCCAATGTGTTTTGGAGGAATAGGCAATTGTCCACACTAGTAGGTTTCTATCCAGGATGTTCATGTCCTAGCTCTGGAGGTCAAGGGTCATGGCGAAATGGGTGCAATTCTCATCCCCACTTGGGAATTAGGAAGAAGGTGTCTGGACATTGCCTCTTGGGAAAGAAAGTCAGCATAACCCCTTAATGTCATTTGTGCTTTCAGTGTAAATTGAGCATTTGTGAGGAGATTTGTTCATGTAGCTCACTTCAATGATATAATTGAGAATCATTTTATCAGGTGCAGAGGTTGTGAACCCAAACCTGTTACCTGCCCCTCAACACCAGGGGCGGCACGATGGCACAGTGGCTAGCACTGCTGCCTCACAGCGCCAGAGACTGGATTCAATTCCCGCCTCGGGCAACTGTCTGTGTGGAGTTTGCACATTCTCCCCGTGCCTGTATGGGTTTCCTCCGGGTGCTTCAGTTTCCTCCCACAGTCCAAAGATGTGCAGGTTAGGTGAATTGGCCATTCTAAATTGCCCGTAGCGTTAGGTATAGGGGAATGGGTCTGGGAGCGTTGCTCTTCCGAGGGTCGTTATGGACTTGTTGGGCTGAAGGGCCTGTTTCCACACTGTAAGTAATCTAAACCAGCCTGCACCATGAGGAGCAGTGTTATGCAATAAAATGTCTCCCACCAAGTGCACTAAAGTAAGTACGTCATAATTGGATTCCCTTTGAAAATGATGTAAGATCTGTGTCACTAAATTTTATCTGCTTTGGACTGCCCACACATAGATATGCACACTGCTGTTGAGAAGGAGTTCCCTCCAAGAGTTGCAGTGACAGAGAAGGAACAGCAATATGTGACTAAGTCAGGATGCTGTGCAGCTCAAAGGGGAACTTGAAGGTGGTGGTGGTTCGATATGTCTGCTCTCTTTGTCCTTCTACTGTTAGAGGTAATAAGGCTGCAAGGAGTTATTGAAGGAAACTTGGCAAATTGTTTTATTGCATATTGCAACTGGTAAACTTTGCTGTCAATGTATGTTGGTGGAGATTGAGTGCCAACGAAGCAGCTGCTTTGTCTTAAATAGTGGTGAAGTCTATGTATTAGTTGAACTGCACTCAGCCAGGCAAGTGGAGAATATTCCAACATAATCCTGACTTGTGCACTGTAGATGGTGGACAGGCTTTGGAGAGTCAGATGTTGAGTTAATCACAGGCAGAGGCCACAGTCTCTGATATGTTCTTGTGATCACAACAGCTACCTGAATGGTCCAGTTAAACTGCTGGTCAATAGCAACCCTGAGTACACTGATAGAGATTAAGCTATGGTAACAAATTTCATGAGGAGATAGTTATGTTTGCTAGTGTTAGAGATGGTCATTGGCTGGCACATGTGTGATATGAATGGCATTTGCCATTTATCAGTCGAAGCATGAATCTTGACTATGTCTTGTTGAATGTAAGGATGGACTGTTTCTGGAATTAGATATTCTGGGTTTAGGTGTAACCAATCTACTGCATTACTACAATCAATCCACTGACATGTGGGCATCATTGGCAAAGTTGGCATCTGTTGCACACCTCTAAATGTCCTTTAAATGAAGGGCTTGCTTGGATGTTTCAGGGTTCCAAGAGTCAACTACATTGCTTTGGTTCTGGAGTCACGTATAGGCTAGATTAGTTAAGGACAGAAGCTTTTCATCCTGAAAAAAAGACATTAGTGAACTAGATGAATTTTTACAACATTGGTAGTCTCAGCAATTGTGTCCAGGAAACCATTTTTCCATTCCAAATTTATTAACTTAATTCAAATTCCACCAACTGCCAGGGTGGGATTTGAATCCATGATTCCAGAGTCTTTGGATAACTAAACCAGTAACGTTAGCACTACAACCACTTCCTCTGCTGCATGCCTGACATAAGTTTACTGCCACATATTCTACATAATAAAAGCGCCCACGCTTCAGAAACACATCATTGACTGTCAAGTGCTTTGTGAGTTCATGAAAGGCGATACTTAAATACAAGGTTTGGACTACAAAATCATATGAGAAAAAGCAGCTTGTGAAGGGAAGATTTGTGTCATGAAATTGTAGGCTTGTTCTTTGTAAAGTTTTATGATTCTGTAATCCCTAATGCAGAAAAGGAAATCTCTCCTCTTCCCACTGGGATCATAAGTAAAGAAACTTTGCATTAAATTTGTGAAAATATCTTCAATAATGCAACTGTGAACTTAGAGTCATAGAGACCTACAGCATGGAAGAAGACCTTTCGATCCAACTAGTTCATGCCGACCAGACATCCTAAATAAATCTAGTCCCTTTTGCCAGTATTTGGCCCATACTAAACCATACTAAACCCTTCCTATTCATATGCACATACAAATACCTTTTAAATGTTGTCATTGTACCAGCCTCCATCACTTCCTCTGGCAGTTCATTCCATACACGCATGCACCATCCTCTGTGTGAAAAAATTGCCCCTTACATCCCTTTTAAATCTTTCCACTCTCACATTAAACCTACAGCGTCTAGCTCTGTACTCCCTCATCTTGGAGAAAAGACCTTGTCTATTTACCCCATCCATGCCCCTCATGACTTTATAAACCTCTAGAAGGTCACCCCTCAGCCTCCGATGCTCCAGGGAAAATAGCCCCAGCCTATTCAGCCTCTCCCTTGAGCTCAAACCCTCTAAACCTGGCAACATCCATGTAAATCTTTTCTGAACCCTTTCAAGTTTCATAATATCCTTCCGATAGGAGGGAGACCAGAACTGAATGCAGTATTTCAAAAGTGGCCTAACCAATGTCTTGTACAGCCACAACATGACCTCCCAACTCCTATACTCAGTGTACTGACCAAGAAAGGCAACCATACCAAATACCTTCTTCACTACCCAGTCTACGTATAACTCCAGAAGACTCTGACAAAAGGTCACTGACCTTTCTCCTCAAATGCTGCTGAGTATTTTAGATCTACCATTTTAATTTGAGATTTGTGGCTTCTGCAGTATTTTGGCTTTTGTGGCATTTCTCTACCTCTTAGAGAACATCTCATTTCGCTTTTCAGTTCTTTTCTGAGATATTCTTCAGTGAACCTACTTTATTTCCTACCAACTTCTCAAGCTTGAGCCTTGTTGGGCAACATTGAATAAGTAATAATTCAAAGCCAATACAGTTCTTCACTTACAACTAATGCACCTACTCAATTACAAATTGGCCAAGTAAGAACGTGCAAGGCTTGTCAATATGGAAATCATGCCCTTTTAGCCAACTCAGTAAACTTTTCCTTTTTTAAAAAGAACACTAACCTCTGTAGAATACCAGAATTAAAAATGAGATCCAAAATTGAGGCAGTAAATGATGGAAATGCACTCAAGTGAAACTGTTTACTCAAAAGGGTATAGACTATAGAGACATTTTCCCAAATGCATAACATCCTTTATGTATTACATCCTTGACCATTGAGATCATGTATTTGGAAAAACTCAGGCAAATTCCCAGGACTTTCCAACTATTCTTGGACTTGAAAGCACGGAGGCAAGCCCAGGGTTTCTCAACTTGAACCGCTTGTTCATGAAGAGTTGCAACAGTTGGAAAATTGGCGCTTACTTATTGAAAATAAGTGTAGGCTGGTTAGTTCGGTTGGCTAGACAGCTAGGATGTGAATCAGATTAACATGAATTGCGACGGTTTGAACTCCATTCTAGTTGAGGTAGATTTGGGACCGATGCCCTCCCTCTGCCAGAGAGTGGAAGTAATGGCAAATCTCCAATCTCAAAATAAAACTACCTAGAAAACTGCGCCGGATGAAACATTAGCAGGCCATGAGCTAAGGAACTGTATTCAGGCTGAGCAGACAAGAATGAATATTAAAGGCATTCATCACACATGATGTGCTTCAGGATATCCTGAGGATGTGTTTTAAAAATGTATATAGATGTACATTCCTTCATTAGACTGAATGAAAGCATTACCAGAAATGGCTATTAAAGTAAGCTAGTTTGAAGAGGTAATTAGATACATTTCAGGAAAAAGAATGTAGTGAGGAATCCAGCAAGAAAACAGGATGGTGATTTTCACCTTCAATAAGTGATGGTCTATTTAGACGTGCTAGCAGCTTGCCTGCCCTGAATGCGCCTCTGCTTTTAGACTGAATCCTTTAAGCCATGTTTTAAATTTCAAACAGGAGGTTTGCACATCTGCAGCCATCAGGTGCTCTGCAGCTGGTAACTGGAGCTTTTTAAACAAAATATTTTGCTCAGTGACTCAATGGTAGCTGGATGTTTTTTAAAAAGGAGCACAGGGCAGAGCATGTAAGCAGTGCCATGGAGAACACAGCTTTATATCTTCGCTCGAGGTCTTTTTCTCATGATTCTAAAGTTCCCTAAAACAGCAATGTAGCTCATCTTGCATTTTTGGAGAAGTGTCAGGCAGTACTCTATGTTCCTACAACATTCCTCCATAATATTTAGAAGAAAATATTTAGAAAATAATTTGCTTTTGAAAGACTGGGCGACAGCAACAGGGTATTTGAGCCTCAATGCACTGTAGGAAATCTTCATTCATGGATAGCCATGCAATAAATTTCAGATGCCAATTCAAAACCACTTTATCAAGAGAAAGTACTAAGTTAGGCTGACTTCATACATGCTCTAATGCACTTTCTAGTGGAAACCTAAAGAAGGATAAAGTTTAGGAGGAGTTTGTGGTCTCTCTTTCCTACCATTCTCTCATCTCTGCAGCCGAAATGTAGCTCAGACGGAAGAAGAAATGGAACTGGATGAATCCAATGATGTCTCTCGAAAACAGATAAACCAAAATAGGGCACCAATGTCCAGATTGCAGAACACCAACACATATTTCAGCCTTGGCTGACTGGTAACTTTCATCTGTGAGGGACAGAACATTGTGGGTTTCAAGCCCCATTGCAGAAACTTGAATACTTGATCTGGCCTGGACTTGTGTGTTATATGGAGCAGATAGTGCATTATAAAGGATAGTGTTGGTGTGGATTGTAAAGGACGCTGTGTTTCAGGTAAGTTATTAAACTAAAGACTCATTTGGTGAGGCAAATTTTAAAGATTCAATCACAATACTCAAAATAGAACATGGTAGTATTTCACAGACAATGTCAGTCCTTCAACCAAGCCCACTGAAAATAAGTTAACTGGTTACTAATTTTCCTTCTGTTTATGAACACAAACAGGTTGTCACGTTTCCTGACATTATTACAATAACTACACATCAAAAGATACTTCATTGACTGTAAAGTGTTTTAGGACATCCTGTAATTGTGAAAGGAACCTTATAATGGCAAGTTCAAAAGGAGCATATAAGAATACATCAGTCAACACGTATTGGAAGGTGAAGCCCAGTTTGGGATTAGAAACCTATAGATTGTAAGAGGAAAAACAGTGTTTCCTAATTCTGTAGGCAAATTAATTGGAATTATAAATGGCACACAGCAAAACAAAATCAAACAGAAAAGTACTGGGAGACAAAAAGTCATTTTTTTCATCCACATCTTCAAACATTCAGTATTCAGCAGTAAAAGGCAAACTATAGTCCAGCAAATCATAACTATGTCATGCAGGAACAAGATTTTCACTGTTACACAGTGTTCCCTATTATGTGATAAAGATGGCATATACTTCTCCATCTCAACCTCTCAATTCGATTCAAGTCTGTAATCACTCCCAGGTATCCATTATTCTATATATAATCCACCTGAACTTCTCGAATAGATTCAAGTCTGAAACCACTCTCAGGGATCCATTATTCTAAATATAAACCATTTGGACCCCTCGATTAGATTCCAGACTGTAATCATTCTCAGGTATCCATTATTCTTAATATAATCCATCTGAACTCCTCCATTAGCTCCAAGTCTTTAATCACTTCCAGGTACCCATTATTCTGTATAAAATCCATCTGAACCCCTCGATTAGATTCCAGTCTGTAATCACTCTCAGGTATCCATTATTCGATACATAATCCATCTGAACCCGTCGATTGGATTCAAAATATTCACTATTCACTTTTATTGTATCAAACACTTATCACTTGCAGGCTCTACATTACTTCCCCTTCAAGTCACCGCTTAAAAACTAAAGTCCTTATTCCTACAATAAATAATGTTGATATGTAATATAATTTTTCAGATGAGTCACTGGTTTTCTTTTGTTCACATTGACCAGGATTCCTTGTAACAATACCATCTTTCTGCCCTGGCTTTTAAACTCAGAACAGAAAGCAGTCAGTATGCTGCTGAAAGGAGTCTCAGATTGGGTCTCGCTACATAATGGAAAATGGGTTTGAAGTCCAGCTGAAACGCTGCCTAAAACATCCCTCTCGCGTGTGTGTTGGAGAAGGGGGGGGGGGGGAGGGGGGTAGGCAAGAGTGGAGCAGCTGCAGTGAAAATGAAAACGGTGAATGAAAATCAATGTGTTTCCCC
The DNA here is from genome assembly GCF_037043375.1 of Chiloscyllium plagiosum. Lineage (NCBI taxonomy): Eukaryota > Metazoa > Chordata > Chondrichthyes > Orectolobiformes > Hemiscylliidae > Chiloscyllium > Chiloscyllium plagiosum. Next base: position 130,711,399 of record NW_028270141.1, on the reverse strand, counting down.
CCCTACATCAGCTCACTCATCAGAGAGGCAAATACCTCACCCCTTTGCTGACGTTGTTGCCAAGATACCCAATCAAGCAAAAGAAGCCATGCTATGTTTGATACCTCACCCCAACCGAGAAAAAAAAAGGACCCGAATCTGGTGACGATCTCGCCACACAATGAAACCCTTCCTTTTTACCCTCGTGTTTGTTTTCTTCCCCACATTTCAGGCTGCCCTGAAGGTCGGTGTCATTGTCAGAATCTTGTAATCGCTGTGCTTTTGCCAAGACAGACCTCGCTCTAGACACACACACACACACACACAGACGATGTTGTATCATAGTTATTGTCTCTTTTCACCTCGGGGCTTCTGTTGGTGCAGGGAGGGATAGGGTACAGACACTGCACCCCTGTCTCTCGTAAAACCATCCCGGACCACAGATCACTGAACCAAGATGAGTGAGAGTGTGTCCCGCAGCCGCTCAGTAACCCCGCACTGGCAAAACCACCCACTTCATGACCGAGGTGCACAGTGGTTAGCCTTACTACCTCACAGCGCCAAGGACACGGTTTCGATTCCAGCATGTAGGATTATAGGAGGGGGGAGAGATGACTCGACGGGCCAAACGGCCTGTTCTGGGTACACTGACAGCATCTGCCCTGGATCTTCGTACCGACAAAAGGCCAATCAATATCGAGTCACTGAGCTTTACAACATGGAATCATACTACTCGTCCATGCCAACTAGACATCCTAACCTCACCGATACACAGTTGCCAGCACTTGGCCCATATCCCTCTAAACCCTTCCTATTCATATGCCCATCAAGATGCCTTTTAAAGGTTGTAATTGTACCAGCCTTCACCACTTCCTCTAGGCAGCTCATTCCAAATATGCATCACTCGCTTTGGATTCCCCTACCCGAGGGAAAAAAATATACCTTTGAGTATTCACCCTATCATGCCCCCTCACAATTTCATAAACCTCTCACTGGCCATCCTGATGAAGGGCTTATGTCAGAAACGTCGATTCTCCTGCTCCTCGGATGCTGCCTGACCTTCAGTGCTTTTCCAGCGCCACACTTTTCCACTCTCACCCCCTTACAAAGATTTGTAAAACCTCTGTATCCCTCATCAACTCAAAATGAACCTTCACCATCTCCTCCTGCTCAGGGCACGTGGGATAATCGTGGTCCTCTTGACAGCTCGCCCCCAACACCGCCTTCCCCACAGCCAAATAAATCCGCAGGAACTCTTATTTCAATAAGAAAACAAGTTCTCCGGTCTCTTTAAACAGCAACCACAAGCATTTCAAAAACGCTCGAGAAAATCTTACAGTTCTTGTTTTGAAGCGGATATGTCTTTGAACCAATCGGTTATCCCGCGTTAACTAAACAGAATTGAATCAGGTTCAGCATTACCGGGATGTGGGTGGGGGGAAGAGACACCCCCACACCCTCCCCCCTCCACACCATAACACACGCAATCGCTTTCATCAGGGACACTGATTTACACGGGCTGAATAAGTCAAATTCCATTGACATTACGCAGGAGATTCCAGGATATTATGATGGGAGTTTGGAAGATCGCGTTATGAACCGCTCGTTTCTGCTTTCTTTCTTTCCTTCTCTCGCACCACTCACTCCCATCTCACTCTCTCTCACACACACACACACACACACCACCTCTGCATACCAGCCCCAACTTCCCCATCACACACACACACATCACCTCCAAACCTCCCCAACTCGCCAGTCCAGCCCCAATTCTCCCCTAAGACAGACACATCATCCCCAACGCAGACACACATTATCCCCCAAACCAGTCCCACTCCCCCCAACACAGACACACATCATCCCCAAACCAGTCCCACTTGCACCAACACAGACACACATCACCCCCAAACCAGTCCCACTCCCACCAACACAGACACACATCATCCCCAAACCAGTCCCACTCCCACCAACACAGACACACATCACCCCCAAACCAGTCCCACTCCCCCCAACACAGACACACATCATCCCCAAACCAGTCCCACTCCCCCCAGCACAGACACACCACCCCCAAACCAGTCCCATTCCCCCAATACAGACACACATCATCCCCAAACCAGTCCCACTCCCCCCAGCACAGACACACATCACCCCCAAACCAGTCCCACTCCCACCAACACAGACACACATCATCCCCCAACCAGTCCCACTCCCCCCAACACAGACACACATCATCCCCAAACCAGTCCCACTCCCCCCAGCACAGACACACATCACCCCCAAACCAGTCCCATTCCCCCAATACAGACACACATCATCCCCAAACCAGTCCCACTCCCCCTAACACAGACACACATCACCCCCAAACCAGTCCCATTCCCCCCAGCACAGACACACATCACACCGAAACCAGTCCCATTTCCCCAATACAGACACACATCATCCCCAAACCAGTCCCACTCCCCCCAGCACAGACACACATCACACCCAAACCAGTCCCATTTCCCCAATACAGACACACATCATCCCCAAACCAGTCCCATTCCCCCCAACACAGACACACACCATCCCCAAATCAGCCCCACTCCCCCAACACAGACACACGTCACCCCCAAACCAGTCCCACTCCCCCCAGCACAGACACACATCACACCGAAACCAGTCCCATTTCCCCAATACAGACACACATCATCCCCAAACCAGTCCCATTCCCCCCAACACAGACACACACCATCCCCAAACCAGCCCCACTCCCCCCAACACAGACACACATCATCCCCAAACCAGCCCCATTCCCACTACACAGACACACCCCCCCAAACCAGCCCCACTCCCCCAATACAGACACACATCATCCCCAAACCATTACCACTCCCCCAATACAGACACACATCACACCCAAACCAGCCCCACTCCCCCAATACAGACACACATCTCCAAACCAGTCCCATCCCCCCAGCACAGACACACATCATCCCCAAACCAGCCCCATTCCCACTACACATACGCACACTCTCTCTCACACACACACACAGCAAAAAACAGTTGAGGTGCGTGCAGTGCACGGAAGAGCGATCGGTTTTTAATGCCACAAGATTTAAATATTGTTTTCTGGGCGCGTCAGGAATTGCATCGCCGCCAGTGTCTGTCCACTCTCCCCCTCCCCGTGGCCACACCGCTTCCCCTGGCAGTTCAATGACACCTTTGTGTGGTGTTGAACAGGGAACGGGTGCAGGAACACAATCCGCTTGTCAACGCTCAGCGAGCCGCGGGTTCAATCACCTCTTTTCGGGAGAGGAAGGGAGGAGATGGGTAATTTGGAGGGGGTGGAGGTGGTGAGAGCCTGTCGCTGAAAGGACACACACACACACATATAAAAACACAAGTGATCAGCTCGAGAGAGGCCTGCACTGTCAGTCTGCATCATTCTCACATTGCCCGGACATTAATACTGCCAGTCACCCTCCCGCTGTCACAAGGGCTGGCCGCTTCCAATGCCGCCGTGGCCAATTGTGGAAGTTGCACTCAATAAATCTACGGCCGCCGGGAGGGAACGAAGGGCTCGGGTTGTCACGAAAGCTGAACAATAATGCATTTAAAGCCACCAGGGCGGTTTACTGAAAGGTCTGGGAGGGACGGGGCATACTGAGCTCACTGCCTTCCCGTGCAGCTAGAGGCACGGTCTGGTCCCAATCTTTGCAGCAAGAAATTGGCTCTTGGGACGAAAAAAAGAGAGCGTGGTTAACCAGCACATGGCTGTGTTGGGGAAGGAGGGCTGGCTGCCGTTTGTGGGGATTCTGAAACGGTTAATTGGATATCAACGTTTCAAAATCAAAGTTTACTTTGTGCGGGGCCAGGGAAAAGGAGAGTGTGTCAGGTAACCTGAGCTGTTCCTGGTGTGGAAGAGCCGGTGTGTTGGACTGGGGTGGACAAAGTTAAAAAAATCACACAACCTGCAACCCATTCTCAGCAATCTGGGTTTGTTCAATACATCGCATCAGTTGTCTGACATTTTGATTTTTTATTACAAATTCGGTGTCCTCTGGTCCTGCCCCACTAGCTACCTGACGAAGGAGCAGCGCCCTGAAAGCTTGTATTTCCAAATACACCTGTTGGACTATAACCTGGTGTTGTTTGATTTTTAACCTGAATTATGAGGGTAATAGGGCTTCCCCAGCAGGTCCGGGGTTCAAGTCCTACCTGCTCCATCTCTGCACGGGTTGATGGAAAATATCGTGGAAAAAAAAATCATTGCGTTCAATAACATTGTCAAGGGCTGACGAGGACATTCGCTATCGTTGAGGTACAAGGGGTTAAAGGTCGGGATTTTTATGGAAAACGAAAATGGTCCTTGGTCTGCACTGGGAACCGTGAATTCGGGGTGAGGCCGGACACTAGGTATCCTCCAACTCAATAAAACCATTTCAGTTAACTCCTTGTGTGCTGGACAGTTTGAAAACACCACCTCGATGAATCCAGGATCGGTCCTGCAGAGTAAATATTTAAACCGCAATCCCACAGGCACTGGGATTAACTCTGTATAATACAGGATTTAAACAGAATGGATACCTTTGGTTACTCCATCAATATACCATCCCCAAGACACAGCCGGTAATGCCAATTGATCTTTTTAACTCTCAGATTCAATGTGGTGGTGGGGACAGATAGTAACTGTCTGCAGATTGGACACAGCCCCCAAAGGGTCACATTCGGTTGGGTTCAGTATTCAACACTTGTGCGGGGAAGCTCTCAATGTCGCGGCGAGATTGAACTGCGCATCATTCCAAGAGGAAATCGCGCCCCCACTGGCACTAGGAAGAGGGGAGGAGGCAAGGCGCTCAGAAAAACTGGCAACTGGACTGAACGAAGGCCGGATAGCTCCGGGTCCCAGTGCCCCTGTTCCTGAATCCAACGTTCCTTCATTGCTCAGCACAATGTCAGTGGGAAGGTAGGAGTATCATTTCCCGTTCTGAAATATTACCCTTACCGTCTCCACCGTCAGTGGGCACTGGTTTAGTTACACTGTACACTCAGATAGACAGTGCACATGGAATATATATGTACACAGACGTTGAACGCAAATCGGGTGGACATTCGACCCACACACAGAGAACACAACCAGTTGTATCCGGTTAGTCTGCCTAAAGCCTGGGACTCCTTGCTAACCCCGGAGAGTTCAAAACCACCCTCCGCCTGCTTTAATATTGAAATTCTTCTGTATCTCAAGTCTGGGATTAACGTGAACCATCCCCGCCCACCTCATCCCCCTTCCCATTGCTCCGTCCGTCCCACCCCCTCACTCCCCCCTCCCACCCTCCCCGCCTCCATTGTTGCCCCCCGTCTCCCCCTCCTACCTTCCCCATCTCTCCGTCCCCTCGCCCCTTCCCCTCACTCCCTCCGCCCCTCCCCATCTCTTCCCCACAGTCCCCTCCCCATAACTCCCTCCGTCCCCTCCCCACTCCTCCCTCCCCGTCCCCTCCTCGTCACTCCTTCCCTTCTCCCCTTCCCCAACCCTCTGCCCCCTCCCCATTACTTACCCCTCCCCTCCCTCCGTTTCCCACACCGCGCCCTCGTGTCGGGGAGGTAGAGGCAGGCACACACCACTCTCAAGCTCCTCTCCAGACAGTGGCAGCCTTTACCGGAGACAGCTGACAGGCGGCATGGCTGACCTGTTCCAGTCACCCTCTCCACACCCTCTACATCGCCCATAGAGACTGGGTTCTCTCCCCCGGCACCTGTCAGCTTCACAGGTCACCACTGCAAACTCTCCCCGGGACCCGCAACACTGGCACTGGGACTCCTAACACAGCTCCCCTAACACTGGCACTGGGACCCCTAACACAGCTCCCCTAACACTGGCACTGGGACCCCTAACACTGGCACTGGGACTCCTAACACAGCTCCCCTAACACTGGCACTGGGACCCCTAACACAGCTCCCCTAACACTGGCACTGGGACCCCTAACACTGGCACTGGGACTCCTAACACAGCTCCCCTAACACTGGCACTGGGACTCCTAACACACCTCCCCTAACGCTGGCACTGGGGCCCCTAACACTGGCACTGGGACTCCTAACACAGCTCCCCTAACACTGGCACTGGGACTCCTAACACACCTCCCCTAACGCTGGCACTGGGGCCCCTAACACTGGCAATGGGACTCCTAACACAGCTCCCCTAACGCTGGCACTGGGGCCAACACTGGCACTGGGACTCCTAACACAGCTCCCCTAACACTGGCACTGGGACTCCTAACAGCTCCCCGAACGCTGCCACTGGGACCCCTAACACTGGCACTGGGATTCCTAAGACAGCTCCCCTAACACTGGCACTGGGACTCCTAACACAGCTCCCCTAACACTGGCACTGGGACTCCTAACAGCTCCCCGAACGCTGCCACTGGGACCCCTAACACTGGCACTGGGATTCCTAACACAGCTCCCCTAACACTGGCAATGGGACCCTTAACACAATTTCCCTAACGCTGGCAGTGCGACCCTCAACACTGGCACTGGGACCCCTAACACACCTCCCCAACACAGTCCCCCAACTCTGGAAGTGGGACCCCCCAACACTGGCAGTGGGGCTCCTCCTGCCATTCTCTTAACCGGAGCTCCGACCAGCCGCTGGTTAAGCGGCTTCACTGCATCCAAGAGGCATCAGACAATGAACTCCATTGAAACCTTTCAAAGGAGAACACTTTCCCGCTTGGCTTTCTCCCAGCTTCTGTTGACATGAATGAACAGATGCTGGGGGTCGGCATTGGCATTTCCTGGGCGAGGGTGGTTGAGCTACCAGGATGCCGACCTGGGGAAGATGGTATCAATGAGGGCAAAGGCAGATAGAACCGTGGGGAGGTAGTGGTCAGTCAAACCGTGTGATCACTGCGGCTCTCAGCCTATGGGGCTTAGGGAGGCTGAAGAGTTCATTACAATCATCGTTTTTAAAGATGTGCACCGTGGAATGAAGGCCGGGTGCAGGGAAAGGGGGGGGCGGGGGGACGGGAGCTTCAAACAACCTCCTCGTCTTCCAGCAGTTACTCATTTCCATGAAACATCGCAGCTCGCTTCACAAAAAGTGATATCAAATCACGTCTACCACCAAAAATCACCCAGGGGCGGTTTATTTTTCTGTGTGTTTGGCTCGGCTGACCCAAGATTTGGTCAGAGAGGTGAGACTTAAGGCCACCTTTAAAGCCTCTCCTCTCCGATTATTTACAGTATGTACAGCCCAGAGCTGCTCAAACCAAGCACTCAAGTAAGCATTGCTGGAATCAAGATTATTATTTCTATAAAAACACACACGTAGGCTAGAGGCAAGTGTTGCAAAAGTAATAAAGTACGTATCAAACACATAACTTAATCTGTCCGTGGAAGCTACAATTTAAAGCAAACGCGTAATTCGATCTGTATCCACTGAGGAACCGTTAGAATTACTCTGTTAGAACGAACCGCGTTGATTACAATTGAAAAGAAAGTAGCGATGGGTCTGCTGTCGGGCCAGAGATACATCAGGACTGAATTCAGCCCCCACATTCAAATATCATACTCTCGTTCTCCAAAGGGATCATCTGTCTGCAGAGACTGTGGGTCTCCAGACAGCAGAAATACTAGGTTGTCTCTTTGCATGTAACAGAACACACACACACGCACGCTCAACTTAAATATCGAACCGAACTGAAAACTGAGCACAGACCCTAGCAGCTCTTGTAAACCTCTCTCGCAGCACCCCCCCCCCCCACACCCCATTGCCAGTTATTGCAATGTCTGCCAATCTTGCAACATAACTGGAAGATGAAAAAAATTAACAAATGTCCTGCGTGAAAGAAAGAGCTCGAGAGAATATTCGCAAAATCATGGGAATCTAGCGGGAAGGAAAAGCAAAGATCACGAACGTATTCTCTTTCCCCGCAACATGACTCTCCCAGAACCTCAGGCAAACGTTTCAATTTAATAGCAAACCTCTGCACCAACGGCCCTGGATGGACTGTCTTTCAATGATTTCTCAGCGCAGATATATGTTTTACCGAATACACGACCCCGCAACTTTTTTTCCCTGCAAGTGACTCATTCAAGAAAAGACTCTGAGAGAGGGAGTAGACTCTCGCTGACTCTCCCCTCCGGTCTGTGAGGCAGCAAGACGCGAATAACAAACAGCATTGTCACAAACTTTACATCATAACGTTGCCACGAGTGGGGCAGCTTCGCTGATGTTTCTCTGGTGAAAATAAAACTGTCGCAATCTGCATTTCATGCGTTGTAAGTACTTACACTCAAATCATTTCTATTGGATTTCTTTCCAGTTTTTTTTCCCCTCCTGCCTGCTGGATAAGTCACCCAGATTTCCAAGAGGAGAACAGAAGGAGAAGGGAGGGGGGGGGAAGAGTTTTTTTTTAAATTTAAATAGATCCTTGGAAGTCTGTCAGAAGTTGTAAGAGGAAGGACACGTTTTGTTTGCAAAGCTTCCACTTCTCAGATTGAGCCGGCGCCGCTGGTTTGCTTCCCACTAGCGTTCTCCCAGCTCTCTCTCTCTCTCTGACATTGGATTGTTTTCACTTTTTTTGAGACGCCTTCAATCAGACTTGGACGTCACTCGTCCATCGCAACCAAACACAAACCACAAAACTGAAGGGAGCTCAGCACTGGCGCTGGCCAATTAGCTGAGCGGTTGCTGTTTCCAAGATACGCGGCGAGGCATTTTGGGAGTAGTAGTTTTCTTTTATTCTTTCACTGTTGTTGAAGACATCCTATTCATTTGTTTTTCAAGAAAAAGATATTCAGAGAGTTTTAGTGCGCTTTCATTGATTCTGATTTAAAATGTGGGCCTCACTGAATATGTGTGTGTTGAAAAAAAATTCAAATTGTAAATGATCTGAGGGTAAATTACAGCAGTCCCGTGTGGTTAGTTGGGAATATAGATGTGGCCACTGTCATTTTGCTTGTGTAGACTGAAAAAAAACAATTGAATGAAATCGTTCTTGGGTATGTGATTTGAGCAACGTACCTGGTAAATGTGTATCAAACTGTTCATCTGTCGCAAATATTGAACAGTGTTCAGCAGTTCATTCAAAGCTCCTCAGATACTGAAATTGATAATGCCCAAATGCTGCAAGATCCAGACAATATCTGGGCTTGAGCTGACAAATGGCAAGTAACATTACCACCACACAATGCCAGGCAATGAACATCTCCAATAAGAGACAGTTTACTCACCTCCCCTTGACATTAAATGGAATTACCATCACTGAATCCCCTATATTCTGGCGTTACTATTAACCAGAAACTCAACTGGACTCTTATAAAAATGCAGTGGCTTAACTTTTATCTGAGACTGTGTCCCCTGGGTTTAGACCTCACAACCAAAGAGAATATCCTTTCTGCAGATACTCTGTCACTTTAAAAATGTTGTAAGTTTTTCTGAGTTCATCTTCAATTCTTATAAACTCCAGATAATACAGATCCAATCTCCTCTGTCTCTCCTCAAAGGACAGTTTGACCAACCCAGAATGTTCTGGTGAGCTTCTGTTGCACATCCTCTACGCCAAGTTTATCCTTCCTTAAGCAAAAGGACCACAAACACACACACTATTCTAGATGTCATCTCACCAGAGGTTTACAATTTCAGCAAGATGTCTTTGTTCCTGTACCCAAACACTGTTGTGCTAAAAATTAACATACCATTCATTTTCTGAATTTCTTGTTCAATCTTCACGTTAGCTTTCAATGAATTAGGCACAAGGAACATATATCCCTTTCTGTATCAAAACTTTCTAATCTTTCACCATTTAAGAAATATGCTGTTTCTTTATTCTTCTGACCAAAGTGGGTAACTTCACACTTTTTTTTGAGGTCTACAGCATGAAACCAGGCCCTTCGGCCCACCCTGTCTATGCTGCCCAGTTTTCACATTTAAGTTAGTCCCATTTGTCTGTGTTTGGTCCAAATCCCTTCATACCTATCCCATCTACATACCTGTAAAAATTTTCTTAAATGATGAAATTGTACTCGCTTCCACCGCTACCCCTGGCAGCCCATTTCAGACACTCAGCACCCATGTGTGTGAAAATATTGCCCCTCTGGACCCTTTTGTATCTTTCTCCTTTCACCTCAAATCTATGCCATTCAGCTTTAGATTCCCTTACCATGGGGAAAAGCTGTTGGCTATCTGCCTTATTAACCCAAATAATATTTTTCACTGTCCGCTATACCACCAATTCTGGGGTCATTCACAAACTTACTAGCCATGCTTTCTAAACTCTCATCCAAATCATTTAGATTAGATTAGATTCCCTACAGTATGGAAACAGGCCCTCCGGCCCAACAAGTCCACACCGACCCTCCGGTAAGTAACCCACCCAAATCCATTCTCTTATATTTACCCCTGATTAATGCACCTATCACTACGGGCAATTCAGCATGGCCAATTCACCTGACCTGCACAACTTTGGAGTGTGGAAGGAAACAGGAGCACCTGGCTGAGAGCCACGCAGACATAGGGAGAATGTGCAAATGACAAATAACAGTGGACCCAGCACCAATCCCTGTGTCACACTGCTGATCACAGGCCTCCAGTCTGAAAAACAACACTCCACCACCATCCTCTGTCTTCTACAGTCAAGCCAATTTTGTATCCAATTGGTCAGCTTTCCATGGATCCCATGACATTTAACCTTACTTAACAACATTCTATGCAGTACCTTGTCAAAGGCCTTTGTATAGTCCACATATACAATGTCTACTGCACTGCCCTCATCTACCTTCTTGGTCATCCCTTCAAAAAACTCAATCAAATTTCCCATGCATAAGGCCATGCTGATTATTGCAAATGATTCCTTGTCTCCCCAAATGTTTGTAGATCATGTCACTCAGAAGCCCTTGAACAACTTACTCACCACAGACATTAGGCTCACCCATCTGTAATTCGCAGGCATTTCCCTGCAGCCTTTCTTAAATAGTGGGACAACATTAACCACCGTCCAATCTTCAGGCACTTCACCTGTGGCTTTGTGGTGTTTATTTTTTAAAAACAGATCTGCTTTTAAAGTGAATGGGTTTTGTGCACCATTAATGGACATTTATTTATCTTAGATTGCTTTGACACCTAGAAAGGTAAACAATGGAGCCCCAGTTTGTTTCAGAGGGTTGGAAAAGATTTTTTTTATTTAAGGGAAACATCCAAAACTTAGAGATGGGAGATTTTTAGTTTCAATTTTTTCCACTCTGTGTTGCAGTCCTGTGAAGTCCTTGAAATAGGATGGCTATATAGACCAATGCTCCTGAGAAGTGATGAATAAAGTCAGATGGGAGTGAAGAGTTCCTGGTTGTCCCAGACCAGAAGTGTTGGAATAAAACCCCAAGAGGTTACTGAAAGTTAAGTACATTGAAACCCAGGCGTGTGGTAACTCCAGGAAGAATCTGCAGTTCTAGTCTAAAGATTGACTGAAGTGTTGGATGCAGGAACTCTTGTGCAAGTATTGTACAAGTGGTATTTTGGGTACTGTACTGGGGTATATAATGGATATTATACAAAAACTGCACTGTTACTAATTTTAGCTTAAGCTATGGCGAGAGATTATATTAATCTGGCCTGTTTTCTCTAGAATTTAGAAGGTAAGGGGTGATCTAATCAAAGTCTTCAAGATATTAACAGGAAAGGAGAGAGTAAATAAAGATAAACTATTTCCCCTAGATAGAGATTCTACAACTAAGGGGCATAGTCTGAGAATTAGGGCCACATAGTTCAGGAGAGATGTTGGGAAGCACCTCTGCTGACAAAGGCTCATCTATGTTTGGAACTCTCTTTCACAAATGAAAGTGGATGCAGCATCAGTTAATTTTAAATCTGAGATAGATAAATTTTTGTTTAGCAAAGGTATTAACGGATATGGGCCAAAGGCAGATAACTCGAAGTAGGCCACAGATCAATCATGATCAAACTGAATGGTGGAACAGATTCAATGACTAAATAATCTACTCTTGTTCCTGTTCCTATGTTCCTATTTTCTGTCTATAAATTACAGCTGGTGATCTCACCAGGGAGATACTTAAGGTATTTATTTACCATTTTATGTCTGTTGCGAGAAGGAATTGGTAACATGTTTATTTTATCTTTGATAGTTAACACATCTGTCAGTATAACAGAAAGAAAAATATCAGATAACCCCATTAGCAGTTGCTCAGTATTAGCCACCAAAGTAATTTTTAGATTATTATTCCTGATCAATTTGAAATCTTGCCAGTTTCAATTCTGGTCTCCCTGCAACAGGAAGGAGGCTGTGAAACTTGAAAAGATTTACAAGAAGGCTGAGGGGTGACCTTACAGAGGCTTATAAAACCATGAGGGTAAATAGACAAGATCTTTTCACTGGGGTGGGGGAGTCCAAAACTAGTGGGCATAGGTTTAAGGTGAGAGGAGAAAGATTTGAAAGGGACTTAAGGAGCAAATTTTTACACAGAGGTTGGTGCATGTATAGAGTGAGTTGCCAGAGGAAGTGGTGGAGGCTGGTACAATTACAACATTTAAAAGGCATCTGGATGGGTATATGCATAGAGTTGAGAGGGATATGGGTCAAATGCTGGCAAATGTAACTAGATTAATTTAGGATATCTGGTCTGCATTGACGAGTTGGACTGAAGAGTCTGTACAGCTGTACAGCTCTATAACTCTATAACTAGCTAATATTATGCAGTGTTTATTTCAATGAATGCAGGCAACAGAATGCTCAGTCAGTCAAAGTGAACATACTGGGTTTTATGAATCAAAACTTTGAGATGAGCAGGGCCATATTTAGGCAAAAAATATTAAACTCAAAGAAACAGGAAACAAAAGTTTGGTTCTCGACCATGATACAGTTGCTAGTGGCACAGAATCTAGTACACTGGATAGAGTAAAAAGTAGTAAGTCACTGCATATTGTACATTTGCTGCATTATCTTTCAAGGTCGATATGAAATGGATGAAACAATCTCACAGTGTTCTTGCAGTTTGTGACATCACCTCAGCAAGTCACTATCATGTAACATTTTCCAAACTAAGTGCAATCATCTGTGTAACACTCTCCACCAGGTTACCTTATTTGTAATATTACTCCCACCCACAGATTATCATATGTGTAACACACTCCAGCAATGCTATTCTTTGTAGTGTTCCCCAGGTCCTCTTTTATAACAACAACTTGTATTCATTAAGTAACAGCTTTGATATCCTAAAACATCCTGAGGCACTTCATGTAATCAGACAAAAATTGACGCTAAGCCAAAGAAGGAGTGAACCATGGCTCAGTTGTAACATTCCTGCCTCAGTTTTAGTGGGTTGTCATGTCTGGCTGCAGAAACGTCTCACAGTCCAGAGCAGTACTGAGTGAGGGCTACACTATCAAGGTGCAATCTTTCAAAACAAGATGGTAAACTGAAGTCCTGATTGGTCTTGGTCTCTCGCATTGCTGTAAAGGATTCCATAGAACTGTTTTTAAGTGCAGCAGGGAATGTCCTTGTTGCTCTAATATTTATCCCTCAAAGAACATTGCTGCAATAACTGAGATCTGATCATTGTCACATTACTGTTTGTGGATCTTTGCTGTCTGCAAACTGGCCTCTGTGCTTCCTATGTTACAAATGTGCCTGCACTTCAGAAAGTATTTCATTGTCTGTAAAATGCCTTAAGAAGTCTGAGATTATTAAAGGTACCGTATTATCAAAAAAAGCTATCATATTATCAAAGCTTTTCTTTTTATTAAGAATGGTAACCAGAAAGATGAGGCAAAGAGTTAAGTTGCATTATGCAAGACATCCAATCTGTGAATTAGTGAGAGTATACAATTGACGACTCAATATAGCTGCATTGGATATACTTGATTCCGTATGATTGCATAGTGTAAGATGTACTTCGTGGTATATTTGCCCCGAAGTAGGACGAATGGAAAAAAGACAAAATAACAAAAAAAATGGCAGCATGCACATTATTATAACTGGGTGTGGCAGCATGACGTGGAAAAATGAACATTTGAAACACCCTTCCTTTTCTTCAAATTTTTTCAAGGCAATTTCCCAACTCTAATTTCCTCTAAGAAGATGATAGTGAGCTGCATTCTTGAATGACTGCAGTCCATGTGTTGGAAGGAGTGCTAATCAAATGGATTTCTTTGTATTGAATGTTGTTGAGCTTCTTGAGTGTTGCTTGAAATGTACCAATCCAGGCAAATGGAAGTACAAACATGCACATTAGGAGCAGGTATAAAGCATGTAGCCCCTAAGTAATGCATAATGTTATTCACTTATGCCTTAGAGATTCTGGTTAGGGTTTGAGGAGTCAGAAGGTGAGTTATTTATCACATTTCCTGATTTTCCTGAAGAAGGGCTTATGCCCGAAACGTCGATTCTCCTGCTCCTTGGATGCTGCCTGACCTGCTGCGCTTTTCCAGCAACACATTTTTCAGCTTATTCATCACAGAATTCCAAATCCGTGACCTTCTCTTGTAGCCACAGTATTTATATTGCTGGTCTAGCTATATCTTTGATCAATGGAAATTTCCAGGATGTTCATGGTGGCAGACATTTTGACGGCAATGCTATTGAACATCATAAGGAAATGTTAGAGTCTCTCTTTTTTGAGATGGTCATTTCCTATTCTATGGCATGAGAATGACTGTACTTGGCACCTTTCATCTCAATCATAAATATTGTTATGGATCAGGCCAGACCCCTCAAAACATTTCAAGAAGGTTGCCCAGACTCTAACTTTGCTAACTAAGCAGGTGTAGAGTGGATATTCCAGGACAGAATCAGCTGGTCAAACCACTTAGTTTTAAACAAAATTGAATTTATTTACGAGATTACAGAATAAAACACAAACAATAGAAAACAGAATACCTTACCCAATCTGAAAACCCAACAGACTATCCCAGTTTAATGATGCTGTTCCAAATACTTGCAACAGTCCCCATAAGCACCCCTTGGCACAAAAGGTAAAATCAAACTCAAGTTCTTACAGGATAGAAGTCAGATAGAGATTACCAGCCTGGACCTGTTTCTTTGGGTCCAACAGCCTTTCTTCACACTACTGCTAAAAAAAACAAACCAGAGAAAAGCTGAACTGGGAGGACTGGCCACTCCCCTTTCATTGTACAAGTGTTTTTTTTAACTTGAAAGCCTTCTTCTGAGGTAGTATCTGTTAGCTGTTATCAAATTGCCCCTAAAACCATATATCTCAGACTTTTCGGAGTATGTGTAGTTTACGATCTCTCCAAAAAAAAATCCAAGGACTACATAACCTTGTTAAAGGAGCAGCTTGTCACAATATCATTTGGGTCTTGCTGAAAAAGAGCACAGAAATCCTCAAAGTCTGAGACAATACTGAGCATTGTGTAATGATCTGTGAACATTCCCATTTCTGCCTTGATAATGGATGGAAGATCATTGATGAAGCAGCTGAAAGTAGTTGAGTCTAGTACAGTACCCTGGAATTAGCCTCTTTTGGTGCAATGGTATTGTACCTACCTCTGAGCCAGAAGGCTGGAGTTCAAGGCCCACCTATTTGAGAGGTTTGTCACAATATCCCTGAACAGGTTGATTAGGAAAATACCTACTCCTGCAGTAATGTCCTGAGACTGAAATGCTGGGCTTTCAACAGCCACAACCATCTTCCCTTATGCTTGGTATGACTCCAACCAGCAGAGAGATTCCTATTTACTTAAATTTTAAAAGAGCTCCTTGAAGCCACACTCACTCATATTCTGTCTTGATGTCAAAAGTAGTCACTTGCACCTTTGAAGCACTCTGAAGTTTCTCTCCATTTACATAATAAGTTGCCCCTCTATTTCTCCGATCAAAATGAATAACCTCATACTTATCCACATTGAAGTTAATCTTGAAAGGTTTGTCCCATTCACCTAAACTATCCATATTTATTTGTAAATTTCTTATTTCATCATTGTAACTTACTTTCCCATCCATTTTAGTGTCATCTGCAAATTTGGCAATTGTACTTTCTATCCTCACATCCAAGTTATTAATGGAGATTGTAAATAGTTGGGGCCCCAAGGACTTAATACTGTGGCACCCCATGAGTCACATCTTGGCAACCAGAAAAAGACATATTTATTCCAACACTCTGCTTTTTGTTGGCGAGCCAATCGTCTTTCCAAGCTAATAAATTACCCCACCCCATATGATCCTTTTTTAACTGTTAACCTTTAGAGCAGCACTTTATCAAATGACTTCTGGAAGTACAGCTATATTAAGTCTACAGGATCCCTACAAAGAACTTTGTTTTGTGGACAGGATATACTTGGGCAATAGTCGAGAGTGTGGTGCTGGTAAAGCACAGCAGGTCAGGCAGCATCCGAAAAGCAGGAGAATCAACATTTTTATTCATATATGTATATATATAGCAATGACAGAAACATTGATTCTCCTGCTTCTCAGATGCTGCCAGACCAGCTGTGCTTTTCCAGCACCACACTCTTGACTCTGATCTCCAGCATCTGCACTCCCCACTTTTTCCCATACTTGGGCAATAATCCACATTGTCAGTTTGATGCCAGTGAAGTTGCTGTACTGGAATGGCTTAGCCAGTAGTATGGCTAACTTTGGAGCTGCAGGCGTCAGTGGGGATTGAAAGAAGCAAAAATGGCCTTTAGTAGAGTGATATGCTCTTCTTGTCAGATGTGGGAGTTTAGGGAGAGTTTACGGGTTACTGAGGATTATATCTGCAATAAATGCTGTTGGTTGTGAATCCTGTCAGATGGAATGAATTGGTTCGAGGCATTGAGGAATTTACAAGAGTAAGGGGGTGTGATGGATGGCTGTTATAGGAAGGGAGAAAAGTTGAGATACAGTCACATAGATAAGTTTACTCCACGGAAGTTAAGAGAGGAGAAAGTGAGGTCTGCAGATGCTGGAGATCAGAGCTGGAAATATGTTGCTGGAAAAGCGCAGCAGGTCAGGCAGCATCTAGGGAACAGGAGAATCGACGTTTCGGGCATTAGCCCTTCTTCAGGAAGTTAAGAGAGGTAAGCAGGTAGTGCAGGAGTCGTCTGTGACTATCCCCATTTCAAAAAAGTATGCTGTTTTGGAAAATGTAGGTGGTGATGGATTCTCAGGGGAATGTAGCATAAACAGCCAAATTTCTGGTGTTGAGACTGGCTCTAATGCAATGAGGAGTACATCGGGTTCAAAGAGATCAATAGTGTTAGGGGGCTTTCGATCCGAGGCACAGATGTTTTTGTGGCCAGCAGCGAAAAATCAGAATGGTGTGTTGCTTTCCTAGTGCCAGGATCAAGGATGTCTCAGAGAGGGTGCAGAATGTTCTCAAGGAGGAAAGGGCCCAGCAGCAGGTCATCGTACACGATGGAACCAATGACATATGAAGGGAAAAGGACGAGATTTTGAATGGAGAATATAGAGAGTTAGGTAGGAACTTAAAAAGGAAGTTCTCAAGGGTAGTAATATTCGGATTACTCCTGGTACTGTGAGCTAGTGAGGGCAGGAATAGGAGGATACAGCAGATGAATGCAAGGCTGAGGAGCTGGTGTATGGAAGAAGGAGTCACATTTTTGGATCATTGGAATCTCTTCTGGGGTAGAAGTGACCTGTACAAGAAGGACAGATTGCAACTAAATTGGAAGGGGACTAATATACTGGCAGGGAGATTTGCTAGAGCTGCTCGGGAGGATTTAAACTAGTAAGGTAGGGCAGGGTGGGACTCAGGGAGATAGTGAGACTGGTACGGTTGAGAAAAGAAACAAGTCAAACAGTCAGGGCAGGCAGGACAAAGCAGAGAACAAGGTAGGAATGATAAATTAAACTGCATTTATTTCAATGCAAGAGGCCTAACAGGTAAGGCAGATGAACTCAAGAGCATGGTTAGAAACATGGGACTGGGATATCATAACAATTACAGAAACGTGGCTCAGGGATGGACAGGACGGGCAGCTTAATGTTCCAAGATACAAATATTACAGGAAGGACAGAAAGGGAGGCAAGAGAGGACAGTCAGTGGCATTTTTGATAAGAGATAGCATTGTCTGTACTGAGGGAGGCTATTCCTGGAAATGCATCCAAGGAAGTTATTTGGGTTGAACTGAGAAATTAGAAAGGGATGATCACTTTATTGGGATTGTATTATAGACCCCCTAATAGTCAGAGGGAAATTGAGAAACAAATTTGTAAGGAGATCTCAGTTATCTGTAAGAATAATAGGGTGGTTATGGGAGGGGATTTTAGTTTTCCAAACATAGACTAAGACTGCCATAATGTTAAGAGTTTAGATAGAGAGGAATTTGGTAAGTGTGTAAAGTGTGAACAAGAAACTTTTCTGATTCAGTATGTGGATGTACCCATGAGAGAAGGTGCAAAATTTGACCTACTCTTGGGAAATAAGGCAGGGCAGGTGACTGAGGTATCAGGGGACAGCGACCATAATTCTATTAGTTTTAAAATAGTGATGGAAAAGGATAGACCAGATCTACAAGTTGAAGATCTAAATTGGAGAAAGGCTAATTTTGATGGCATTAGGCAAGAACTTTCAAAAGCTGTTTGGGGGCAGATGTTCGCAGGTAAAGGGATGGCTGGAAAATGGGAAGCCTTCAGAAATAAGATAACGAGAGTCCAGAGAAAGTATATTCCTGTTGGGTTAAGAGGAAAGGCTGGTAGGTGTAGGGAATGCTGGATGACAAAAGAAATTGAGGGTTTGGTTAAGAAAAAGAAGGAAGCATATGTAAGGTATAGACAGGATAGATCAAGTGAATCCTTAGAAGAGTATAAAGGAAGTAGGAGTATACTTAAGAGGGAAATCAGGAGGGCAGAAAGGGGACATGAGAGCTTTGGCAAATAGAGTTAGGGAGAATCCAAAGTGTTTTTACAAATACATTCAGGACAAAAGGGTAACTAGGGAGGGAATAGGGCCCCTCAAAGATCAGCAAGGCGGCCTTTGTGTGGAGCCACAGGAGATGGGGGAGATACTAAATGAGTATTTTGCATGTATTTACTGTGGAAAAGGACATGGAACATATATAATGAAGGGAAATAGATGGTAACATCTTGAAAAATGTCCATATTACGAGGAGGAGGTGCTGGATGTCATGAAAGCGGAAAAATCCCCAGGACCTGATCAGGTGTACCCTGGAACTCTGTGGGAAGCTAGGGAAGTGATTGCTGGGCCCCTTGCTGAGATATTTGTATCATCGATAGTCACACGTGAGCGCCAGAAGACTGGAGGTTGGCTAACGTGGTGCCACTATTTAAGAAAGATGGTAAGGAAAAGCCAGGGAACTATAGACCGGTGAGCCTGACATTGATGGTGAGCAAGTGTTGGAGAGAATCCTGAGAGACAGGATTTACATGTATTTGGAAAGGCAAGGACTGATTAAGGATAGTTAACATGGCTTTGTGCGTGGGAAATCATGTCTCACAAACTTGATTGAGTTTTTTGAAGAAGTAACAAAGAAGATCGATGAGGGCAGAGCAGTGGACGTGATCTATATGGACTTCAGTAAGATGAGGTTCCCCATGAGAGATTGGATAGTAAGGTTAGATCTCACAGAATACAGGGAGAACCAGCCATCTGGATACAGAACTGGCTCAAAGATAGAAGACAGACAATGGTGGTGGAGGGTTGTTTTTCAGACTGGAGGCCTGTGGCCAGTGGAGTGTCACAAGGATTGATGCTGGATCCACCACTTTGCATCATTTATAGAAGTTATTTGGATGTGAACATAGGAGGTGTAGTTAGTAAGTTTGCAGATGACACCAAAGTTGGAGGTATAGTGGACAGTGAAGAAGTTTACCTCAGATTACAACAGGATCTTGATCAGATGGGCCAATGGGCTGAGGAGTGGCAGATGGAGTTTAATTCAGATAAATGAGGTACTGCATTTTGGGAAAGCAAATCTTAGCAGGACTTTTACACTTAATGGTAAGGTCCTAGGGAGTGTTGTTGAACAAAGAGACCTTAGAGTGCAGGTTTATAGCTCCTTGAAAGTAGAGTCACAGGTAGATAGGGTAGTGAAGAAGATATTTGGTATGCTTTACTTTATTGGTCGGAGTATTGAGTAAAGGAGTTGGGGAGGTCATGTTGCAGCTGTACAGGACATTGGTTAGGCCACTTGTGGAACATTGTATGCAATTCTGGTCCCCTTCCTATCAGAAAGATGTTGTGAAACTTCAAAGGGTTCAGGAAATATTGACAAGGATGTTGCCAGGTTGGAGGATTTGAGCTATCGGGAGAGGTTGAATAGGCTGGGGCTGTTTTCACTGGAGCGATGGAGGCTGAGGGGTGACCTTGTAGAGGTTTATAAAATCATGAGGGGCATGGATAGGATAAATAGATAAAGTCTTTTCCCTGGGATGGGGCAGTCCAGACCTGGACGATATAGTTTTAGGGTGAGAGGGGAAAGATATAAAAAAGACCTGAGGGGTAACGTTTTCACTCAGAGGGTGGTACGTGTGTGGAATGAGCTGCCAGAAGAAGTGGTGGAGGCTGGTACAATTGCAACATTGAAAAGGCAAAGGATGGGTATATGAATAGGAAGGGTTTGGAGGGATATGGGCCAGTTGCTGGCAGGTGGGACTAGGTTGGGTTGGGATATCTGATCAGCATGGATGAGTTGGACTGAAGGGTCTGTTTCCATGCTGTACATCTCTATGACTCTATAACTCTATATAAGGTGGAGTGAATTTGTTTGGCTAAAGACTAGCATCAGCGTTGCTAGGGATCTTAGGAGAGGGCTGAGCTGGATTATTCACTAAGTATTTTTGACCAATGAGTACTGTAAATGCTTTGGTCATTGCAGGTGCAGATATTGTGGAGTTTAATTTGACCTCTCAGAATGGATATGCCAGCACGGCACATTTTAAATTATGGGATCAGTTAGCTTTGCCTATCACATGCTGCTTTTGCTATTTGTAGCTTCAGAAGGTTGACTCACAATTTTGAGTATTCTTGGTGCTTCTCTTGGCATGTCCTTCTACACACGTCATTGATCCTCTGGATTGGTGGCAAAGGTAGAGTAGGGTGTGTGCAGAGCCACAGAGCTACAGATTGAATTCTTCTGTTGCTGCTGCTGATGGTGCAAACCTTTCATGAATGCTATTTTCACAATGCTAGATATTTTCTTTTTGTCACGGTATTGATACCACATACCTTGATTGAGGATGTCCTCAGTTTGAAGACAGGACTTTACCACAAGAACTGTGCATTGGCTATTCCCACAAATACCATCGCCAGATTCACCTGCAATAGGGAGACTGGTGGAGATAAGGTTGATATTTTATGTTTATGTGTACTTTTAACACACCTTATGTGTACCTTTAACAGACATGCTCATGATATCATCACTGTATCATTGCATGTGACCTAAGGGCATAAAGCTCTCAGACTCTATTTTAACTGGGTCACTTGAAGCATGACATGCTGATGGAAGTGTGCACCACTTTGAAACTGCATAACTTAATTCTAGAATGAAACAAAGGACTGCAAATGCTGGAAATCTGAAATAAAAACAAATTACTAGAAAAATTCAGCAGGTCTGGCAGCATTTGTGGAGAGAAAGCAGCATTAACGTTTTGAGTCCAGTGACTCTTCTACAGAACTGATGGTAGCTAGGTATATATGCTGAAGACAAAGGGCAGGGGCTGGGGTGAAAGGAGAGCAGATAGATGGGAATGGAGCTCAAAGACAGCGCAATGACCACATTTAGGCAGATAAAGGAATGGATAATGCTAAGCCAGAAAAGGAGAAAAGCTGATCATGGGGACTTTAAATAGGTGAAAATGCTGAAAGCAGTGATAACATGACAGGACCAGAGGTGTGGGGGTGGGTAAAAGACATAGAAAACTGTGTTCAGGTTCTAAAGGTATTGCTGTTGATATTGAACTCTAAAAGCTGAAAAGTCTCCAATCGGAAATTGAGATGCTGTTCTTCCAGCTTGTGCTGAACTTCACTGGAGCACTGCAACAAACCCAAGACAGAAGTGTTGGCTAATGAACACGGTGATGTGTTGATGTGGCTGGAAACTGGAAGTTCAGGGTCATTTTTGAGGATAGAACATGAATGTTCCACAAAGCAGTTCTGTATTTCATCTCCCCATTGTAGAGCAGATCACATTTTGAACAGCGAATACAGTAGACTAGATTGAATGAAGGGTTGAAAAGTGTGATGTTGGAAAAGCACAGCAGGTCAGGCAGCATCCGAGGAGCAGAAGAGTCGACGTTTCAGGGCTTATGCCTGAAACGTCGACTCTCTTGCCCCTCGGATGCTGCCTGACCTGCTGTACCTTTCCATTGCCACACCTATCAACTCTGACTCTCTATCATTTGCAGTCCTCACTTTCTCCCTAGATTGAGTGAAGTACAGGTAAATCATTACTTCACCTGAAAAGTGTGTCTGAAGCTTTGGGGTAGTGAGGAGGGATAAATATTCCACCATCTATGATTGCATGGGATGGTTCTGAGCCAGTATGGGAAAGTGTTGGGAGTGAAAGAGAAATGGTCCAGGGTGTTCCAGAGGAAACTATCCTGTGAAATACTGACAAGGAGAGGAGGGGAATATGTGTCTGATCGTGGCGGAAATGGCAGCTTATGATCCTGCTTAATTTTAGCCCAGTCATGGATTTGCCAGTGAATATAATATTTATGTAGATTACTGAGCTGTAATAAACATCTGCTGGCTCTTTCAGTATCACACCTTTGTTGTTTGTGTTGCGAGGGATAACATAAACAATGCTGCATCAACTAAACAAGCACTAATGAATGCAAAGTTCACTTTAGCAATCAAGGACGTTTTCTGTTCTTATTGATTCCTCATGACCTGCTGCAGGCCTCATCTGGCAGCTATGTCCTTCAAGACTAGCCAGCTCAATGAGCAGAGCTACTGCCAAGCCATTCTTTGAAATGGCCATTGAAGTCCCCCACGTAGAATATATTCTGTCCCCTTGTCACCCTCAGTGTCTCTTTTATGGTTTTTAACATGGAAATGTCAGGCATCCTTGATTGCTTGTCCATTTGTGCCCTGATACCATTGAAACCTCTGGCATGAACGTTAAGTACTCCCAGGACATTTTCCTCCTGACTGCACAGCCCTTTCTGATTGGATCAGTTGTAAGGTATGAACTACCCATGTCAGATTGTAAGAGAGTTCTTCCAATTTTGACACAGGTCTCAGATGTTAGTGTCAAGGGTGTTGTATTTTGACTGGGCAGGATGTATGATTTAGGAGAAAGTGAGGACTGCAGATGCTGGAGATCAGAGTTGAGAGTGTGGTGCTGGTAAAGCACAGGATCCAAGGAGCAGGGGAATCGATGTTTCAGACATAAGACCTTCATCAAAAATGAGGTTTGTGAGCCAGGGGGGCAGCAAGATAAATGGGAGGCAGGGTGGGGCTGGGGGGAAGGTAGCTGAGAATGTGTTAGGTAGATGAAGGTGGGGAGAAGGTTATAGGTTGGAGAGGAGGGTGGAGCAGGTAGATGGGAAAGACGATGGACGGGTCAAGAGGCCAGTGCTGAGTTGGAGGCTTGGGACTGGAATAATGTAGGGGGAGGGAAAATGAGGAAATTGGTGAAATCCACATTAATCCCTTGTTATTGCAGGGTCCCATCAGCCCACACCCCACTCAAGGCACCTTCCCCTGCCACCACAAGAAGTGCAAAGCCTGTACCCATACCTCGCTCCTCACCTCCGTCGAAGGCCCCAAAAGATCCTTCCATAACCAACAGAAAGTCACCTGTACATGTCATCAATTGTATTTGTTGCACTCGATGTGGTCTCTTCTACATCAGGAAGACAGGATGCCAACTCACGGATCGTTTCAGAGAACATCTCTTGGACACCTGCACCAACCAACCCCACCACCCCATGGCTGAATACATCAACTCTCCACCCCACTCCCCCAAGGACATGCAGGTCCTGGGCCTCTTCCATCACCAAACCCTAACCACCTGACGCCTGGAGGAAGAACGCCTCATATTCTGCCTTGGGACCCTGCAACCACATGGGATCAATGTGGATTTCCTCAGTTTCCTCATTTACCCTCCCTCCACCTTATCCCAGTTCCAAGCCTCCAACTTGGCACCACCCTCTTGACCAGTCCATCATCTTTCCCAACCATCCGCTCCACCCTCCTCTCCGACCTATCACCTTCTCCCCACCTTTATCTACCTTTCGCATTCTCATCTACCTTCCTCCCAGTGCTACCCGCTCTCATTTATCTCTCAGCCCCCTTGGTCCACAAGCCTCATTCCTGATGAAAGGATGTACGTTTTGAAATTTTCACTGCGAAGGTCAATTCTGGGCATCCAACTGGTTTTATTCTTATTTAACATTCCTTTCTGCATTGCTTTGATGCAATTGAATGGCTTGCTTGACCATTTCATAGGTCCACTAAGAGTGAGCCACATTGTTGTTGGGGTCTGGAGTCATGTGTAGGACAGGCCAGGTAAGATGGCAGATGGATTTTTATGACAATTTGCTAGTGTCATGTTTATCATTTCAGACACCAGTTTTTTATTCTGGATTTATGAATTAATGTTCTTGCACTTGCAATGGTGGGATTTGAACTTTTATCTTCAGGGCATTCAATTAAACCTCCAGACCCATCCAACATCATTTCCACTTTGTTAGCATTCACTTCCATTGTTGATCTATTACTCTCAGCTTTCACTGGTTGAAGCAAACATGGGTTCATGGAGTTCACCATGAGATTGCTATCATAAGCTGAAGATTGGAAACAATGCTGTCAGTGACTTTCTGTTCGTTAACCTTGTCACAGGAAATGTTTACATCTATGAAACCAATTTGAATTAAAAAAAGGGAGGGTAAAGGAAGGATTCTTAACATGCAAATGCTTAAGTCAGTGTGAGAAACTGGGGAATTTCTTTTTTTTTCATTTTTCTTTTGACTGGCTAAGTTGGATTTAGGAATTGGCATCAGTCACTGAATCTTGGAGGGAATCTCTCATGAGAGCTCAGAACACCTACCCATCCAGTTCAGTGTTCAAATTCAAGAAGAAGCATTTGTATTGAAAAGATTTTACAATTATTTCCTCTATTTGTTTTCTGGAACTAATTAACTGTTTGTTAGATGGCTAGGACCATTCCTTTGAAATGCCACTAGATGAGGATCAACAGACGAGAGAATAGATAAATCTAATATATCTGATGGCTGAATCACTAAAGGAAATGTTTGGAAAGAAAACAATAATGTCCCAGCATCAACAACTTGCCTTATAAGGTGGGAATCTTACAGCATATTTAGGTTGCTGTTAAACTTTATTGAGAATAGTTATGAAAGGAAGGGCTTCTCAAGTGAATAAATTTTACAGTCATGTACTATTTAGCTCAAGTTTTATCTAAAAATCTCAAACTTCTAGACTAGTCATTTGCAGCATCGATGTATAATTTAACATTATAAAGTTCCACACAATATCTCTCCCTTCCCAGTAGAAAAAAGCAATACTTCAATTCATTGTGAATTGATTATATCTTAATTTTGTTAAGCATTATGCTTTAAGAGGCTGCCATGTATTATTCTATTTGTAAGGAAATCAATGTTTTTTGCCTGTACAACTTGGTCCAACGTGATGCTATTTTCCCATGAAGAATCGGTGAGGTTATGACCTTACAATATTATTGCTTGACTTTTAATAGAGAACCTCAGGTACTGTTCCAGGGTCCCAGGTTTGAACCCACCATGACAGATGGTGGAATTTGAACTCAATAAAAACCTGAAATTATGAGTCTAATGATGATCTTGAAACCATTGTCAATTGTCAGAAAAAGCTATCTAATATCCTCATATGTTTATAATGTGCCTTACACAGGAACCATGAACTGAATGAATTGGCTCTCTGCACTATCACATGGTGCAGGCTCTCAGCAGGAGTGTAGAATTGGCTTAATGTGACTCCAGACCCACAGCAATGCGGCTGACTTTTAACTGCCCTCTAGGAAACTTGAAAAGTATGAGAAAAAGATTTATAAGGATGTTGCCAGGGTTGGAGGGTTTGAGCTACATGAAGACGCTGAATAGGCTGGGATCATTTTCCCTGCAGCATCAGAGTCTGAGGGGTGACCTTATAGGAGTTAAAAAAATTATGAAGGGATTGGATAGATTGAATAGTCAAGGTCTTTCCCCCAGGGTAGGGGAGTCCAAATCTAGAGGGCATAGCTTTAAGGCGAGATGGGAAAGATTTAAAATGGAACCTAAGGGGCAATTTTTTCACGTAGAGGGTGGTGCATTTATGGAATGAGCTGCCAGAGGACGTGAAAAGGCTGTTGCAATTACAACATTTAAAAGGCATCTGGATGGGTATATGAATACAAAGGGTTTAGAGGGATATGGGCCAAGTGCTGGCAAATGGGACTAAATTCATTCAGGATATCTGGTTGGCATGCAAGAGTTGGATCAAAGGGTCTGTTTCCATGCTGTAAATCTCAATGACTCTATGACTGTAATTAGGGATGGTCAATAAATTCTGGCCTGTGATTGAATATAAAATAAACTGTGGTAGGCTTCTTTAGCGGCCAATATCAGAACCTAAAGGACAATTGTTAATCCGAGGCACCAAGGCACAGCAGGTACAAAGGAGTTGATTTCAGTTTAATGGATATTTGGTCTGCTTATGGAAACCACATTTTTACAGTGAATGCTGAAGTGCTGGACGAGAGCCTGAAAGGCATCTACAACCTCAGTTGTTTTTTTTTAAAATGATTCTAGCTTCTCACAGATGTTACTGAAAAATATTCTAAAGAAAGTTTGCAACTTCTGGGCCCAGTAGAAGCCTGCATGGTTTCTTTCATCTTTGAATGGGAAAATAAAAAATATTCTCAGCACTTTGCAAGAGATTGGTTTTGATATGTTCCAGCTACCCTGGCCTGTGAATGACGACCTTTTTGTGAATGACTACCTTTTTATTAAACAAATCTTTTGAATGTTAGTTGGCTGTGTGACAGCCCTTGTGTAGAGCTGCCAATTTTTGCAGTATTTAAACTGAGCATTCTGTTCCTTTGCTCTCTTGTTAAAGAGAAAAGATATAAATTCTATCAATCCAAAATTCCTTAGAGAGAAAAAAAATCAGTAAAAGATGTGATTCTTTTATTTTATAGTGAAAACTTGCACAATGGAGGTGACCATGAAGATATTTTTCCTACTCTCACCTTCTGTATGTTCGAACTAATCTAAAACTGTCCAGCCT
Organism: Chiloscyllium plagiosum; assembly: GCF_037043375.1. Classification (NCBI taxonomy): domain Eukaryota; kingdom Metazoa; phylum Chordata; class Chondrichthyes; order Orectolobiformes; family Hemiscylliidae; genus Chiloscyllium; species Chiloscyllium plagiosum. Next base: position 130,684,240 of record NW_028270141.1, on the reverse strand, counting down.
TGTGCCATCCATCATTTCTGTGCTTGCTAACCTACACTAACCTCCAATCTGCCACAATTTTCAAATTTTCAACTCAACCTTCTATCCCTCTCTCCTTTCCATGGCCTCACCTCGGTAGCTTTGCAATTTCCTCCAGCACTAAAATGGCCTCACATCTGTGCATCAAAAACTTTATTAGTGCAAGTTGTTGAATGGTGCAGCTTACCAGCAAAGCTTTCATTCTGTATCAGCCCAAATTTGTGGACAGTGTGGCATCAGATGGATGTAACTCAGCAAACTTTATCACCAGGAAAAAGCAACAAAATCTTTGGAACTCCATCACTCCACTTGGACCTTCCTTTTTGTTGTATCGGGACAAACCTTTCCTATTTCATAGAATGATGTGAACACCATTACAGTTTGGAGCAAAAGCCAGCCAGTAAATCCTCAAGACCACTTGGGAGGCCAGTGAATGCAACTTTGAAAATCTTCAGCAACTTTTAAAGTTAGTGATGCAGGTCCTCACAAAGACCAGTATCACTCCATATAGTCCATCTCGATCTGGTGAATGATGGAAGGATGAATGAGCTAGTGGTGCTTCAGGTAAGCTAATGCTTGCATTCTTTGACTTGACTGACTGAAGCTGGTTGAGGGGTGAGGGATTTGAAAGTGAAGAGATGCCAAGGTGATAGACATTAAAAGTGCTTAATGGATACTTAAAATTTGCTTTGCTGAAACAAAAATTCCTAATGGCCTGAATTGCTCATATGTTTACAATATGCCTTACATAGGAACCACGAACTGAATGAATTGGCTCTCTGCACTATAACATGGTGCAGGCTCTCAGCAGGAGAATAGAAAATATCATTTATTTCTGTCCATTGGCATGTATCCTCTCATTGTATGCTATTTGCCAAGTAGATACATTGTTTGGTGAAGCGGTCTGGGAATATATTATACACTCAGGACTAATTGAACTCAACCTCTCTGCACAGTTGGATGCTGTCATTAAAACCTCAGTCAAAGTTGCCAATGGCAAACATTTAAAATTCTGACAATTGATAAAGTCCTTATTGTAATTATGTTGCTGAAAACTTTAATGTCTTGAATGTATTCCTTAAGCTTTGGCTCCACATGCATGTCATACCTTTCACACTCAATAAAAGATTCCATTGATGATACAATGAATTGATTCAAAGCCAAAGCCAATATGAACCCAAGACATTGGCCAGTGGAACAGCTTATAAAGAAAAAAAGGGGAGCTGTTACTTTTGGCCATATAAATTGTAGTGTAGATTTAAGATTTTGAACTTCTGAATGTTTCAGTTAATCAAACACCATGGAATAATCAAGATTGTCAGACTACCTTAGAATCATGCTATTTCCCTTATCCCATCACCTGCCTGCTCCCACTCTGCTCCCTCAATTCCCATACTTGACTATCTGTTGTCATTCTTCAGTTCAGTCTTTCCATACAAAATTCCTGAAGGGCTGGCTATAGTGATTCCTGCACTGAGTGTAGTTGTGAGCATAATAAAAAGTAACAGACCTGATCCCTCAACCAATATCTGAAGCCAGTAGCTTCTTGGTCCTGGGGATTTCATGGGACCCCCAAACTGTGAGGCCAGCATCGGTGTAAAGGCAAGGAGGTGAGTGGATTGGTTTTCAGTGATTACAGGGTGAGGTCATGGGGAGAGTACAATGAAAGAGAGGGAAGCTAACACTAATCTAATTTTCCCCATCCACTCCTTCCTAAGGATATTTTCACTATTAAGATTGCAGTATCCTTTAATAATTTTTGCACTGTTAATGATTTTTGCACATATGTTCATAGGCGCCCCTTTCTCTGGACCCCTTTTCGAATTGCACATATATTTCATTTTGCCTCTCTTTGTTTTTCCTGCCAAAATGTATTACTTCACACTTCTCTAAATTAAATTTTCATCTACTAAAGTCCTATTCATTCCATCAACTGCAAAAAGACAATTTTAATCCTGTTTTCAAATCCCCTTATGTTGAAGGCTAACATCCCATTTGATTTACCAATTGCTTGTGGAACCTACATGCTAACCTTTAAAGACTAATGAACAAACACATCCAGGTTTTGAAACCTGCTCTCCCATACCCTCTCCATTTAAGAGGTATTCTGCCTTTCTGTTTATCTACCAAAGTGAAGAACTACTTCTTATTCACATTATGCTTCATCAACTATGTTCTAGCCCATTCACTGAGCTAATTAATTTCCTCACAAAGTCTCATTGCATCCTTCTCACAACCTACATTTCCACCCACTTTAGTGTCAATAGCAAACTTGGAAAAATTATAATTAGTTTTTATATCCAACTCTTTCATATAGACAGTGAATAAGTGGACCTATCACTGATTCTTACAGTAACCATGACTGACAGCCTGTCACGCTGAGATGATCTGGTTATTACTACTGTATGAATTCTGTCGGTTAACCAATTCTCAATCCACACTTTTATTTCCTCCGATTTCATCTACTCTAATTTTATTTGCTAAGCTCCTCTGTGGGACCTTAGCCAGAGCCTTCTGAAAATCAAATACACTACATCCAATGATTCTCCTTCATCAATACAAGTAATTTTGCCAAAAAAGTCCAATAGATTTGTCAAACATTATTTCCCTTTCATAAATCCATGTTGACTCTGCCCAATTTTGCCAGTCCTTTCTAAATGTCCAGCTTTTATAACTTTGTAATGACATCTAACACTTTGTATTATTTTGATGTCAAACTATCCATTGTATAATTCTCCATTCTCCCACTTCATCATTTCTTAAATTATGAAGTCACATTTGCTACTTTCCATCTGCAGGAACCTTCCTGAATCTATAGAAATGTAATGGATAACATATGACTATTTCTCTAGCTAACTGTGACCCGTGGAGTGCCACAAGGATCGGTGCTGGGTCCACTACCTTTTGCCGTTTATATGAATGATTTAGATGTGAGCTTGAGAGGTACAGTTAGTAAGTTTGCAGATGACACCAAAATTGGAGGTGTAG